>NC_088357.1:36983750-37310000 GCF_036884655.1 Musa acuminata AAA Group
TCCACTAGAGGCCTTCCTTCAATAGGCAAAGGCCAATCACCTTTTACACCCCTCCTCTCCTTTTCACGGGTTTAGAGATAACCCTTCCAAGCACTCACACTCCTCTTACAGAATTCTAAACTTAGAGTGGAGGAGGGAATTTCTAAAGAGATTGTAGCAACGTTTTCTCACTTATGAATACTCTATGCTTCTATGCTTTAACCAGGGATAAGAGGGGTATTTATAGGCTTCAAGTTGATTCAAACTTGGAGCCTAAAACTTTCCCATCCTGGGTTTCTCGGGCACGGGCGGTACCACTGCCTGCGTTGGGTGGTACCACCGTTTGGGGGGCAGTGCTGGGCGGTACCATCGCCCAGACTGGCGGTACCACCGCTTGGCACCCTGCTAGGGGTACTACAACTGCCTGGACTGGTGGTACCATCGCTTGACATAGTGTTGAAGACTGTGCCACGACGGTGAGACTTCTTGGGCCACTATTTGGGTCTCTCATTAGGCCCAACACAATCTTTACATGAGCCTTGCTGGCCCCTAATTGGGTTGACCCAAATCCAAACCCAATTACGTGTTAACTACGAAATCTAAGATATAATCTAAGCTAATCAAGTCCGTAAGTCTACTCTTCCAGCGAGCTTCTAGCGATCTTCCGGTGAACTTTTGACGATCTCTCGGCAATGTTCCGGCGGACTCCCGGCAAGCTCCTAGACTTCACAACGATCTTCTTAGTGAGTTCTGATGAGCTTCTCTAGTAAGCTCCGAGACTTCTTGGTTGGTTCTGCTAGAACTTCCGATGAACGTCCGGACTCCAACGAACTCTTGAACTCTCAACGTGATCTCGATCTTGACTCCGAGACTTCATTTTGCTACATGCATTGCTATCGTAGTTAATCCTGCACATGTAAAAACATATTTCGATCTAGACAATTAATACTAAGCATTAATCAAGTTGTCCGGCATGTCATTGGTCCCTCGACGCTTCGTCCGATTCTTCGGCGCATCGTCCTCTCTTGTGGCCTATTGCCCAATCGGCCAGTTGACTCCGCAACTCCGATATCCTTAGCACAATATCTACTCTTCTTGGCCCGATGCTCGAATCCATGACCCAAAGCCTTCTATCGATACGTCAACCGTTTCTCCAGCCCGACGTCCAAACTTCTGACATGTTTTCCCCTGGCACAATATGATTTTTCCTGCTTTAATTATCTCATCCTAATCGAAGCATCTTGCATCACTAAAAACGTAGATCAAATCATAAACAATTATCAATTTGTTTCATCATCAAAATATGAGATTCAATAATCTTCCCATTTTTGATGATGATAACCAATTGATGACGGAGTTAAACTTAACTCCCAAAGTTTATACAAACTCCCCCTATCAATATGCTATATTGATAGAAACTCTTGGAGTCAAAAATCCAAGCAACATGTCATGATCAAATCATGCATGACAACAACATACTTCCCCTTTGTCATCAACAAAAAGAAGAAGTTCTAACTATCAAGTATTTGGAGATATAAGTTCAACTCATTACATGAAAAATATAATATCAAGTTTTATCATCATGTAATTTGTAAGCTAGAAAATATGGCAAGTGTTACATAATATTTAGAACATTCAAGCTATCAAGTTGTAGATATGCAAGGTAATAAGATAGCATGTTCTACATCATACACGCTAGCAAAATTTCGAAAGCAAATGCAAGATAGCTTATTGTTGAAGTGTGCAAGCTAGCGATTCTTGCTTTCTATTGCAATATGGAAGTTTTACTTCTTAAGATAGGCAAGATAGTGATGTTTTAAGATAGCAAGCTCTTTCTTCTCTTTTGAGAAGTGCCATTTTTTGCTTCCTTTGCAAAGTGCAAGTTAGCAAAATTTTACAAAATTTTAGAACATACAAGCTAGCTATTTTTGCTTCCTTTTGCAATGTGCAAGTTACAAGTTTTGCATCTTGAGCTAGCAATTTTTCTCCCCCTTTGTCATTGTCAAAAAGAAGAGAAGAATACAATGTTGTAATTCTTTTCCCATTACAATAATTTTTAAAGCATGAGAAAGGTAAACAACAAAAATGAATGTCAAATAATCATATATCATTTTTAACAAGAAGGCATGATAGAAAAAATAATCTTGATTCAAAAATAAGATTTAAAGTCTAAAATTTGAGAAATCAAGATGTCTAAATTTATCATTCAAGCTAGCAAATTTGGTTCTCTTGAGATGCTACCTATTTTCTTTCCCCTTTTGTCATTGTAAACAAGAAAAAGAGGAGAAGAACATAATGGTGTAAATGTTCAAGTCATCACAAAAATACAAAGGCGTCATATGAAAATCATGACATGAAGCACATCAATATCAAATCATGAATGCCACAAGACATAATTTATTTCAACAAATCTCCTTTATTTTTATAAATGTCAAAATGAAATATAGGAGATCAAATGTTATAATATCTTGATTCTTGCATAAGAAATCTTAAGTTATAAATTTAAAAAAATCAAGATAAGTCTCATTCAAATTCAAATCATCAAATCAGAATCATTTTCAAGAGATTCATAAAATGGAAAACATAGATAGATTCATTATTCTCTCCAGTCATTATGAATTATAAAAATTATAATTCTGAAAAAAATGATTCATATGGATAAATCTCAATAAGAAGATATAAGAACCCATAATAGGAGATTTTGATTCATAAATGATTTCAAGTTATTAATTATAAGAAATCAAGATCATGTTTTCGATAAAACCCATTAAATTCAAATCATTTTCATAATCCATGAGATTCATAAAAGTATAATATACATGTTTTCATTAATCACCTTTTTTGAAAAAATCGATAAAGTAGGAAAAATAAATTTTTCAAGGAGAAACCTTTCCTCTTTTTAGTTGTTTCAATTCATATGATTTATTTTATTTATGCCAAATAAAAATATACATCAACGTTTAGGATCGAAAAATGAATTTCGTCATAAAAACCATCAAGACCAATAAATCACAAAAATCATCATGTATAACTTTAGAGTAGGCCTGCGGTTTTGAGGAGCACCATCGCAGCCCTGATGTGTGGATCACTGCTAGAGAGGAGGGCACTTGACCTCCTTCACCCTCTCATAGAGATCTGCAAGGATTCAAAGATATACAATCTCCCTATGTAACACAATATATCTTACACATGATTTTCTATTTCGTGGATTTTTTTAGCACCAATCTTTACATAACGACGAATATATCTTTGTGAATTGTGGATTTTATTTTTCTGTTCTCCCGCTACGTATGTGATGTCGCCCCCAAATATTTCCCAATAGTAGTCCCTAGACAATACAGTAGAATCAAATCCATTGAACCTGTCTATCCTTAATTATCATATACTTATAGTTTCTTATCCATCTAATACCTGGAGACTATATACCAGGCAGGTACTATCATGCATATATAGTTTCTCCTCGAGTCTCGCTCTAATCTGTTCTCCCAAAGAAATCTTTCTCTCTCAATCCGAACGACCCTAGATAGGGATTTGTCTGCGTAAGAACACATGGGATATTCCTCTCATGACACTGAGAGCGGATGATCCTCTATCAACACTCAATAACCTTCGTAAGGTTAGCTACCACTCCCGATGACTAACTGTGCTAGATCTAAAACTTCCAAATCTATAAGTCTAATATTAAAGAGTGGAGTACTCATATAGGACATCCTTAGTGTCTCAAGTCTAAGGACTAGATACACCACTAGAATAATGAAATTGCTACCTGACAATAAGGTATCTTTAACCATCCAACATTCTATGAGTGGATCAATCAGTGAACTCATTCTTCAATGAGCACATGTACTGTAGCCCTAGTGTCCCCACATGAGCAGCTATGAGATCAACCGCCTCCATTATATGTACGGGTATACAGTACATTAGTCTGTCCGGTTATCTTGATGTCCCTCTCGAGTAACCTATGACTGAGATTGTTTAGGATATATGTTTAAAAGTAAATCGGTCTTATTATTGTGATCTCGTTACAATCTGGTTCACATTACATAAATCCATAGACATCACAATATATATACATATATATGCAACAAGTAATATAATGTGATAAAATGTCATAATATAATAAGCAAAAAGATTGTGTGTCAAGTCACACATACCATCACTCACGTGATTGGCTTGTAGGACACATATGACTAGTAATCTCCCACTTGACCTATAGTCAATCACTTGTGTCTAATCCCCATCAGACCCCTATGACGCTCAAAGATAATCTGAAACAACGGTTTTATCAATGAAGATGCAATGTTATCTTCGGATGGAACTTTTTCCACTACTACATATTCTTGGGTCACGATCTCTCTAATAAGTTAGAACCTCCTCAGAACACTTCTGATGAGACCCGGGTTCTCTCATTTAAGTAATCACCCCATAATTATCATAATATAATGAAATCGACTCCTCGCAACCTAGCACGACTCCTAAATTTGAGCTTTGTGAGTGTTTAAACTTTTGTTTTGGTATCCTACAGACTTTCATAATTCTTAATTTTGCTTGTAGACGTAGGCACATCATTGAACCATCTAAGTTTTTTTATGTTCTCTATTATTTTTTCTCTATTTCTTAAATTTTTAGGGATGCATCGAAACAAGTGTTAACAGAACACTTGATTTTAATTTGAGATTTGTTTATTATGGTGGTAAAATATGAAATCGAGAAATTTGACCATAAGAATGAATTCAACGTTTAGGGGTTGAAGATGAGTGCCTTATTAGTTCAGCATGGTCTGTTTAAGGTGCTAAAGGGTAAATATACTTTGTCAACTATTTTTACTAATGATGAGAATGACGATCTCCTCAAATGGGCACACAACGCTATCAAATGAGGTGTTATGAGAGGTTACATACGAGTCATTAGCTAGTACTTTGTGGCTTAAGCTAGAGAGTTTGTACATGATGAAAACCCTCATCAATTGGCTTTATTTGAAACAACTTTTGTACATGCTTCGGGTAGCAGAAGGTATGCAAATTAAAAATCATATTGATGAATACAATAAGATTATTATGGGTTGAAGAATATTGATGTGAAAATTGGTGATGAGGATCAAGCTTTGATTTTGTTATGTTCTTTACCTTCTTCGTATGAAAGTGATATTGTTAAGGCTATCTTAACAGTATCTACGAGTTGCTCAGGCAACAATTGGGTCCTTGAGTCAGCCTGTACATACTATATGTGTCTCAATAGACATTGGTTTGCTTCTTATCAATATATTGATGGAGGTGCTGTCCTGATTGGAAGTAATGTGTCATGTAAGGTTGTTGGTATTTTAAGAGTTCAAATCAAGATACATGATGTGATCATTAGGACTTTGACTAATGTTCAACATATATTATGTCTGAGAGGAAACCTTATATCTTTGAGTACTATTGACTCCCAAGGCTACAAATATTCAGTTGAAGGTGGAATTCTAAGGATTTGTAATGATGCACTTGTTGTGATGAAAGGAGAGTTGAGGATTGGTCTCTATTATCTCCAAGATAGTATAGTTATTGAAGCAAAAAACTGTTTCATTCTCATCCAATTTAGATTCAGATACTACCCATCTTTGACATATGCAATGAAGTCGTCGAGTGAGAGAGGGATAATAGATTTAGATAATACTCATCATGTATGGATTTAAATATTACTCATCCTTAGCGTATGCATTTAGGGCATACAAGTGAGAGGGATATTTATTTTGAGCAAGCAAGGTTTGCTAAATAATCAGAATGTAGGGAAGCTTGACTTTTGTGACCATTATGTCTATGAGAAATAGTGTGGAGTCAAATTCAATACAACCATTCAAGGACTAAAGGCATAGTGGATAACATTCATTCAGGTCTTTAGGAGGACTTTTCTGTTCAATCTAAAGGTGGTTCCCAGTTGACATTCATCGATGACTACTCTAAGCAAGTTTTGGTTTATTTCTTGAAGCATAAGAGTAATGTTTTTCTTACTTTTACAAAATGGAGAGCTTATATTGAGAACCAAACAAACAAGAAAAATCAAGTAATTCAGATCAGATGGCTTAGAATTCTATAAGGGTTTATTTAAATAGTATTATAAAAATGAAAATTTTGTGAAACACGACACATGCACTTGAACACCACAACTAAATGGAGTCATAGGATACGTGAACAGAACCCTTTTGGAGACCGTACATTGTATGCTTCATGATTTTGATTTAGCAAAGAGTTTGGGATTGAAGCTATTAACTATCCCTACTATATGGTGAATAGGTCTCAATTGAGTTTGAAGACTCCAAATGATGTATAGTCTGGTTCTCATGCTAATTATTCTAATGTAAAAATTTGGTTGCCCTATAGTATATTGGTAAATGATGGTAAACTTGGGCAAAGGTCACAAAAATGTGTATTACTATGATTTCAGTCTAGGGTGAAAGGTTATCATCTATAGTATGTTGAACCAAAATTATCTAAATTCATAATTAACAAATATATTAAGTTTGATAAGAATGTCATGCTAAGGAGAAAAAGGAGTCTGCTGTTGTAGGCTCAAACCTTGGTGTTAGTGGGCAGGCGGAGCTTGAGATTGGAGCATTTAGAAAGGTGCAAGATAGTACTTCTATTCAGTGAGAAACATAATTTGGCAGATGATACAGTTGAGGAGCAACAACAATAATATAGTATTGACATTGATCGAGAGAAGAGGTACATTAAATCACCTCAGAAATATGCTAATGAGGACTTAATTTCATTTACACTTATTGCGGTAGATAATACTGACGTTTAGAAACCTTCCATTTATTGTGAGGCTATTTGAAATGAGTGAAGAGATTGAATCTCTCCGTAATAACCATACGTGCCAATTGGTGAAACCATCCAAGGCAAGAAGATTATTGGTTGCAAATAGATTTTTCATAAAAGGAAGGAATATGAGAGTTTGAAGCACCGAGATTCAAAGCACACCTGATGCAAAGGGCTATAGTTCAGAGAGAAAGTGAACTTCAATGAAGCACTTTCATTAGTTGTTACCCATATCTCTATTTGCATGTTGCTTGCCATGGTTGTATTGTTTGACTTGTTGCTAAAGTAGCTAGATGTTAAGACAGTTATTTTACGTGTTGAGCCTAAGGAACAACTCTACATGCATCAGCCAGAAGGGTTTACTGTTCAGGATAGACAAGACCACATTTGTCTATTGAAAAGTTCTTATATGGTTTGAAGCAATCTCCTAGGCAATTATACGAACAGTTTGACTCCTTTGCGCTTGAGAATGTTTACTTTAGAAGTATTGTGTTTATTACAAGCATCTTTCGGATGGTTTTTTGTTTATTTGTTGCTCTATCTTGATGATATATTTATTACTACCAATAATAAGGATAAGATCAACAAATTGAAATGTCAACTATTTGCTGAGTTTGTTGGGTTAACAGTCCACAAGATAAGCCCATAGTGGGCTTTTATAGCCCATATCTCACTCCTAATTTAATCTAACTCTAGATCTAATAAGAGGTGTGTGGAGGCTACGAAAAAAGGGAAAAAAAACTGTAGTAACGAGGTAGAAAATTACAACAGCAACTTGATTCAAAAAGGAGGAGAAAATGATAGAAAAATAAGAAAAGAAAATGGAAGAAGATAAGGACAACACAAAAATACTATTCTCAATCATCCAGATAGTATTCTTATTTCAGGTTAGATCAGATCTACAGTATATTCTGTTGAATCTCGGATTTTGATGATGAAGTCAATTGTCATTTGTTGTCTAATCTATGTGTTGAGATAAGTGTGTAGGATTAACTACGATAAAAGATAGACAAGCAGCAGGAGTTGCGCCGGAGTCAAGTTCATGATCACGTTGGGAGTTCGAGAGTTCGACGGAAGTACGGACGGTCGTCGGAGGTTCTGCGGGAACAGATCCGAGAAGTCCAGAAGCTTGCCAAGCGAAGCTCGTCGGAACTCGCCAAGTGGATCGTCGCAAAGTCCAGGAGTTTGCCGGAAGTCCGCAGAAGCATCACCGAGGGTTCATCGGATGATCGACGGAAGTTCGCCGGAAACTCGCCGGAAAAAGCAATTGACGTACCGAAGCAAAGCTGCAGAAATTGTCTTAGATTTAATCGTAGTTAGCACGGTGATTAAGTTAGAAATGGGAGGTGATCCCATTAGCTTAATCCTGGGGCAATTGGGCCCCTGAAGAACTCAAGTTGGGTCGAATGGTTCAACCCATTCGAACCCAAGAAGCTGTGGGAGGTGCAACCGCCCAGGCAGGGAGGTGCCACCGCCCAGGCTAAGTCTCCCAGCGAGACTGGGCGGTGCAACCGCTCCAGCCAGGCGGTGCAACCGCCCAGGCTAAGTCTCCCAGCGAGACTGGGAGGTGCAACCGCTCCAGCCAGGTGGTGCAACCGCCCAGGGCTCAGTCTCCAAGCGAGACTGGGCGGTGCAACCTCCTCTGTCAAGCGGTAGCACCGCTTGAGCTCAAGTTTCGAGCTCTGCCTGGTGATGCAATCACCGAGCTCAGTCTTCGAGCTCTGGAAGAGAAGTACGACCTCTCTGGCCAGGAGATGCACAGCCTAAGCTCAGTCTTCGAGCTCTGGCAGAGAGGTGCAACCACCTCTGGCAGAGAGGTGCAACCACCTCTGGCAGAAAGGGGCGATCACCTCTGGCAGAGAAGAGAAACTTCTCTGGTCAGGAGATGCACCGCCTGAGCTCGGTCTTCGAGCTCTGGCAGGAAGGTGCAACCACCCCTGACAGAGAAGGTGGAACCGTCCGAGCTCAGTCTTCGAGCTCTGCCAGGCGGTGCCACCTCTCCAGTCGAGAGGTGCAACCGCCTGAGCTCAGACTTCGAGCTCTGCCAGGCGGTGCCACCTCTCCAGTCAAGAGGTGCAACCGCCTGATCCCGGAATTCCGGGATTTGATTGTTTTGAGCTCGAAATTTGAATTGGGTTGGGACCTATAAATACCCCACCCATTCAGCACTGAAAAGATACAGACCTACACCGAAATCTTGATCTTTTCTGTGATTCTAAGAGCTCAAAAGTGTTGTAAAGCCTTTAAGTCTCCTCCTTCTGTTCTTCAAGTTTTCAGTTGTAAAGTGAGGAGAGAAAGGTCTGTAAAGGTTGTCTCCTGAGCCTGTTAAAAGGAGAGAAACTGTAAAAGGGCAGTTTGGCCTTCGCCCATTGAAGGAAGGCCCCTAGTTGACGTCGGCAACCTCGTCGATGGAGGAAGCCAAAAGTGGAGTAGGTCAAGGCTGACCGAACCACTCTAAATCTCTGGTTTGCGTTTATTTTTTAGCACTTTATCATTACTGCAAACCTCCTCCATTACTACTGCTCTCTGCGCTCTCACGAACAAGTTCTAAGTGCTGTTCTTCCGAATCTGCATTCAGACGTAAATTCGTATTTTCGTACATTACAGTTTACGTTTACGTTTGATTCTGCAGAACTGTCTTCCGTGCTTTTACGAAAGAGTTTCTTTGCAGTTTACACTTACATTTTGATCCTATTGATAACTGCAAACTGTCCTCTACAATTTTACGAACGAGTTTCAACATTTAGACGTAAAACTGCATTTAGACGTAAATTGGCTTTCCTCTCACAATCATCAGTTCTCAGTTCACGTTTACGTCTTGATTTCAACTGCATACTGCCTTCTGCAAGTATACAAACGAGTTTCAAAGTTTAGACGTAAATCTGCGTTTAGACGTAAATCTGCGTTTAGACGTAAATCTGCGTTTAGACGTAAATTTGAGTTTAGACGTAAACTGCGCTTAGACGCAAAACTGTGCTTAGACGCAAACTGTGTTTAGACGCAAACTGCGCTTAGACGCAAACTGCGCTTAGACGCAAACTGTGTTTAGACGCAAACTGCGCTTAGACGCAATCTGCGCTTAGACGCAAACTGCACTTAGATACAAACTGAGAATTAGCTTTTGCATCATAATAGCTTTTATTGAACGAACGCAGCTTTTGGTTTTTAATCGCTGTAAGATTTCCGCTGCACTAATTCACCCCCCCCCTCTTAGTGCTCTTGATCCTAACAATTGGTATCAGAGCCCGGTTAACTCTCAAAAGGATTAAAACCCAAGAGAGATGGCTTACGCCGGAAACCAAGAGGGCCATTCTATTACACGTCCACCCATGTTTAATGGGACGGACTACACCTACTGGAAAACCCAAATGAGGATCTTTCTTATTTCTATGGATTTTGAATTATGGAATCTTGTCGAGAATGGTTTTTCAAAGTCTTCTCTTCCAATGATCGATTGGAATGATTTGGAGAAGAAGGCTTTCGCTCTAAATGCAAAGGCTATGAATGCCTTATTTTGTGCACTCGATAAAAACGAGTTTAACCGTGTTTCAACTTGTGAAACTGCATTTGATATTTGGCACACACTCGAAGTGACCCATGAGGGCACAAGTAGAGTAAAAGAGTCAAAAATCAATTTGCTGTTACACTCTTTCGAACTCTTTCGGATGAAACCGAGTGAAACCATTGGCGACATGTTTACCCGTTTCACGGATGTCGTCAACGGTCTAAAAGGACTCGGAAAGAGCTTTTCGGATTTTGAGCTTGTTAATAAGATACTAAGATCCCTTCCTAAGAGTTGGGATCCTAAAGTCACCGCTATTCAAGAGGCAAAAGATCTGCGAAATTTCCCTCTTGAAGAACTAATCGGGTCACTAATGACCTATGAAATGACTTGTAAAGCTCATGAAGAGCAAGAAGACATCCTTCCAAAGAACAGGAAGGATATGGCACTCAAAACGTCAGAATGCCACTTGAGAGAAAACTCAAGTGATGAGGACTGTGATGATGACTTGGCACTTCTAACAAGAAAGTTTAAAAAGTTCTTTAAAAGAAACAAGTTTAAGAATGATGCAAAAAATAAACTTGAACCCAAAAAGGACCAAGTGATCTGCTATGAATGCAAAAAGCCGGGACACTACAAAAGTGATTGTCCCCAAGTCAAGAAAAGAACAACAAAGAAGAAGGCGCTCCAAGCAACATGGGATGATTCGAGCGCATCTGAGGAAGAGGAGTCCAACACCGAGCAAGTTGCTCATTACGCCTTAATGGCCATCGAAGACGAGGTAACAAATTCAATAGATGCTGATTTATCTTTCGATGAATTATTAAATGCTTTCAATGACTTATTTGACGAATGCAAGAGTATAAGTAGAAAATATAAATTGCTGAAAAAGATGCATGATAGTCTTACTTGTGAGTTTGATAAGTTAAAAGTCGAACATCATGATAGTTTAAATTCATGTATCAAATGTCATGATTGAGAAACTATGCAAAAAGAAAACCTGCTACTCAAGGACACCTTGAAGAAATTCGAGGTTGGTAGCAAGTCATTAAACATGATCCTTGCAAACAAGGGTCACATTCCAAAAAGGAGCGGGATTGGATTTGTGAGAAATCCTCACCAAAATCCAACCACCTTCTTAAAAGGCTCCATCTTACATGTTCAACACCAAACCAAGTGCAACTTTTGTTGCAAATCTGGACACAAGACACATTGTTGTCCATTCAAGAAAATAAGTCCAAACAAATTAATTTGGGTTCCTAAAGGAACCATGATAAACTCTATGCAACATGATAGAAAATGTAGATCTATTTATGAGGCACCCAAAAGCAAATGGGTACCTAAACATCATCCTTTCTTGTAGAAAACTAAACAATCGCAAGCTAGGAGCAAGAAATGGTACCTTGATAGTGGATGCTCAAGGCATATGACCGGAGATCCATCTCAATTCTCTAAGCTCACTAGCATAGACGAAGGATATGTCACCTTCGGAGACAACAACAAGGGTAAAATCATTGGCAAAGGAACCATAGGTAACAAATCCAACCTCTCTATTGAAGATGTTTTACTAGTTGATGGTTTAAAACATAACCTCTTGAGCATTAGTCAATTATGTGATAAAGGATATATTATAAGATTTGAATCTAATGCTTGCATCATTGAAAAACCACACAAAAATATATCTATGATTGCATTAAAACAAAACAACGTATACACTATTGACATCAATGACTTATGTGATGAAATGTGCCTTGCCGTTATGAATGAGGATGCTTGGCTATGGCATAGAAGATTAGGTCATGCTAGCATGAAACTAATCACTCAAGTATCATCTAGAGAACTTGTAAGAGGAATTCCTCATATCAAGTTCATCAAAGATAATGTATGTGATGCTTGCCAATTAGGTAAGCAAATTAAGGGTAGCTTCAAAGCTAAGAATCAAATAAGCACCTCTAGGCCCTTACAATTGATCCATATGGACTTGTTCGGACCAATCTCTACATCGAGTCTAGGAGGTAGCAAATACGCCTTTGTCATTATTGATGACTATAGCAGATATACATGGACCTACTTCTTAAAACAGAAAAATGAATGCTTTAGATATTTTACCAAGTTTTGTAAACTTGTTCAAAATGAAAAGGGATCTATGATTTCGTCAATTAGAAGTGATCATGGTGGAGAATTTCAAAACCATGACTTCCAAGAATTCTGTGAACTCAACGGATATAACCATAATTTCTCTACTCCAAGAAATCCTCAACAAAATGGGGTAGTAGAAAGAAAAAATCGAAATTTACAAGAAATGGCAAGAACAATGTTGAATGAACATAGCCTACCCAAATATTTTTGGGCCGAAGCTGTAAACACTGCATGCTATATTTTAAATAGAGTCATAGTAAGACCCTTACTCACCAAAACTCCTTATGAGTTATGGAATAACAAAAAACCCAATGTCTCATATTTCAAAGTCTTTGGGTGTAAGTGTTTTATCCTGAATGAAAAGGATAACTTAGGAAAATTCGATGCTAAATCTGATGAAGGAATCTATCTTGGTTATTCTTCGGTTTCTAAAGCTTTTCGCATCTTCAATAAAAGAACCTTAATTATTGAAGAATCCATCCATGTTGTTTTCAATGAGATTTCAGAAATTAAGAAAAATGATCTTGATGATGATTTTGATTCCTTGAATTTAAACGAAACCCCGTCTCCAACTAGCAACTTGGATGCATCCACTTCCGAAACATCCTTACCCAAGGATTGGAAGTATATAGATGCTCATCCTAAGGAGCTAATCCTAGGAGACACATCAAAGGGGGTTCAAACACGATCTTCTTTTAAAAACTTTTGTGCCAACGCCGCCTTTCTCTCCCAAATTGAACCCAAATGTGTTGATGAAGCCATGAAAGATGATTCATGGATTATCGCAATGCAAGATGAATTAAATCAATTTGAGAGAAATGAGGTGTGGACGCTTGTTCCTAGGCCAAATGACCATTTAGTTATTGGTACTAAATGGGTCTTTAGAAACAAGCAAGATGAAAATGGTATCGTGGTTAGAAACAAGGCTAGATTAGTGGCCAAAGGTTTCAACCAAGAAGAAGGTATCGATTACGAAGAAACCTTCGCACCTGTGGCTCGATTGGAAGCCATAAGGATGCTCCTTGCCTACGCCAGTTGCAATAATTTTAAGTTATTTCAAATGGATGTTAAAAGCGCTTTTCTAAATGGTTTCATTTCCGAAGAAGTTTATGTTGAACAACCCCCTGGATTTGAAAATAATGGCTACCCTAATCATGTGTTTAGACTAACTAAAGCTCTCTATGGTTTAAAACAAGCCCCAAGGGCTTGGTATGAGAGACTTAGTTCTTTTCTCATTGAAAATAATTTCATAAAAGGCAAGGTTGATACTACATTGTTTATCAAGAATTTTGAAAATAATTTTCTCATTGTTCAGATTTATGTTGATGATATCATCTTTGGCTCTACAAATGAATCTCTTTGTGAATCGTTTGGTAAAACTATGAGTCTTGAATTCGAAATGAGCTTAATGGGAGAATTAACATTCTTCTTAGGTTTACAAATCAAACAACTAAGCAATGGCATCTTTATTAGTCAAACTAAATATGCCATGAATTTATTAAAAAGGTTTAACATGAACAACTCAAAGGCCAGTAACACTCCTATGAGCACCTCCACTAAATTAGAAATTGATGAAAGTGGAGAAAGCTTCGATCAAAAAACTTATAGGGGTATGATAGGAAGTTTACTTTACCTCACTGCAACCAGACCAGACATCATGTTCAGTGTAGAACTTTGTGCTAGATTTCAATCAAACCCTAAGATGTCTCATCTCAAAGCAGTTAAAAGAATATTTAGATATCTTAATGGTACCACAAATCTAGGATTATGGTACCCAAAATCAGAAAATTTTGAGTTAATTGCTTATGCTGATGCTGACTTTGCTGGGTGTAGATTAGATAGAAAAAGCACATCAGGATCATGTCAATTTTTAGGACATGCCCTTGTTTCCTGGTCATCAAAGAAACAAAACTCAGTTGCACTATCAACAACCGAAGCTGAATATATTGCAGCAAGTGCATGCTGTGCACAAGTTGTATGGATGAAAAATACCTTAGAAGATTATAAAGTTCATCTCAAAAATATTCCAATTAAATGTGATAACACAAGTGCAATATGCTTAACGAAAAATCCTATACAACACTCAAGAACAAAACATATTGATATTAGACATCACTTTATACGAGATCATGTCACCAATCATGACGTAATCATAGAATTCATTGATACTAAACATCAACTAGCTGACATTTTTACAAAACCTCTAAGTGAAGAACAATTTGATTTCATTAGAAGAGAGTTAGGAATGCTCATGTGTCCGAATAAATAAACTTGTTAGAATTATTTTTCGGACTATATTGAATGATCAGATCACATGAATGCCATTTTCTATGATTATATCTGTAACAAAATCTTGTCGAAATGCATCTTAGTTGTTCGAATGCTATAAAACAGATTTATTCGTACACTTTCATGAAAAATGAGTTTTTTGAAATAAATCTGATAAAGTGATTCCTGAATATGTATGTCATTCTGTAATATCTTTAACGGGTAAAATGAATTATAACAAAAGGGGGAAGAAGTTTTCAAAGCAATCTATGTAAAATCCCTCTATAAGCTTTCGTCTAAATTGGTCTTCCTTGTATAACAATGCTTTTTGTTGATGACAAAGGGGGAGAAATATATGAATTGATAAACACTGTGATTAGAAATACCTTGAGTGATGCTATAAATAATGTTTGCACAATGCCATCCTTGCATCACCAAGAGATATATGAAACATGTGCTATAGTTTGCATTATGTCTTGAGTTGATATCCTATTTTGTGAAGTAAATGCAAACTTGCTAGAATGATAATATGTGTGCATCATGTAATAGTCCTTCGAGCTTTAAATGATAGCATCATGTAATAGTCCTTCGAGCTTTAAATGATAAAGTTCAATTACATGATGAATAGTCACAAACACTATCATACAAACTTGATGATGAATGTCAAGCTTTGACATCATCCTTGAAGAGATACATCATGATAGGTATCATGATGGGAGTATTGATAAGTTTAACTGATCTAACTTATCAATACGTCACTTGAATTCTTAGGTCTTGAATTCAAGGTTGACTTATCTCAACTATGGCATATAGACAGGGGGAGTTAAGGATAACTCCATTATCAATTGATTGTCATCATCAAAAAGGGGGAGATTGTTGAATCTCGGATTTTGATGATGAAGTCAATTGTCATTTGTTGTCTAATCTATGTGTTGAGATAAGTGTGCAGGATTAACTACGATGAAAGATAGACAAGCAGCAGGAGTTGCGCCGGAGTCAAGTTCATGATCACGTTGGGAGTTCGAGAGATCGACGGAAGTACGGACGGTCGTCGGAGGTTCTGCGGGAACAGATCCGAGAAGTCCAGAAGCTTGCCAAGCGAAGCTCGTCGGAACTCGCCAAGTGGATCGTCGCAAAGTCCAGGAGTTTGCTGGAAGTCCGCAGAAGCATCACCGAGGGTTCATCGGATGATCGACGGAAGTTCGCCGGAAACTCGCCGGAAAAAGCAATTGACGTACCGAAGCAAAGCTGTAGAAATTGTCTTAGATTTAATCATAGTTAGCACGGTGATTAAGTTAGAAATGGGAGGTGATCCCATTAGCTTAATCCTGGGGCAATTGGGCCCCTGAAGAACTCAAGTTGGGTCGAATGGTTCAACCCATTCGAACCCAAGAAGCTGTGGGAGGTGCAACCGCCCAGGCAGGGAGGTGCCACCGCCCAGGCTAAGTCTCCCAGCGAGACTGGGCGGTGCAACCGCTCCAGCCAGGCGGTGCAACCGCTCCAGCCAGGCGGTGCAACCGCCTAGGGCTCAGTCTCCAAGCGAGACTGGGCGGTGCAACCTCCTCTGTCAAGCGGTAGCACCGCCTGAGCTCAAGTTTCGAGCTCTGCCTGGTGATGCAATCACCGAGCTCAGTCTTCGAGCTCTGGAAGAGAAGTACGACCTCTCTGGCCAGGAGATGCACAGCCTAAGCTCAGTCTTCGAGCTCTGGCAGAGAGGTGCAACCACCTCTGGCAGAAAGGGGCGATCACCTCTGGCAGAGAAGAGAAACTTCTCTGGTCAGGAGATGCACCGCCTGAGCTCGGTCTTCGAGCTCTGGCAGGAAGGTGCAACCACCCCTGACAGAGAAGGTGGAACCGTCCGAGCTCAGTCTTCGAGCTCTGCCAGGCGGTGCCACCTCTCCAGTCGAGAGGTGCAACCGCCTGAGCTCAGACTTCGAGCTCTGCCAGGCGGTGCCACCTCTCCAGTCAAGAGGTGCAACCGCCTGATCCCGGAATTCCGGGATTTGATCGTTTTGAGCTCGAAATTTGAATTGGGTTGGGGCCTATAAATACCCCACCCATTCAGCACTGAAAAGATATAGACCTACACCGAAATCTTGATCTTTTCAGTGATTCTAAGAGCTCAAAAGTGTTGTAAAGCCTTTAAGTCTCCTCCTTCTGTTCTTCAAGTTTTCAGTTGTAAAGTGAGGAGAGAAAGGTCTGTAAAGGTTGTCTCCTGAGCCTGTTAAAAGGAGAGAAACTGTAAAAGGGCAGTTTGGCCTTCGCCCATTGAAGGAAGGCCCCTAGTTGACGTCGGCAACCTCGTCGATGGAGGAAGCCAAAAGTGGAGTAGGTCAAGGCTGACCGAACCACTCTAAATCTCTGGTTTGCGTTTATTTTTGAGCACTTTATCATTACTGCAAACCTCCTCCATTACTACTGCTCTCTGCGCTCTCACGAACAAGTTCTAAGTGCTGTTCTTCCGAATCTGCATTCAGACGTAAATTCGTATTTTCGTACATTACAGTTTACGTTTACGTTTGATTCTGCAGAACTGTCTTCCGTGCTTTTACGAAAGAGTTTCTTTGCAGTTTACACTTACATTTTGATCCTATTGATAACTGCAAACTGTCCTCTACAATTTTACGAACGAGTTTCAACATTTAGACGTAAAACTGCATTTAGACGTAAATCGGCTTTCCTCTCACAATCATCAGTTCTCAGTTCACGTTTACGTCTTGATTTCAACTGCATACTGCCTTCTGCAAGTATACAAACGAGTTTCAAAGTTTAGACGTAAATCTGCGTTTAGACGTAAATCTGCGTTTAGACGTAAATTTGAGTTTAGACGTAAACTGCGCTTAGACGCAAAACTGCGCTTAGACGCAAACTGTGTTTAGACGCAAACTGCGCTTAGACGCAAACTGCACTTAGACGCAAACTGTGTTTAGACGCAAACTGCGCTTAGACGTAATCTGCGCTTAGACGCAAACTGCACTTAGATACAAACTGAGAATTAGCTTTTGCATCATAATAGCTTTTATTGAACGAACGCAGCTTTTGGTTTTTAATCGCTGTAAGATTTCCGCTGCACTAATTCACCCCCCCCCTCTTAGTGCTCTCGATCCTAACATATTCTTGTTATGATTACTTAGGAAAAATTTGGATATTATGCATAGTGACGTAATCCTTGTATCCCAGTTATTCTATGAATATTATTGCTTGGGTTTTAGACAAAAGACTATGAGATTTATATATTTATTATTCTTATAGTAGATTATCTCTAGTTTATTTCATGATTTTTACCTTCACGTTAGAGGGGTTTTTCCACATAAATCTTAATGTTCTATTTGATTGTGATTCCATTTAATTTCGTAGTGTGTTATGGCCTACTAGTATTTGTTCGTATACAAATATTTATTTCTCTTTATATGGTATTAGAGCAAGTTTTTGGTGATTTAATTTTTTATGTTTGAACATGGAGGTCGGTAGTATTTCTCGTATGATTAACTTGAATGGAAACAATCACATGATTAACTTGGATTTTTGAATCCAAGAGTTTTCTATCAATAAGGGATATTGATAGGGGGAATTTGTTTAAACTCCGGGGGTTAAGTTTAACTCCGTCATCAATTGGTTGTCATCATCAAAAAGGGGGAGATTGTTGAATCTCGTATTTTGATGATGAAACCAATTGATACGTGTTTATGTTTTAATTTACGTTTTGAGTGATGTAGGATGCTTCGATTAGGATAAGACAATTAAAGCAGAAAAAATCATGTTGGGCCGAAGGAACATGTCAGAAGATTGGATGTCGGGCCGGTGGATCGGTCGACGTATCGATAGAAAGCTTTGGGCTATTGATTCGGGCATCGGGCCAAGAAGAGTAGACATTGCACTAAGGATATTAGAGTTGTGGAGTCAACTGGCCAATTGGGCAATACGTTGTAGGAGAGGATGATGCGCCGAAGAATCGGACGAAGCGTCGAGTGACCAATGACATTCCGGATAACTTGATTAATGCTTAGTATTAATTGTCTATATCAAACTATGTTTTACATGTGCAAGATTAACTATGATGGTAGTAAGACATACAGCAGGTGTTGAGCCAGAGTCAAGACAAAGATCACGTTGGGGGTTTGAGAATTCGTCGGAAGTCCGAATAGTCGGCGGAGGTTCTACGGGAACAATCCGAGAAGTCCAGGAGATTGCCAAAGAAGCTCGTCGGAACGCCCTTGAGACTTGGTCTCTAAAGAGTTCTGGGCGGTAGTACCGCCCCTATCAGGCGATGGTACCGCTAGTAGTTATTATTGCCAATGGTGGCACCGCCCTTGTCAGGCAGTGGTACCGCTTAAGCTCGGTCTCCGAGCGATGTCAAGCGATAGTCCAGCCCAGACTGAGCGGTAGTAACGCTCAGTGACAGATGACAGGTGGTAGTACCACCTAGTTATGGCGGTGGTACCGCTAGGACCCCGAAAACCTGGGAATGGACACATTTGAGCTCTGAATTCAAACTGATTGGGACCTATATAAACCCCACCCTTTCCCGCATGAAAGGGCACCGAAAGCTTGCTTTTATTCTAAGTATTTAAGAGCTTAAAAGTGTTGTAAAAGGCTAGAGTTCCTCTCCCTCTTTTCTTTCTAAGTCTTGATCATTCAAGAGAGGAGTGAAAACTTGTAAGGGTTGTCTCCTAAGCCCGTCAAAAGGAGAAAAGCTATAAAAGGGTGGTTGGCCTTCGCCTATTGAAGGAAGGCCTCTAGTGGACATCGATGACCTCATCGGAGGAGGAAGCCAAAAGTAGATGTAGGTCGAGATTGATTGAGCCACTCTAAATCTCAGTTTGCATTTACATTCTGCTCTTTATCTTAATTGCAAATTGCCTCCGTTACTTTACATTAACTATACTTCCGTTTGCTCTTAAGTTAAAGATCTTTCCGAAATGGTTTTCGTATGAAGTATTTTTGAATCGACGAAAGTTTTCTATTGCACTAATTCACCCCTCCCCTAGTGCTCTTGAACCTAACAGTTTTTACCCTTCACGTTAGAGGGGTTTTTCCATATAAATCTTGATGTTCTATTTGTTGAATCTCAGATTTTGATGATGAAGTCAATTGTCATTTGTTATCTAATCTATATGTTGTGATAAGTGTGCAGGATTAACTATGATGAAAGTAAGACATGCAGCAGGAGTTGCGCTGGAGCCAAGACAATGATCACGTTGGGAGTTCGAGAGTTCGACGGAAGTTCGGACAGTCGTCGGAGGTTCTGCGGGAACAAATCCGAGAAGTCCATAAGCTTGCCAAAAGAAGCTCGTCGGAACTCGCCAAGTGGATCGTCGCAAGTCCAGGAGTTTGCCGGAAGTCCGTAGGAGCATCATCGAGGGTTCATCGGATGATCGACGGAAGTTCGCTAAAAACTCGCCGGAAGAAGTGATTGACGCACCGGAGCAAGCTGCAGAAATTGTCTTAGGATTTATCGTAGTTAGCACAATAATTAAGTTGGAAATGGGAGGTGATCCCATTAGCTTAATCTTGGGGCAATTGGGCCCCTAAAAAACCTAAATTGGGCCGAATGGATCTACCCATTCGGACCCTAATTGCTGTGGGAGGTGCAACCGCCCAAGCCAGGAGGTAGCACCGCTTGGGCTAAGTCTCCCAGGGAGACTGGGCGATGCAACTGCCCTAGCCAGGAGGTAGCACCGCTTGGGCTCAGTCTCCGAGTGAGACTGGGCGGTGCAACCTCCCCTGACAGGAGGTAGCACCGCCTGAGCTCGGTCTTCGAGCTCTGGCAAGCGGTGCAACCGCTCCAGTCAGGAGGTGCAACCGCTTAAGCTTGGTCTTCGAGCTCTGGCAGAGAGGTGCAACCGCCCCTAACAGAGGTGGCACCGCCCAAAAGCTCAGTCTTCGAGCTCTGCCAGGCGGTGCAACCGCCCCAGTCAGGAGGTGCAACCGTCTGATCCCGGAATTCTGGGAATTGACAGTTTTGAGCTCCAAATTTGAACTGGGTTGGGGGCTATAAATACCCCACCAATTCAGCACTGAAAGAACACAACTTACACTCGAAATCTTGATCTCTTTTTGTGATTCTTAGAGCTCAAAATTGTTGTAAAGGCCAAAAGTTCTCCTCCCTCTGTTCTTCAAAGTTTTGAGTTGTAAAGAGAGGAGAGAAAATTTCTGTAAGGGTTGTCTCCTAAGCCCGTCAAAAGGAGTGAAACTATTAAAGGGTGGTTGGCCTTCGCCTATTGAAGGAAGGCCTCTAGTTGACGTTGGTGACCTCGTCGATGGAGGAAGCCAAAAGTGGAGTAGGTCAAGATTGACCGAACCACTCTAAATCTCGGTTTGCATTTACTTTGAGCATTTTATCTTTACTGAAAACCTCCTAAATAGCTACTGCCTTTTGCGCTTTTACGAACGAGTTTCTAAGTTCAGAGTTTTCCGAATCTGCGTTTAGACGTAAATCGGCTTTTTCGTACGATCATTACATTTCAGTTTACGTTTACATTTTGATTTCAATCATAACTGCAAACTGCCTTCTGCGCATTTATAAAACATATCTCAAAGTTCAGTATCTTCAAAATTGACATTTAGACGTAAACCGGTTTTATCGTACGAACGTCGCATTTCAGTTTGCGCTTGCATTCTGATTTTCATCATAAACTGCAAACTGCCTTCGTAGATTTACTTTAATGTCATCTCGCTTAATCTTAAGTTAAAGTAATCTTAGAATCGGCTTTTACATCGAAATCATTTTTATCAAACGAACGCAGCTTTCGATTTTAATAGCGAAAGACTTCCGCTGCACTAATTCACCCCCCCCTCTTAGTGCTCTTGATGCTAATACTATTTGATTATGATTCCATTTAATTCCGCGATGTGTTATGGCCTACTAGTATTTATTCATATACAAATATTTATTTCTTTTTATATGGTATCAGAGCAAATTTTTGGTGATTTAATTTTTTATATTTGAACATGGAGGCCGGTAGTATTTCTCGCATGATTAACTTGAATGGAAACAATTGGATGATATAGAAACCAAGAACGGAAGATCTCTTGTATTGCAAAGATTTGTATGGACCTTTGCACAGGAATAGTGCAAAGCCCGCTACTATGACAAATGATGAGTGGAAGAGGTTAAACCGAAAAACAGTTGGATTTATTCGACAATGGCTCGATGATAGTATCTTTCACCATGTTTTTACTAAAAGTTCTGCATATTCTCTTTGGAAAAAGTTGGAAGATCTCTATGAAAAAAAAACTAATAGCAACAAAGCTTTCTTGATTAGAAAACTTATAAACCTGAAATATAAAGAGGGTGCTTATATTACTGAGCATTTGAATGAAATGTAGAGTATCACTAACCTGTTATCCTCTATGAAATGTCTCTTGACGATGAGTTACAAGCATTATTACTTCTCAGTTCTTTGCTAGAAAGTTGGGAGAAACTGGTGGTTTTCCTTAGTAATTCTATATCAGATAGTGTTGTCACCATGAGTCAAGTAATAGTTTGTTAAATGAGGAGTTGAGAGGACATATTTTAGCAACATCGCAGAATAATTCACAAGCACTTATCTCAGAAAACAAAGGAATGTCAAAGTCCAAGGATAGAAGTAGTTCACACATAGGTAGAAGCAAATCAAGATCAAAAAAAGATATTGTTTGCTATAACTGTGGTGAGAAAGGACATTATAAGAACCAATACAAGCAACATAAGAAAAGTAAGAAAAATGAAAAAGAAGTGAAGTCTATAGAGTTAAAGGATAATATTATAGCTACAGTGCAATGTGGTGATTATTTGATTTTGTCTCCTTTTAATGATATTTTTACTTGTGTGTGTCAAGATCTTGAGTGGGTGATTAACACAAGTGCTTCTTATCATTCTATACCACGGAGGGAGTTTTTTTGCTACCTACAGGTTTAAAAATTTTGGAGTTGTTAAGATGGGTAACTATGGCATGACAGACATCATTGGCATGGGTGATATTCACATAAAGACCAACCTTGGCTGCAAGTTGGTGTTTAAAGATGTGAGGCATGTAATTGACTTAAGGCTGAATTTAATTTTAGTTGGAAGACTAGATAATGAAGACTATGATAACATATTTCACATAGGGCAATGAAAGCTCAATAAAGGTTCTCTTATTGTGGCTAGTGGAAAAAAATATCACACCTTATATAGGTTGCAGGCTAAAGCTTATGGTGAGCAATTGAATGCTACAAAGAAAGACTTCAGCATGGAGTTATGACATAAACGATTGAGACATATGAGCGAGAAGGGGCTACAAGCTCTTTCAAAGAGAGATATATTGTTAGACCTTAAAGGTACATATCTGACCCCTTGTATTGATTGTTTGGCTAGTAAATAATATAGAGTTACATTTGCTAGTCCTGCTTTGTCTAGAAAAATGCATGTCTTAGACCATGTTTATATAGAGGTATGTAGTCCTTTGAGGACAAAAACTCCTGGTGGATCTGTTAATGTTCTTGGTATCAGTGGTACACTTTATTTTGTCACTTTTATAGATGATTTTCCAAGAAAGTTTGGGCCTATATTATGAAGACCAAAGATCAAGTTATTAATGTCTTCAAAGAGTTTCCTCAAGGGTTGAAAGGGAGACAGAAATGTTGAATCTCATCTTTTGATGATAAAACCAATTAATAAGTATTTATAATTTGATCTGCATTTTGAGTGATGCAAGATGATTCGATTAGGATGAGATAATTAAAGCAAGAAAAATTATGTTGGGCCGGAGATAAATATGTCAGAAGATTGGACGGCCGGCTAGAGAATCGGTCGATGTATCGGCAGAATGCTTCGGGCTGCAAATTCAGGCATTAGGCCAAGAAGAGCAGATATTGCACCAAGGATATCAGAGTTATGAAGGTCAACTAGCCGATTTGGTAATAGGCTGCAAGAGTAGACGATGTGTCGAAAAATCGGACGAAGCGTCGATGGACCAATGACATACCGGACAACATGATTCATACTTAGTAATAATTGTCTAGATTGAAGTATGTTTTTACATGTGCAGGATTAACTACAATAGCAAGGCATAAAGCAAAGTGAAGTCCCGGAGTCAATGTTGCGATTTCATTGAGAGTTTGAGAGTTCGTCGAAAGTCTAGACGTTCGTCTGAAGTTCTGCCGAGAAGTGCCGAATCTTGCCAGAGAAGCTCATCGGAACTTACCAAAGAAGATCGTCGTGAAGTCTTTTGAATCTCATATTTTGATGATGAAACTACTTGATATATGTTTATGATTTAATCTGCGTTTTGAGTGACGTAGGATGCTTCGATCAGGATGAGACAATTAAAGCAGGAAAATCATGTTGTGCCGAAGGAACATGTCAGAAGATTGGACGTCGGGCCGATGGATCGGTTGACGTATCGATAGAAGGCTTCGGGCCGTGGACTCGGGCATCGGGCCAAGAAGAGCGGGTATTGTGCCAAGGATATCGGAGTTGCGGAGTCAACTGGCCGATTGGGCAATAGGCTGCAGGAGAGGACGATGCGCCGAAGAATCGGACGAAGCGTCGAGGGACCAATGACATGTCGGACAACTTGGTTAATTGCTGAGGATTAATTGTCTCGATCAAAGTTTTGTTTTAAGTGTGCAGGATTAACTACGGTGAAAGTTAGACAAGCAGCAGAAGTTGCGCCGGAGTCAAGTTCATGATCACGTTGGGAGTTCGAGAGTTCGACGGAAGTTCGGACGGTCGTCGGAGGTTCTATGGGAACAGATCCGAGAAGTCCAGAAGCTTGCCAAGCGAAGCTCATCGGAACTCGCCAAGTGGATCGTCGGAAAGCCCAGGAGTTCGCCAGAAGTCCGCAGGAGCATCACCGAGGGTTCACGGATGATCGACGGAAGTTCGCCGGAAACTCGCCGGAAGAAGCGATTGACGCACCGAAGCAAAGCTGCAGGAATTGTCTTAGATTTAATCGTAGTTAGCACATTGGTTAAGCTAGTAAATGGGAGGTGATCCCATTAGCTTAATCTTGGGGCAATTGGGCCCCTGAAAAATCGAAATAGGGCCGAATGGAGGTAACCATTCGGACCCAGATTGCACCAGGAGGTGCAACCGCCTAGGCCAGGAGGTGGCACCGCCCAGGCTGAGTCTTCCAGCGAGACTGGGCGGTGCAACCGCTCCAGCCTGGAGGTGGCACCGTCGGAGCTCAGTCTTCGAGCAAGACTGAGCGGTGCAACCTCCCTGACAGAGAGGTGGCACCGCTTGAGCTCGGTCTTCGAGCTCTAGCGGAGAGGTGCAACCGCCTCAGTCAGGAGGTGGCACCGCCTAGAGCTCAGTCTCCGAGCCAGACTCAGGCGGTGCAACCGCCCCTGACAGAGAGGTGCAACCGCCTGGGCTCAGTCTTCGAGCTCTGCCAGGCGGTGCAACCTCTCCAGTCAAGAGGTGCAACCGCCTGATCCCGGAATTCCGGGATTTGATCGTTTTGAGCTCCAAATTTGAATTGGGTTGGGGCCTATAAATACCCCACCCATTCAGCACTGAGAAGACACAGATCCACACCGAATTTCTGATCTTTTCTGTGATTCTAAGAGCTCAAATTTGTGTAAAGTCCTAAAGTTCTCCTATTTCTGTTCTTCAAATTCTGAGTTGTAAAGAGAGGAGAGAAAGGATCTGTAAAGGTTGTCTCCTGAGCCTGTCAAAAGGAGAGAAACTGTAAAAGGGCAGTTGGCCTTTGCCTATTGAAGGAAGGCCCCTAGTTGACGTCGATAACCTCGTCGGTGGAGGAAGCCAAAAGTGGAGTAGGTCAAGACTGACCGAACCACTCTAAATCTCTGGTTTGCGTTTATTTTGAGCACTTTATCATTACTCCAAACCTCCTACATTGCTTCTGCTCTCTGCGCCTTTACGAACAAGTTTCTAAGTGCTGATCTTTTCGAATCCGCATTCAGACGTAAATCGGTGTTTTCGTACGAGATTTACATTACAGTTTACGTTTACGTTTTGATTCTGCAAAACTGTCTTCTGCGCTTTTACGAACAAGTTTCCAAGTTCAGATCCCTTTGAAATTGCGTTTAGACGTAAATCTACGTTTAAACGTAAACTGCGTCTAGACGTAAAAACTACGTTCAGACGTAAACTGCGCAAACTGTGTTTAAACGTAAATTGTGTTTTTGATGTAAACTGCGCAAACTGTGTTTAAACGTAAAACTATGTTTTTGTCGTAAACTGCACAAACTGTATTTAGACGTAAAATTGTGTTTTAGACGTAAACTACTTTCAGACGTAAAACTGCGTTTAGACGCAATCTACGTTTAGACGTAAAACTGCGCTTAGTCGCAAACTGCGCTTAGACGCAATCTGAGCTTAGACGCAATCTGCATTTAGACGCAATCTGCATTTAGATGCAAATTGCATTTAGACGCAAACTGCGCTTAGACGCAAACTGCGCTTAGACGCAATCTGCATTTAGACGCAAACTGCATTTAGACGCAAACTGCGCTTAGACGCAAACTGCGTAAACTGCGCTTAGACGCAAACTACGTAAACTGCGCTTAGACGCAAACTGCGTTTAGACGTAAACAGCGTTTAAACGTAAACTGTGCCTAATCTTAAAATCGGCTTTTACATTGAAATCATTTTTATCAAAAGTACGCAGCTTTCGGTTTTAATCGCAGAAAGATTTCCGCTGCACTAATTCACCCCCCCCTCTTAGTGCTTTTGATCCTAACAATTGGTATCAAAGCGGGGTATTTCTCATTTCGGATTTACACCCGAGAGAAATGGCTCTTCAAGAGGGCTTTTCGGTCTTTCGTCCACCGTTCTTTAATGGATTGGACTATACTTATTGGAAAACTCGAATGAGAGTTTTCTTGATTTACCTAAATCTGGATTTATGGAATATCGTTGAAAACAGCTTTCAACTTCCCTCTAAACCGACGAACGAATGGTCGGATTTGGAGAAGAAGTATTTCTCTTTAAACGCAAAGGCTATGAATGCCTTATTTTGCGCTTTGGACAAAAATGAGTTCAATCGGATTTCTACGTGCGAAACAGCTTTTGACATTTGGCGAACACTTGAAATCACGCACGAGGGAACTAGTAGTGTCAAAGACTCGAAAGTTAACTTTTTATTGCATGATTTCGAGCTTTTTCGAATGCAACCAAGCGAGACTATAGGCGACATGTACACCCGTTTCACGGATGTCGTCAATAGTTTAAGAGCTCTTGGAAAATGTTTTTCGGTCTTTGAACTCGTAAACAAGATTTTGCGTTCTCTTTCTAAGAAGTGGGATTCAAAAGTAACTACAATACAAGAAGCTAAAAACCTAAACAACTTACCACTTGAAGAACTAATTGGTTCATTGATGACATATGAAATGGTGCACAATGCACATGATGAACATGTTGAACACAATCACCTTCCAAAGAACAGGAAGGATTTGGAACTTTGGACAAATGAATGCCACTTGAGCGATGACTCAAGTGATGAGGACAATGATGAACAAAACAACCTTCCAAAGAACAGGAAGGATTTGAGACATAGAACATTTGAAGACCACTCGAGCATAAGCTCAAGTGATGGTGAACTTAAACTACAAATGAAATGAAAATTAAAAAGCAAAAAGAATCGAACTACTTGCTTTAAACGCAAGAAGAAGAACAAAAATTGGGATGAATCGAGCTCCTCCGAAGAAGAGAAAGTCAACAAAAGCAAGGCAGCAAACTACGCCTTAACAGCCTACAATGATGAGGTAATCGAAATCCCCCTAATTTATTTTGAAATTACTTGATGCTTTCATGATGTATTTTAATCTTTTAGTTTAGAATTAATTTTCTTAAAAATTACATGTTAAAAAAAAAAAAATTATTATGATCATACTAAGTAATTTCGAAAATGATAATATTACATATTTTATGATAAACAAATAAAATGATCTTGATTGAAAATATGAAATCATGGTTAAGAAGTAATAATGTGTATTACGTTGATTTCCATTGTTATTTCTCGATTTTGATTAAAGATCATAGAAATGCATAATGATGAAATTAAATATTTTGATTAACAATTTTATGCATGAGATTTTAAGCCGATGATAAGCATGTGTTATTCTCATGAGTATATTTGAAAAACTATGGCAAAAATGTGCTCGAATGCATGAACGTGTTAAGATTATTTTTCGGATATTCTTGATTCAATGTTCAAAACACTTAATTGCCATGATGATTTTACACTATAACATGTTGGAAATTATATGTTTTGGATACATAAATTTTTATGATCATGAGCATGTTTTATCTTCATAATTGAACTTAAAAATCTATAGCAAAATCTTATCCGAATGCATGAAAGTACTAATTTCATTTTCGGATTCACTTAACAATTGGTATCCTAACAAGATTCATTAATTTTGTCCGAATGCATGAACCTTCATGCTTATCTTGATTTGGCGTATAATGCTTAGATGAAAAAGAATCATTTTCCCATCTGATTGAGATTAATGATTTCATGATATTTTGTTAATCTCAAAATTGATTTTGATGACTTGATTATGAATTTGAATAAGTTTTATCTAAATCATAATCTTGATCTTGCAAAATTAAAGTCACAAATAATATCTTTTGGAATTCATGAATTGATACTCACAATATGAAAGTATTGGTATTCATGACTTGAATTGGATTGAAACATTGCATGCTTAAATTAATCATTCTCATATGTTTCAAAAATTCTATAAATGCCTTGAAATGATTGAAATAATTTACACTTTTATGCTCTTCCCTACTTCTTTCTTGTGTTCAATGATAAAATGGGGAGAAGTTTTGATCATGCATGGTAGGATATAATTTGACAAAATTGATACCATCATGATATGAAACATTTATGATTTACAATTATGCATGCAATACTTATGCTTTCTAATTATGATGTGATGTATTGCATATGATGTAAATCATGATTTAAAATGCTATGAGTGCTAAGTTACACGTTTTGAGAAGAAATTGCTATATTGAAACATTAATGTAATTATGAATGATAATTTGATATTATGCATGTAATACTTCAACTTATGATAATGATGCATGCAATGATAAAATATTCATGATGAAAAATTGTCTTGACATTCATAACTTCATTATTCATCCTTTGTCATGATATTGAAATCGTTGTAAAAGGAAAAAGAACTACAAAACTGTATTCTTCCTTTCTTTTTGACAATGACAAAGGGGGAGATAGCTAGCTTGCACAAGTCAAGAAGATGCAAAAACTTGATTGCTAGCTTGCCTATCGTAAGTAGCAAAGATTGCTAACTTGCTTATTTCAAGAAGCAAAAGTTGTCTTCTTGAACATCACTATCTTGAATATCTCAAGAAGCAAGACTTGCAACCTGCACATTACAATAGGAAGCAATAATCATGAGCCTACACAAGAAAGTTATCTTGCATTTGCTTTCGAAGTTTTTGCTAGCTTGTATATTGTGAAACTTGTATATCGTAAAAATTGCTAGCTTGTAGTCTAAAGAGAAGCGAAAAGTTGCTATCTCAAAAGAAGCAAATGTGCTATCTTGCCTATCTCAAGAGGCAAAAATGCTAACTTGCACATCTAGCAAAACTTGACAAATTTGCATATCTCAAGAAGCAAGAGTTGCCTTCTTGAACATCTCAAAACTGCTAGCTTGCATGTTCTAAAAGTGCTATCTTATATGCTGCAAAACTTGCATATCTAAAACTTGATAGCTTGAATGTTCGAAGCATGATGTAACATTTGCTAAATTTTTCTGGCTTCAAAAATGCATGATGATAAAACTTGATAATATGTTTTTCATGCAATGAGTTAAACCATATCACAAACACTTGATTGTGATACTTCTCCTTTTTGTTGATGACAAAGGGGGAGAAGTATGTTGATGACATGACATGTGATGCATAAGTTTATGCATATGTTCATGTTGACGTGTTGCAAATATTCATGATGAATATTGCAATGACTTGAATTCAGTATGAATTCAAGGTTCTATCAATATGGCATATTGATAGGGGGAGTTTGTTTAAACTCCGGGAGTTAAGGTTAACTCCGTCATCAAGTAGTTGTCATCATCAAAAAGGGGGAGATTGTTGAATCTCGTATTTTGATGATGAAACTACTTGATATATGTTTATGATTTAATCTGCGTTTTGAGTGACGTAGGATGCTTCGATCAGGATGAGATAATTAAAGCAGGAAAATCATGTTGTGCCGAAGGAACATGTCAGAAGATTGGACGTCGGGCCGATGGATCGGTTGACGTATCGATAGAAGGCTTCGGGCCGTGGACTCGGGCATCGGGCCAAGAAGAGCGGGTATTGTGCCAAGGATATCGGAGTTGCAAAGTCAACTGGCCGATTGGGCAATAGGCTGCAGGAGAGGACGATGCGCCGAAGAATCGGACGAAGCGTCGAGGGACCAATGACATGTCGGACAACTTGGTTAATTGCTTAGGATTAATTGTCTCGATCAAAGTTTTGTTTTAAGTGTGCAGGATTAACTACGATGAAAGTTAGACAAGCAGCAGAAGTTGCGCCGGAGTCAAGTTCATGATCACGTTGGGAGTTCGAGAGTTCGACGGAAGTTCGGACGGTCGTCGGAGGTTCTGCAAAAACAGATCCGAGAAGTCCAGAAGCTTGCCAAGCGAAGCTCGTCGGAACTCGCCAAGTGGATCGTTGCAAAGTCCAGGAGTTCGCCGGAAGTCCGCAGGAGCATCACCGAGGGTTCATCGGATGATCGACGGAAGTTCGCCGGAAACTCGACGGAAGTTCGCCGGAAACTCACCGGAAGAAGCGATTGACGCACCGAAGCAAAGCAACAGGAATTGTCTTAGATTTAATCGTAGTTAGCATATTGGTTAAGCTAGTAAATGGGAGGTGATCCCATTAGCTTAATCTTGGGGCAATTGGGCCCCTGAAAAATCGAAATAGGGCCGAATGGAGGTAACCATTCGGACCCTGATTGCACCAGGAGGTGCAACCGCCTAGGCCAGGAGGTGGCACCGCCCAGGCTGAGTCTTCCAGCGAGACTGGGCGGTGCAACCGCTCCAGCCAGGAGGTGGCACCGCCGGAGCTCAGTCTTCGAGCAAGACTGAGCGGTGCAACCTCCCTGACAGAGAGGTGGCACCGCTTGAGCTCGGTCTTCGAGCTCTGGCAGAGAGGTGCAACCGCCTCAGTCAGGAGGTGGCACCGCCTGGGGCTCAATCTCCGAGCCAGACTCAGGCGGTGCAACCGCCCCTGACAGAGAGGTGCAACCGCCTGGGCTCAGTCTTCGAGCTCTGCCAGGCGGTGCAACCTCTCCAGTCAAGAGGTGCAACCGCCTGATCCCGGAATTCCGGGATTTGATCGTTTTGAGCTCCAAATTTGAATTGGGTTGGGGCCTATAAATACCCCACCCATTCAGCACTGAGAAGACACAGATCCACACCGAATTTTTGATCTTTTCTGTGATTCTAAGAGCTCAAATTTGTGTAAAGTCCTAAAGTTCTCCTCTTTCTGTTCTTCAAATTCTGAGTTGTAAAGAGAGGAGAGAAAGGATCTGTAAAGGTTGTCTCCTGAGCCTGTCAAAAGGAGAGAAACTATAAAAGGGCAGTTGGCCTTCGCCTATTGAAGGAAGGCCCCTAGTTGACATCGGTAACCTCGTCGGTGGAGGAAGCCAAAAGTGGAGTAGGTCAAGACTGACCGAACCACTCTAAATCTCTAGTTTACGTTTTTTTTAGCACTTTATCATTACTGCAAACCTCCTACATTGCTTCTGCTCTCTGCGCCTTTACGAACAAGTTTCTAAGTGCTGATCTTTTCGAATCCGCATTCAGACGTAAATCGGTGTTTTCGTACGAGATTTACATTACAGTTTACGTTTACATTTTGATTCTGCAAAACTGTCTTCTGTGCTTTTACGAACAAGTTTCCAAGTTCAAATCCCTTTGAAATTGCGTTTAGACGTAAATCTACGTTTAAACGTAAACTGCGTCTAGACGTAAAAACTGCGTTCAGACGTAAACTGCACAAATTGTGTTTAAACGTAAAACTGTGTTTTTGACGTAAACTGCGCAAACTGTTTTTAAACGTAAAACTATGTTTTTGACGTAAACTGCACAAACTGTATTTAGACGTAAAACTATGTTTTAGACGTAAACTACTTTCAGACGTAAAACTGCGTTTAGACGCAATCTGCGTTTAGACGTAAAACTGCGCTTAGTCACAAACTGCGCTTAGACGCAATCTGAGCTTAGACGCAATCTGCATTTAGATGCAATCTGCATTTAGACGCAAATTGCATTTAGACGCAAACTGCGCTTAGACGCAAACTGCGCTTAGACGCAATCTGCATTTAGACGCAAACTGCATTTAGACGCAAACTGCGCTTAGACGCAAACTACGTAAACTGCGCTTAGACGCAAACTGCGTAAACTGCGCTTAGACGCAAACTGCGTTTAGATGTAAACAGCGTTTAAACGTAAACTGTGCCTAATCTTAAAATCAGCTTTTACATTGAAATCATTTTTATCAAAAGTACGCAGCTTTCTGTTTTAATCGCAGAAAGATTTCCGCTGCACTAATTCACCCCCCCCTCTTAGTGCTTTTGATCCTAACAAAGTCCAGGAGGTTGCCGAGAGATCATTGGAAGTTCGTCGGAAGATCGCCAGAAGCTTGCCAGAAGAAAGTAAGACCTAGGGACTTGTTTAGTTTAAGTATGCTTTAGATTTCGTAGTTAGCACGTAATTAGAATTGGAATTGGGCCAACCAAATTATGGGCCAATTGGGCCCATGCAAGGACCGTGTTAGGCCCAATAAAAGGCCCAAACAGTGACCCAAGAAGTGGCACCAGTCTTCAAGACTATGTCAAGTGGTGGTACCGCTAGCCTGGGCGGTGGTATCGCCCAGTGGCCCAGTGCCGGGCGGTGGTACCGCCCGGACCCAGGAAACCCAGGATGAGATATTTTTAGGCTCCAAGTTTGAATCAACTTGAAGCCTATAAATACCCCTCTCATCCCTAGTTAACATACACAAGCATAGAGAGTTTAAAAGTGAAGAAACGTTGTTGCAATCATTTGAAAAATCCCCTCCTATAGTCGAAGTCTAGAATTCTATTTAGGAGGAGTGTGTGTGCTTATAAAGGTTGTCTCCTAAACCTATGAAAAGGAGAAGAGGGGTGTAAGAAGGAGGTTGATCTTCACCTATTAAAGAAAGATCGATAGTGGATGCTGGTGGCCTCGATGGAAGAGGAATCGGAGGAGTAGATGTAGGTCACAACGACCGAACCACTATAAATCGGTTTGCATTTCTATTTTACTATTTATCTTAACTGTAAACTGCCTTCCTTGCTTTACATCAACTACACCTCCGTATGCTTTCAATTTAAAGATCTCACCGAAATGATTTTTGTCGAAATCAGATTTTATTGTACGAAGGTTTTTTGAACTAACGTAATTTTTACCGCTACACTAATTCACCCCCCTCTTAGTGCTGACTCTTTTCCTAACAATTGATATCAGTGCCTCATTTTTCATATTTGGTTTAACACCTAAATAGAAATGACTCTTTTCGGCTTTCAATGGGACGGACTACAAATATTGAAAAACTTGAATGAGAGTTTTCTTGCTTTCATTGGATTTAAATTTATGAAATATTATTGAAAATGGATTTCAAAGGTCTTCTCTTCTAATGAACCATTGAAATAATTTGGACAAAAAGACTTTTTCTTTAAATGCTAACACTATGAATGCTCTATTTTGTGCCTTAGACAAAAACGAATTCAATCGGGTTTTTTTTGTGTGAAATGACTTTTGACATATGGTACACTCTTGAAATCACACACGAAGGCACTACTAGAGTTAAAGATTCTAAAGTAAATCTTTTAATGTATGATTTTAAACTTTTTCGAATGAAGCCTAGTGAAACCATTGTTGATATGTACACCCATTTTACGGATGTCGTCATTGGTTTAAAAGCTCTTGACAAATATTTTTCTAATTTTGAACTCGTTAACAAAATTTTAAGATCGTTTTCTAAAAATTGGGATTCGAAAATAACGGCTATTCAAGAATAAAAAAATTTGAATATTTTTTTGATTGAAGAACTTATCAGGTCTCTAATGAACTATGAAATGACGTACAATGTATTAGGATCAAGAGCCAACACTAAGAGGCAGGGTGAATTAGTGCAACGGTAAAATCATCTTCAAAAAATCTTTCGTTTCGATAAAATTATTTACGTTGAAAATCAATTTCGGAAACTTAACTTTAAAAGCAAATGTAAGAGAGTAGTGGATATATAGAGTAAGTAAGGGGGCTTGCAGTTAAAGTAAATTGCTCAAAGAAATGCAAACCAGATTTTAGAGTGGTTCGGTCGTCATGACCTACATCCATTTTGCTGATTCCTCATCCGTCGAGGCCACCAGCATCAACTATCGATCTTCCTTTAATAGGTGAAGATCAACCTCCTTCTTACACCCCTCTTTTCCTTTTACCAGGTTTAGGAGATAACCCTTAAAAGAACACACACTCCACCTAAACAGAATTCTAGACTTAGACTAGAGGAGGGGATCTCTTAAATGATTGCAACAGTGTTTCTTCACTTTTAAATTATCTATGCTTGTGTATGTTAACCAAGGATGACAGGGATATTTATAGGCTTCAAGTTTATTCAAACTTGGAGCCTAAAAATATCTCATCCTGGGTTTCCTAGGCACGGGCGGTACCACCGCTTGTGTCAGTCTGACACTGACACTACACTAGGTGGTACCACCACCTAGTCTAGCGATACCATCACTCAGTCTGATACTATCACTGCTTGGGATGCTATGCTGGGTGGTACCACCATCCAAACTGCTAGCCATAGGTGCCCAGCAAGCCAATCACATGAGTGATGACACGTGTGACTTGATACAGAATCTTTTTGCTTATTATATTTTGGCGTATATCACTTTATAACCATTGCATAAATGCATACATATATTGTGATGTCCTTGGATTTGTGAAATGGGAATCAGATCGTGATGAGATCACGATAGTGAGATCGATTCACCTTTAAACACATATCCTAAATAATCCCGGTCATAGGTTACTCGAGAGGGATATCGTGATAACCGGACAAACTGGTGTGCTGTATACCCGTCCATATGATGGATGCAGCTGGTCTCATAGCTGCTTGTGTAGGAACACTAGGGATACAGTACATATGTTCATTGGAGAATGAGTTCACTGATTGATCCGCTTACGGAATGCTGGATGGTTAATGATGCCTAATTGTCAGACGGCGATTCCGTAGTCCTAGTGGTGTATTTGGTCCTCAGACTTGAGACATCAAGGATGTCCTGTATGAGTGCTCCACTCTTTGATACCAAACTTATAGGTTTGGTTGTCCCAGATCTAGTACAGCTAGTCATTGGGAGTGGTAGTCGACCTTACGAGGGCTATTGAGTGTCGATAGAGGATCATCCACTCTCGGCGTCATGAGAGGAATATCCCATGTGTTCTTGCTCAGACAAATCCCTGGCCAGGGTCATTCGGGTTGAGGGAGAAAGAGTTCTCCGGGAGAATCTGATTAGAGCGAGACTCGAGTAGAAATCGTATGGGTCTGACAACACCATGCTCGATATACGGTCTCTGGGATATTAGATGGATGAGGGACTATAGGTACATGGTAACTGAGGACAGACAAGTCCAATGGATTGGATTCCCTTGTATCGTTTGGGGACTACGGCGTAGTGGCCTAGTACGTCCGTGGTCGATGAGTCGAGTGAATTATTACAGAGATAATAATTCACTAAGTTAGAAGGAGTTCTGACAGGTATGACTCACGGCCAGCTCGATATTGGGCCTAGAGGGTCACACACATATGGTAGGCATTGCGATGAGTAGAGGTTCGGATATGAGATATCCGACGGAGCCCTTGTCTTATTGGATGCAGATCCAATACCCATTAGGGGAGGACCCATTAGGTTTTGACAGGGGACCTCTATAAATAGGAGGAATTCAGAGCCCCATAGGTGAGAGAGCTCTTGCTTGCCTTTCCTATTCTCCTCTCCCTCTCCATCTCAAAATAGGCCTGGAGTTTTGAGGAGCGTCGTCGCAAACCTGCTGTGTGGATCACCGCTAGAGAGGAGGATGCTTGACCTCCTTCACCCTCTCCTAAGGATCTGTAAGGAAACAAGGATATACGATCTCCCTAGGTAACACAATCTACTCTATACGCAGTTTCATGTTTCGCGGATTTTTGCGTACCAATCTTCGCACGACGACGACATTTCTTTGGGAATTGGGGATTTTGTTTTCTTGATCTTCCGCTGCGCATGTGATGTCGCCCCTAAGATTTCCCAACAGTGGTATCAGAGCTAGGTTGTTCGTGCGAATGATTGGTTTTGAACTGCGTGTGTTGTGTTTAGGGAGAATTTTGACATCAAAATCGTTGACGCAAAAACAAGGAAGGGCAGCAACAGTTGCTGCCCTCGATCTGCGTGCGTGCAACGCAGCCAAAGGCGGGCAGCCTATGGGCAGAGGCGCTACAGGGCAACGGCGCCTACCGCCGCTGCACCCACGGGCGAAACCCCCCTACAAGGGCGATCGCCCGATGGGACAGCACCGCCTGCGGAGGCGGCGGCGCACGAAGGGGGCGCCCACCCGCAGCTGTAGCGCCGCCAGCGGGCGTGCCGCCTGGAGGCGAGGGCAGTGCCCTCGCCCCGCCGCACAGGCCGCCGCCGGCAGGGCGGCGGCGGCGGCAACAGTGAAAAGGGGAAAGGGCATTATGGTTTTCTGGACAAAAGACAGTTTTGCCCCTCAAAATTTGAGAAATTCCAATTTCTATCTAAATTATGAAAATACCCCTATGAATTCAGAAATTCTCTATAATGTCCTTGATTTCTAAAAATAATAATTAATTAAAAAGTTTAGTTGATTATTATTTTTTATTATTATCTAGTAGTCCTACATGATGATGATTATTTATACATGTGATATATGATGTGTGGACGGATGATCATGGACCGTGTGATGTGTGTACCTATGATTATTATTATTGAGGTCTGCGAGCCTCCATTAAATTTCTCATTTATTGTCGGGCCTGTGTGCCTATGATTAAGTTGTAATCATATGAGGAGGTGCAGCGGGAGCGTGGATGCGATAGCGGAACTCACGAGACGGACGATCGTGATGCATGAAGATGCATCAAGATGTCGATGGAACCGACGAGGACGAGATGGACGATCACAGGGCATGGAGATGCACCGTTGCACACATAGATCTTGATGTGAGTGATTAGGCCTACTAGCTCAGGCCTAATCATATTAGGTTGTGGTCCATGATCATCTGGTGTAATTGCTTATACACATACTAGATATGTATATATATTTGCATGTGATGTAGATATATATTAAATATGTATATGTGTGACATGTCATATTAGGAGACCAAATCATAGAAACATCTCTCGATAATATTAAGTCGGTAAACATGAGGCAATTAAATTGACCCACGTGGCCTTCCATCGTTATAAGTAGGAACCGATTCCCAGTGTAGGTTGAGTTGGTCGAGTCCCACGAGACTCACCTATATCGCGATTCGCTATCTTGCTTATGACATAGAGATGTCACCGGTGACCTGAGGGCATGGTATACTTGGTCGAGTCCCTCGAGGGTATATCATCAAATCAGACTCATCTTGTAACGAAGGTGTTGACTTAACCGAGCATCATGGTTGGTCGAGTCCCTCGAGGCCATGGTGATTCGGAGGCTAAACAAGACAGGAATCACAAGGAGTTGTGATCGATAAGAGTTGCCTACCTTTTAGGCTTAGTGTGATTGGTCGAGTCCCTCGAGGTTACACTAAGACGCTGATTGGATCTTGATCCCCACTAGAAGTCTATCGGAGACTTCCATTTTACGTGCTGAGGGTGTCACGTGACTCGTTAGTAAAATAGTGGGAGCATATTAAGATAGAAGTCCATATCTTAATAGTTTATTTCTTGCAAAATCTGCATGTTATTCATTTCTGCTACATCTTTATTTTCAAAAAATGTTGCTTTCAAATCCCTTACGTGGCATACTTGATGTCAACCGCCTCACTGGTCCATATTATACGGATTGGCTCCGTAACTTGAGAATTGTTCTCACAGCGAAGAAAATTATGTACGTCCTTGATACGGTGATGCCTGCACTCGAAGAAGGGGCAAACGAGGATGCGATCGCTCGCTACGTGAAGTACATTGATGACTCCACTCTTGCTCAGTGCTATATGTTGGGCTCTATGACTCTTGAGTTACAGGGACAACATGAAAAGATGGATGCCAGATCTATTCTCCTACATGTCCGCAAATTGTTTGTGGAACAGGGAAGGACTCAGTGATATGAGATATCTAAGAGCCTCTTCCGCGCTAGGATGACTGAGGGGACACCGATTCAGAACCATGTCCTAAAGATGATTGAGTAGATAGAGAAACTCACAGGTCTAGGAATGGTCCTAGAGGATAACTTGTGTGTGGACATTGTGCTTCAGTCCCTACTAGATTCCTTTTCACAGTTCATAATGAATTTTAATATGAACAAGCTTGAATTGACTCTCCTAGAGCTTCTCAATATGTTGTGGGAGGTAGAGAGTACTATCAAGAAAGAGAAACCAGATCTCTACACTGGTGAGACCAAAAAAAAAAGGAAAGCAGAAAGGTCCCTTAAGAAGGGAAAGGGCAAGGGAAAACCAGGTAAAGGAAAGGTTGCTAAGAAAGACCCAGCAAAGGACAAAGGCCAATACTTCCACTGTGGTAAAGATGGGCACTGGAAGAGAACTGCAAAGAGTACCTTGCAGAAAGGGCGAAACAAAAGCTTGATGAAGCTTCAGGTACATTCATGATCAGTCTCCATTTGTCAGACTCTTATGATAACATATGGGTATTGGATACCGGTAGTGCTTATCATATATACAATTCGTTGCAGGTTCTAGCAAGGCCTAGGAGACTAGAGAGAGGCGAGATGGACCTCAAGATGGGTAATGGAGCAAAAGTTGTTGTAGTAGCTGTTGGCGAGGTCGCCCTACATCTGCCTAGTGGAGCTTTTATTGCATTAGATGCATGTTATTTTGTTCCTTCTATTATCAAATACATTATCTCCATTTCATGTTTATCAGTTAGTGGATATAAATTTGTTTTTGACAACAATGGTTGTTCAATATTATTAAATGATAAGATCATCACGAAAGGAACATTGCATAATGGTTTATTTATGTTAGACACCACTCAACATATCATGAATGTAAATGTGTCCAAATGGAAACGAGATGAGTTGAACAGTGCATACATGTGGCATTGTAGGCTAGGTCACATCCATGAAAGAAGGATTCAAAAGTTGCTAAATGATGGATAACTAGATCCATTCGACTATGTGTCATATGCAACTTGTGACCCCTGCATTCGTGGAAAACTGACCAACTCTCCATTTAATGGGACTGGAGAGAAAGCCACTGAGTTGTTGGAACTCATACATAGTGATGTATGTGGACCCATGTCAACTCATGCCATTGGAGGTTACTCCTACTTCATTACATTTACTGATGATTTCTCAAGGTATGGATATGTGTACTTAATGAAGTACAAGTCTGAGGCCTTTGAGAAATTCAGAGAGTATAAGAATGAGGTGGAGAACCAGACTGGAAAGAGTATCAAAACTCTTCGATCAGATCGAGGAGGTGAGTACTTAAGTACAGAGTTCACTCAGTTCCTCAAGGACCATGGGATATTATCCCAATGGACACCTCCTTATACACCTCAGCTCAATGGTGTCTCTGAAAGGAGAAATCATTCATTATTAGATATGGTACAGTCCATGATGAGTTTCGCTGACCTACCCATCTCATTCTGGCGATATGCCCTAGAAACCGCAGCTTACCTTCTGAACAGAGTTCCAACTAAGTCGGTAGTGTCTACACCATATGAGATATGGAAAGGGAAGAAGCCTGATCTTAAGGTTGTCATGATTTGGGGCTGCCCTGCCCATGTTAAAAGATACAACCCCGATAAGTTAGAATCTAGGATAGAGCGATGCAAATTTGTGGGATACCCCAAGGAAACTTGTGGGTATTATTGCTAGTCATAGGTGCCCAGCAAGCCAATCACATGAGTGATGGCACGTGTGACTTGATACAGAATCTTTTTGCTTATTATATTTTGGCATATATCACTTTATAACCATTGCATAAATGCATACATATATTGTGATGTCCTTGGATTTGTGCAATGGGAATCGGATCGTGATGAGATCACGATAGTGAGATCGATTCACCTTTAAACCCATATTCTAAATAATCCCGGTCATAGGTTACTCGAGAGGGATATCGTGATAACCGGACAGACTGGTGTGCTGTATACCCGTCCATATGATGGATGCAGCTGGTCTCATAGCTGCTTGTGTAGGGATACTAGGGATACAGTATAGGTGCTCATTGGAGAATGAGTTCACTGATTGATCCGCTTACAGAATGCTGGATGGTTGATGATGCCTTATTGTCAAACAGCGATTCCGTAGTCCTAGTGGTGTATCTGGTCCTTAGACTTGAGACACCAAGGATGTCCTATATGAGTGCTCCACTCTTTGATACCAAACTTATAGGTTTGGTTGTCCCAGATCTAGTACAGCTGGTCATTGGGAGTGGTAGTCGACCTTACGAGGGCTATTGAGTATCGAGAGAGGATCATCCTCTCTCGGCATCATGAGAGTAATATCCCATGTGTTCTTGCTCAGATAAATCCCTGGCCAGGGTCATTCGGGTTGAGGGAGAAAGAGTTCTCCGGGAGAATCCGATTAAAGGTGAATCGATCTCACTATCGTGATCTCATCACGATCCGATTCCCATTGCACAAATCCAAGGATATCACAATATATGTATGCATTTATGTAATGGTTATAAAGTGATATACGCCAAAATATAATAAGCAAAACGATTCTGTATCAAGTCACACGTGCCATCACTCATGTGATTGGCTTGCTGGGCACCTATGACTAGCAATCTCCCACTTGACCTAAAGCCAATCACCTATGTGTCTGATCCCCATCAGACCCCTGTGACACTCAAAACAAATCTGAGACAACGGCTTTGTCAGTGGATCTGCAATGTTATGTTCGGATGGAACTCTTTCCACTACTACATCTCCTCGGGTTACGATCTCTTTGATAAGGTGGAACCTCCTCAGAACATGCTTAGATTTCTGATGAGACCAAGATTCCTTTGCTTGAGCAATCACCTTGTTATTGTCGCAATATAGGGAGATCGGCTCCTCGCTACCTGGCACGATTCCCAAATCTGTGATGAATTTCTTCTACCAGACTCCCTCCTTTACTGCATCTGATGCAGCAATGTACTCCGCCTCTGTGGTCGAGTCAGCAGTAGTATCTTGCTTGGAACTCTTCCAGCACACTGCTCCTCCATTCAGGGTGTACACATACCCTGAATTCAACTTGCTATCATCGACATCAAACTGAAAACTTGAGTCAGTGTAGCCTTCAACCTTAAGGCTATTACCTTCATATACTAGTAAAAGATCCTTAGTCCTTCTCAAGTACTTAAGGATACACTTTACTGCTTTCCAGTGCTCCAAGCTTGGATCCTCCTGATACCTGCTCGTGACAGTCAGAGCATGCGCTATATCAGGCCTAGTACATAGCATGACATACATGATATACCCTATTGCTGAGGCATAAGGTATCATATCCATGTTCGCCCTTTCTTTTGAAGTCTTTGGGGACATACTCGTAGAAAGCGATATCCCATGTCTCATCGATATGAGACCTCTCTTGGAATTTTCCATGCCAAACCTTTTGATAATGGTTTCTATGTACCTGGACTGGGACAAGCCAAGCATCCTTTTGGATCTATCTCTATAGATTCTAATCCTCAAAATATAGGATGCTTCCCCTAAGTCCTTCATGGAGAAGTGTTTGGATAACCAAGCCTTTACTGTGGATAGCATTCCTATGTTATTCCCAATGATCAGGATGTCATCCACATATAATACTAAAAATGTGATAGCGCTCCCACTTACCTTTTTGTATACACAAGGCTCATCTTCGTTCTTAACGAAGTCATAAGATCTGATTGCTGAGGCATAAGGTATCATATCCATGTTCGCCCTTTCTTCTGAAGTCTTTCGGGACATACTCGTAGAAAGCGATATCCCATGTCTCATCAGCATGAGACCTCTCTTGAAATTTTCTATGCCAAACCTTTTGACAATGGTTTCTATGTACCTGGACTGGGACAAGCCAAGCATCCTTTTGAATCTATCTCTATAGATTCTAATCCCCAAAATATAGGATGCTTCCCCTAAGTCCTTCATGGAGAAGTGTTTGGATAACCAAGCCTTTACTGTGGATAGCATTTCTACGTTATTCCCAATGATCAGGATGTCATCCACATATAATACGAAAAAGGTGATAGCGCTCCCACTTACCTTTCTGTATATACAAGGCTCATCTTCGTTCTTAACGAAGTCATAAGATCTGATTGCCTCATCAAATCTTATGTTCCAATTTCGGAAAACTTGCTTTAATCCATAAATGGATCTAAGCAACCTACACACTTTATCTGGGCAGTTCTTGGACATGAATCCCTCAGGTTGCATCATATACACCTCCTCCTCGAGGTATCCATTGAGGAATGCGATTTTCACATCCATCTGCCAGATCTCATAATCATAGTGTGCTGCAATAGCCAATAGAATTTTGATGGATTTTAGCATTGCTACGGGTGAGAAGGTTTCGTCATAATCAACACCTTGCCTTTGACGATACCCCTTAGCCACTAGCCTTGCTTTATAGGTCTCTACCTTTTCATCTACTCCGATCTTTTTCTTAAAGATCCACTTGCAACCGATGGGTACAATACCTTCGGGCGCATCAACTAGGTTCCAAACCTTATTGGAGTACATAGAATCCATCTTAGAATTCATGGCTTCTTGCCACTTCTCGGAGTCTATACTCATAATAGCCTCCTCGTAGGTCTGAGGATCGATATCCTCTACATCCTCTCCTCTAATATGTCCTACATATCTCTCAGGAGGATGGGATACTCTATCAGACCTGCGTAAAGTTGAAACTTGTGTATTAGGTACCTGAACAGACTCGGGCTGTAGAGTGGTGCTTGAGCTTGGTTCTCCAACCTCGCTCAATTCTATCATTCTCCCACTATCACCGCCAAGAATGTGTTCCTTCTTAAGGAACATTGCTCTCTTAGCTACAAAGACCTTTTGGTACTCGAGATGATAGAAATAATACTCACAAGTTTCCTTGGGGTATCCCACAAATTTGCATTGCTCTGTCTTTGATTCTAACTTATCAGGGTTGTGTCTTTTAATATGGGTAGGGCAGCCCTAAATCTTAACAAACTTAAGATCAAGCTTCTTCCCTTTCCATATCTCATATGGTGTAGACACTACCGACTTAGTTGGAACTCTGTTCAAAAGGTAAGCTGCGGTTTGTAGGGCATATCCCCAGAATGAGATGGGTAGGTCAACGAAACTCATCATGGACCGTACCATATCTAATAATGTACGATTTTTCTTTTTAGAGACACCATTGAGCTGAGGTGTATAAGGAGGTGTCCATTGGGATAATATCCCATGGTCCTTGAGGAACTGAGTGAACTCTGTACTTAAGTACTCACCTCCTCGATCTGATCGAAGAGTTTTGATACTCTTTCCAGTCTGGTTCTCCACCTCATTCTTATACTCTCTGAATTTCTCAAAGGCCTCAAACTTGTACTTCATTAAGTACACATATCCATACCTTGAGAAATCATTAGTAAATGTAATGAAGTAGGAGTAACCTCCAATGGCATGAGTTGACATGGGTCCACATACATCACTATGTATGAGTTCCAACAACTCAGTGGCTCTCTCTCCAGTTCCATTAAATGGAGAGTTGGTCAGTTTTCCACGAATGCAGGGGTCACAAGTTGCATCAGACACATAGTCGAATGGATCTTGATATCCATCATTTAACAACTTTTGAATCCTTCTTTCATGGATGTGACCTAGCCTACAATGCCACAGGTATGCACTGTTCAACTCATCTCGTTTCCTTTTGGACACATTTACATTCATGATATGTGGAGTGGTGTCTAACATAAATAAACCATTATGCAATGTTCCTTTCGTGATGATCTTATCATCTAATAATATCGAACAACCATTGTTCTCAAAAACAAATTTATATCCAATAATTGTTAAACATGAAATGGAGATAATGTTTTTGATAATAGAAGGAACAAAATAACATGCCTCTAATGCAATAAAAGCTCCACTAGGCAGATGTAGGGCGACCTCGCCAACAGCTACTACAGCAACTTTTGCTCCATTACCCATCTTGAGGTCCATCTCGCCTCTCTCTAGTCTCCTAGGCCTTGCCAGAACCTGCAACGAATTATATATATGATAAGCACTACCGGTATCCAATACCCATATGTTATCATAAGGGTCTAACAAATGGAGACTGATCATGAATGTACCTGAAGCTTCATCAAGCTTTTGTTTCGCCCTTTCTGCAAGGTACTCTTTGCAGTTTCTCTTCTAGTGCCCATCTTTACCATAGTGGAAGCACTAGCCTTTGTCATTTGCTGGGTCTTTCTTAGCAACCTTTGCTTTACTTGGTTTGCCCAAGCCCTTTCCCTTCTTGAGGGACCTTTCTGCTTTCCTTTTCTTTTTGGTCTCACCAGTGTAGAGAACTGACTTCTCTTTCTTGATAGTACTCTCTGCCTCCCTCAACATATTGAGAAGCTTTGGGAGAGTCACTTCAAGCTTGTTCATATTAAAATTTATTATGAACTGTGAAAAGGAATCTGGTAGGGATTGAAGCACAATGTCCACACACAAGTTATCCTCTAGGACCATTCCTAGACCTGTGAGTTTCTCTATCCACTCAATCATCTTTAGGACATGGTTCTGAATCGGTGTCCCCTTAGTCATCCTAGCGCGAAAGAGGCTCTTAGATATCTTATATCGCTGAATCCTTCCCTGTTCCTCAAACAATTTGTGGACATGTAGGAGAATGGATCTGGCATCTATCTTTTCATGTTGTCTCTGTAATTCAGGAGTCATAGAGCCCAACATATAGCACTGAGTAAGAGTGGAGTCATCAATGTACTTCACATAGTGAGCGATCACATCCTCGTTTGCCCCTTCTTCGGGCGCAGGCATCACTATATCAAGGACGTACACGATTTTCTCCGTTGTGAGAACAATTCTCAAGTTACAGAGCCAATCCATATAATTTAGACCAGTGAGGCGGTTGACATCAAGTATGCCACGTAAGGGATTTGAAAGCGACATTTTCTGAAAATAAAGATATAGCAGAAATGAATAACATGCAGATTTTACAAGAAATAAACTATTAAGATATGAACTTCTATCTTAATATGCTCCCACTATTTTACTAACGAGTCACGCGACACCCTCAGAACGTGAAACGGAAGTCTCCGACAGACTTTTAGTGGGGATCACGATCCAATCAGCGTCTTAGTGTAACCTCGAGGGACTCGACCAATCACACTAAGCCTAAAAGGTAGGCAACTCTTGTCGATCACAACTCCTTGTGATTCCTGTCCTATTCAGTCTCCGAATCACCATGGCCTCGAGGGACTCGACCAACCATGATGCTCGGTTAAGTCAACACCTTCATTACAAGATGAGTCTGATTTGATGATATACCCTCGAGGGACTCGACCAAGTATACCATGCCCTCAGGTCACCGGTGACATCTCTATGTCATAAGCAAGATAGCGAATCGCGATATAGGTGAGTCTCGAGGGACTCGACCAACTCAACCTACACCGGGAATTGGTTCCTACTTATAACGATGGAAGGCCACATGGGTCAATCTAATTGCCTCACGTTTACCGACTTAATATTATCGAGAGATGTTTCTATGATTTGGTCTCCTAATATGACATGTCACACATATACATATTTAATATATATCTACATCGCATGCAAATATATATACATATCTAGTATGTGTATAAGCAATTACACCAGATGATCATGGACTACAGCCTAATATGATTAGGCCCGAGCCAGTAGGCCTAATCACTCATATCAAGATCTATGTGATCGTCCATCTCGTCCTCGTCGGTTCCGTCGACATCTTGATGCATCTTCATGCATCACGATCGTCCGTCTCGTGGGTCTCGCTATCGCATCCACGCTCCCGTTTTGCCTCCTCGTGTGATTACAACTTAATCATAAGCACGTAGGCCCGACAATAAATGAGAAATTTAATGGAGGCTCGTAGAGCTCAATAATAATAATCACATGTACACACATCACACGGTCTATGATCATCCGTCCACACATCATACATCACATGTATAAATAATCATCATCATGTTGGACTACTAGATAATAAAAAATAATAATAATCAACTAAACATTTTAATTAATTAATATTTTTTGAAATCAGGGACATTATAGGGAATTTTTAAATTCATAGGGGTATTTTCATAATTTGGACAAAAGACAGAAATTGGAATTTCTCAAATGCCGAGGGGCAAAACTATCTTTTTCCCAGAAAACCCTAATGCCCTTTCCCCTTTTCGCTGTTGCAACTGCCGCCACCCTGCCGGCGGCGGCCTGTGCGGCGGGGCGAGGGCATTGCCCTCGCCTGCAAGTGGCACGCCCACTGGCGGCGCTGTCACTGCGGGTGGGTGCCCCCTTCGGGCGGCGCCGCCTCTGCAGGCGGTGTTGTCCCGCTGGGCGATCGCCCCTAGGGGGGGTTTCGCCCGCGGGAGCAACGGCGGCAAGCACCGCTGCCCTGTGGCTCCTCTACCTATGGGCCGCCAGCCCCGCCGGCAGCAAGCCTACTGCAAGCTGGCCGTCGGCCGGCAGCAAGCCTGCTGCAAGCTAGCCGCCGGCCGGCTGCAGCAAACGTAGCCCCTGTGCTGCCCGCCTTCAGCTGCGTTGCATGCACGCAGATCGAGGGTAGCAACTGTTGCTGCCCTTTCTTGTTTTTGCGTCAACAATTTTGACGTCAAAATTCTTCCTAAACACAACACACGCAGTTCAAAACCAATCATTCGCACGAACAACCTAGCTCTGATACCACTGTTGGGAAATCTTAGGGGGCGACATCACATGCGCAGCGGAAGATCAATAAAACAAAATCCCCGATTCCCAAAGAGATGTTCGTCGTCGTGCGAAGATTGGTACGCAAAAATCCACGAAACATGACACTGCGTATAGAGTAGATTGTGTTACCTAGGGAGATCGTATATCCCTGTTTCCTTGCAGATCCTTTGGAGAGGGTGAAGGAGGTCAAGCGTCCTCCTCTCTAGCGGTGATCTACACAGCAGGGTTACGACGACGCTCCTCAAAACTCCATGCCTATTTTGAGGTGGAGAGGGAGAGGAGAATAGGAAAGGCAAGCAAGAGCTCTCTAGCCTATGGGGCTCTGAATTTCTCCTATTTATAGAGGTCCCCTGTCAAACCCTAATGGGTCCTCCCCTAGTGGGTATTGGATCTGCATCCAATAAGACAAGGGCTCCGTCGGATATCTCATATCCGAACCTCTACTCATCGCAATGCCTACCATATGTGTGTGACCCTCTAGGCCCAATATCGAGCTGGCCGTGAGTCATACCTATCAGAACTCCTTCTAACTTAGTGAATTATTATCTCTGTAATAATTCACTCGACTCATCGACTACGGACGTACTAGGCCACTACGCCGTAGTCCCCAAACGATACAGGGGAATCCAATCCATTGGACCTGTCTGTCCTCAGTTACTGTGTACCTATAGTCTCTCATCCATCTAATATCCCAGAGACCGTATATCGAGCATGGTATTGTCAGACTCATACGGTTTTTACTCGAGTCTCGCTTTAATCGGATTCTCCCAGAGAACTCTTTCTCCCTCAACCTGAATGACCCTGGCCAGGGATTTGTTTGAGCAAGAACACATGGGATATTCCTCTCATGACGCCGAGAGTAGATGATCCTCTATCGACACTCAATAGCTCTCGTAAGGTCGACTACCACTCCCAATGACCAACTGTACTAGATCTGGGACAGCCAAACCTATAAGTCTGGTATTAAAGAGTGGAGCACTCATACAGGAAATCTTTGGTGTCTAAAGTCTAAGGACCAGATACACCACTAGGACTACGGAATCGCTGTCTGACAATTAGTCATCATCAACCATCCAGCATTCCGTAAGCGGATCAATCAGTGAACTCATTCTCCAATGAGCACCTATACTGTATCCCTAGTGTCCCTACACAAGCAGCTATGAGACCAGCTGCATCCATCATATGGACGGGTATACAGCACACCAGTATGTCTGGTTATCACGATATCCATCTCGAGTAACATATGACCGGGATTATTTAGGATATGTGTTTAAAGGTGAATCGATCTCACTATCGTGATCTCATCACGATCCGATTCCCATTGCACAAATCCATGGACATCACAATATATGTATGCATTTATGCAATGGTTATAAAGTGATATACGCCAAAATATAATAAGCAAAAAGATTCTGTATCAAGTCACACGTGCCATCACTCATGTGATTGGCTTGCTGGGCACCTATGACTAGCATTATGTACTAACTACGATTCCTAAGATATTTGCTAAGCTAAATAAGTCCCTATGTCTTGGTTTCTTCCAGTGAGCTTCCAGTGATCTTCCAACGAACTTTCGACGATCTCTTGGCAATGTTCCAACGGACTCCCGGCAAGCTCCTGGACATCACAATGATCTTCTTGGTGAGTTTTGACGAGCTTCTCTAGCAAGCTCCGAGACTTCTCAACTGGTTCCGCCAGAACTTCCGACGAACATCCGGACTTCCGACGAACTCTCAAACTCCCAATGAAATCACATCCTTGACTTCAGGACTTCATTTTGCTTTATCCCTTGCTATCATAGTTAATCCTGCACTTGTAAAATATACTTTGATCTAGACAATTAATACTAAGCATTAATCATGTTGTCTAGCATGTCATTGGTCCTTCGACACTTCGTCTGATTCTTCGACGCATTGTCCTCTATTACGGCCTATTGCCCAATTGGCCAGTTGACTCCGCAACTCCTATATCCTTGGTGCAATATCCACTCTTCTTCGCCCGATGCCCGAACCCATGGCCCGAAGCCTTTTATCGATACGTCGACCGATCCTCTAGCTTGACATCCAATCTTTTGACATATTCCTCCGGTCCAATATGATTCTTCCTGCTTTAATTGTCTCATCTTAATCGAAGCATCCTATGTCATTAAAAACATAGATCAAATCATAAATAATTATCAATTGGTTTCATCATCAAAATATGAGATTCAACAAAATGCATGTGAAGACCTTGAGAACCACCTTCCAAAGAACAGGAAGGATTTCGTACTAAGAATAATTAAAGACCACTTGAGTATAAGCTCAAGTGATGATGAACTTGAACTCATCACTATGAAATTTAAAAAGTTCATGAAACAAAAATTAAAGAACAAAAAGAACGTAACTACTTGCTATGAATGCAACTATGCCTTAACGGCTTTCGACGATGAGGTAATAAAAATGCCCTTAATTTATTTCGAAATTACATAATATTTTGCATGAGTTATTTAGAATTTAGTTTAAAATTAATTTTCTTAAAAATTACAAATTTAATAATGAAAATGTAAAAATTAGGAATCATGCTTATCATTCTAGTAATTTTAAAAATAATCATGAAAATTACATGTTTATGATAAACAAAATGATTTTAATTAAAAATGCCATATGAAATCATGTTTGATGATATCATGCCTATTAAATTTATTTTTCAAAATTATTCATGATGATTTAAAGTAATGATGAGTTTTGGGTGATTTATGGATTATCGATTTTTACTATAATGAAAGTAACTTTTTTTGTTTTAAAAATGATGCATGTATTTGATTTGACATAAATGAAAAAGGCATGCTAATATAAAATCAATCACTTAAAATGAAATACATAAAAAGAAAAATATATTATCATTGGAATTAAAATAATGAATCAATTTATGATATGAATTTTATGAATTGTGAAATTGATTTTGATGAATCTATTTGTATCGTTTTTATGAATCTCTTAAAAGTGACTTTGTTGATTTAACAAGTTGAATGATTTGAAGATAAATGATTATTTTTCTCTTGATTATAATCTGTGATATTGTGATATTTTTTTTATGAATCATCATCTTAATTTTGAACTTCTATGTTTCTTCTTACTATTTATCTAAAAAGGAGAGACTAATGAATCTATCTATGCTTTTTTGTTTTTTGAATCTCTTGAAAATGATTTTGATTTGATGATTTGGATATGAATGAGTTTTATCTTGATTTTTCGAGATTTATAACTTGAGATTTTTATGCTAAAATCAAGATTTTATAAGCCTGAATTGAAATCATTTTTTCCTAAGTTTCTTTTACGATTTATTAAAGAGAATATCTTTTTCAAAATTCATGACTTAAAATTTTATTTGAATATCTTTTATTATTTGATCTCCTAATATCTCTCTTTGAATATTTAAAGAGGAGAATTTTCTAGATGAATCATGATTTTGATGATTAAAGATTTTATATGCATGAATTGAGATCTTGTTCTCCTACAAGATTAAATGAATTTTATCTATTTCATGATCTCCTAAGAATTATTTTTGTTAATTATTTAAGAGGATATTTATTAAAATGAATCATGATTTCTCTTGATTTCTCGAATTTTAGACTTGATCTTTCTTTTTTTATGATTGAAATATTGATTGAAATATTGATGCAATTATAAATGATAATTTGGTATTATGCATGTAATACTTTAACTTATGATAATGATGCATGCAATGATGAAATATTCATGATAAAAAAATTATTTTGACATTCATGACTTGAATTTTCATCTATGCTATTTACTTTTGTCATAGTTTAGAAATTGATGTAAAGTGAAAAAGAGATACAAAATTGTATTCTTCTCTTTTTTTTTGACAATGACAAAGGGGGAGATAGCTAGTTTGCACAAGTCAAGAAGATGCAAAAATTTGCTTGCATATCTAAAGAGAAGATGCAAACGTACTTCATGTAGCTTGCTTCATGTAAAACATTGTATCTTGCTAGCTTGTTATCTTGCATTATTCTTCGAAAACTTGCTAGCCTTCATACTTTAAAGAGAAGTAACACTTGTCAAATTGCTATCTTGTATATTGTAAAATAATATAAAATTTTGCTAGCTTGCACTTTGTAAAAGAAGCAAAAATGACACTTCTCAAAAGAGATGAAAGAGCTTGCTATAATGAAAATCACTAGCTTGCCTATCTTAAGAAGCAAAAATACAAACTTGCAAAATTTGCAATCATGCACATCTTTAAAATTAATGATGATTTGATGATTATGCATGTTGTAAAGTGATAGAAAATTTCTAGCTTATACTTTCTAAAATTATGATAAATTTTGCTAGCTTGTATGTTGTAGAATATGTTATATTACTATCTTGCATATCTAAAACTTGATAGCTTGCATGTTCTAATATGATATAACACTTGCTAAATTTTCTAGCTTTCAAATTGCATGATGATAAATGCAATGTTTGAACTTGTATTTCCAAACATTTGAAAGTTATACTTCTCCTTTTTATTGATGACAAAGGGGGAAAAGTATGATCATGCTATGCATGATGGCATGTTACAAATATTCATGATAAAATTTACAATGACTTGAATTCGGCTTGAAATCAAGGTTGTATCAACATGGCATATTGATAGGGGGAGTTTTTTTAAACTTCGGGAGTTTATTTTAACTCCATTATCAATTGTTGTCATCATAAAAAAGGGGGGAGATTGATGAATCTCATATTTTGATGATGAAACTAATTGATAAGTATTTATGATTTGATCTGCGTTTTTAGTGACGCAGGATGCTTCGATCAGGATGAGACAATTAAAGTAGGAAGAATTATGTTGGGCCGGAGGTAAAATGTCAGAAGATTGGACGTCGGGCCGAAGTATTGGTCGACGTATCGGCAGAAGGCTTCGGGCCGTGAATTCGGGTATCTAGCCAAGAAGAGCGGATATTGCGCTAAGGATATCGGAGTTACGGAGGTCAACTGACCAATTTGGCAATAGGCCACAAGAGAGGATGATGCGTCAAAGAATCGAATGAAGCGTCGATGGACCAATGATATGCCGGGCAACATGATTCATGCTTAGTAATAATTGTCTGGATCGAAGTATATTTTTACATGTGCAGGATTAACTACGATAGTAAGGCATAAAACAAAGTGAAGTCCTTGAGTCAAGGATGCGATTTCGTTGGGAGTTTGAGAGTTCGTCGGAAGTCCGAACGTTTATCGAAAGTTCTACCGAGAAGTCCCGGAGCTTGCCAAAAAGTTCGTTGGAACTCACAAAAGAAGATCATCGTGAAGTCTAGGAGCTTACCAAGAGATCATCGGAAGTTTGCTAGAAGATCACCGGAAACTATTCGGAAAAAACCAAGACCTAGGGACTTGTTTAGCTTAATATTTCGTAATTAGCACGTAATTGGGATTAGAATTGGGCCAACCCAATTACGGGCTAGTTGGGCCCATGTAAGGACTATATTGGGCCCAATGAAAGGCCTAAACAGTGACCCAAGAAGTGGCACCATCATGGCACAGTCTTCGAGACTGTGTCAGGTGGTGGTACTACCCAATAGCCCAGTGCCTAGCGGTGGTACCGCCCAGTGCAGTGTTAGTGTCAGACTGACACTAGCGGTGGTACCACCCAGCATAGGTGGTGGTACCGCTCGGACCCAGGAATCCCAGGATGAGATATTTTTAGGCTCCAAGTTTGAATCAACTTGAAGCCTATAAATACCCCTCTCATCCTTGGTTAACATACACAAGCACAAAGAGTTTAAAAGTGAAGAAACGCTGTTGCAATCACTTGAGAAATCTCCTCCTCTAGTCTAAGTCTAGAATTTTGTTTAGGAGGAGTGTGTATGCTTGTAAAGGTTGTCTCCTAAATCTGTGAAAAGGAGAAGAGGGGTATAAGAAGGAGGTTGATATTCGCCTATTAAAGGAAGATTGATAGTGGATGCTAGTGGCCTCGACGGAAAAGGAATCATAGGAGTGGATGTAGGTCATGATGACCAAACCACTATAAATCGGTTTGCCTTTCTATTTTGCTATTTATCTTAACTGAAAATTGTCTTCCTTATTATACATCAACTACACCTCCATATGCTTTCAATTTAAAGATCTCTCCGAAATGGTTTTCGTCGAAATTAGATTTTATCATACAAAGGTTTTTTAAACCGACGTAATTTTTACCGCTGTACTAATTCAGCCCCCCTCTTAGTGTCGACTCTTTTCCTAACAAGAAAGACAATTGAAATGCATAAGATCATATAATGGTAGTGAGTATATAGGATTATTTAATGATTATTGTATGTCACATGGCATCCAACATAATGTAATTGTGGATAGGATGAACCGCACCATCATGGAAAATATCAAATATATGCTTTCACAGGCCAAGCTACCTAAAAAGTTATTGGATGAGGTTTTGAGGACTATAGTTGATGTGATCAACTTATTACCATGTACAACCCTAGATGGTGATGTTGCAGAGTATATATAGTCAAAGAAAGATGTTTCCTATATGCATTTAAGAGTGTTTGGTTGTCATACATTTGTACATGTTCCAGATAATGAGAGGTCCAAGCTGGACGGTAAGATAAAAGAATGTATTTTTCTTAGCTAATTATGTGATCAGTTTGGTTATAGGCTTTGGGATCTAGAAAAGCAGAAGGTGTTTAGAAGTAAAGATGTGGTCTTCTATCAAACCTTTAAGGATTTGAAGAAGAAGGTACCAGCCAAGACTTCTATAGAAGGATTAGCATATTGTTGTTGAATCTCGGATTTTGATGATGAAACTAATTGATTGTATTTAGATGTTTAATTACATTTTGAGTAATGCAGGTCTACTCGATCAAGATTAGACAGTTGACACAGGAGGAATTGACGTTGCGCCGGAGGAGATCACGTCAGGATATTGGATGGCAGAAGGCTTCGGACGTCGGGCATCGGGCCAAGGAGAGCGGAATTGCGCCAAGGATATCGAGGTTGCGGAGGTCAACTGTCGATTGGGCAACAAGCCGCAAAAGAGGACGATGCACCGAAGAATCGGACGAAGCGCCAACCAATGACGTGCCGAGCAACAGAATGTCAATTCGCGTTGTAATAATTGTCTAGATCAGAGTTGAGTTTTGGTTTGTGTGTGAAGGATTAACTACGATAACGATGAAGACATAAAGCGAAACAAAGTGTCGGAGTCAAGCGCGAAGGATTCGTTGGGAGTTCGAGAGTTCGACGGAAGTCCGAAGGTTCGTTGGGAATGCTGCCGGAACTAGCCGAGAATGAGTAGGGAGCTTGCCGAAGGGTTTTTCGGAAGCTCGCCGGAAGGTTCGTTGGAAGTTCGCGGAGCTCGCCGAGAAAGATCGGAGCTTGCCGAAGAAGCTCATTGGAACTCGCCAAGATCAAATCGTGAAGTCTAGGAGCTTGTCGGGAGTCCGCAGAATGGTTTCCGAGAGTTTATCGGAAGACCGCCGAAAGTTCGCCGGAAGCTCGCCGGAAGAAGTCTTGACTTATGGACTTTGTAATAGCTTATAAAATGTCTTTAAATTCATAGTTAGCATGTTAATTAGGGTTAGGATTAGGTATTAATCCTATAACCTAAGTAGGGGCCAATTGGGCCAGAGTTCGGACTAGTTTGGGCGAAGATTGAAGCCCAACTAGTGGGCTGAAAACACTATAGGCGGTGGCACCGCCTGGGCTGGGCGGTGGCATCGCCCAGTGCCCGAGAGCTGGGCGGTGGCACCGCCCAGCACTGTCTGTCAGAAACTGACAGGCGGTGGCACCGCCAGCATCGGGAACTCCAAGAGAATTCAAATTTGGAGCCCAAATTTGAATCCTCTTTAGGCCTATAAATACCCCTCAAATCTCAACTGAGATAACAACTTTTGAGAAGCAATTGATTGAGAGAAAAGTCTTAGAAAGTCTTAGCAAGTCTTGTTTTCAATTTGCTAGAGAGTTCTCCTTATTCTTTCTTGCTGAAATTTTGTAAGAGGTTGAACCGCTTGTAAAGAGTTGTAAGAGGGGTATTTGCCATTCCATTTCAAGAAATTTGCTAGTGGAAGGTGGGAGCCTCATCGAAGAGGGGCCTCGCAAGTGGAGTAGGTCATTTGACCGAACCACTCTAAAATCGGCGTGATCCTTGGTTTGCATTTCTTTATTGCTATTTACATTATTGCAAACCTTCTTACATGCTTTAGTTCCTTATTACCCTTGCTGCACATATTTAAGAATACGCTTTCAAGATTAAGCTTTTCAAGTTCCGTTCTTATCGTACGAAAGATTTTCTAAAACCGAAGTTTTAATCCGTTGCACTAATTCACCCCCCCCCCCTCTTAGTGCCGCTCTGATCCTAACAATTGTGACCCAATTACTCCTCCAATATATTAAGGTGATGGAGGAGATGTGCAGGAAGATGGTGTAGAGCCTGATGTTGATATACCTGCAAGACATGTTTAGCAAGAAGAAGTTGGGGAGTAACTTCCTGCAGAACCTTAGTTGAAAAGATCTTCTAGATAATGTCAACTTTCTAGAAGATACTCTACATATGAGTATGTGATGTTTACTAATGCAGGTGAACCAGAGAATTACCAGGAAGTAGTTGAAAGTGAGTATAAAAAGAAATGGTTAGTTGCTATGCAGGAAGAGATGGATGCTCTACATAAGAACCACACTTATAATTTGGTGCATCTACGGAAGGGAATGAAGGCATTGAAGAACAAGTAGGTTTTTGTTAGAACCCTTGCAGATTCTAAACTTGGGGTTGATCTCTTTAGGGGATCGGCCTCCTTGGAACTCTATAGGGGTTCCTCCCTCCAAGTTGCTGCTCAAAGGCTGCATAAAAGATTCATCTATTGCTTATGAAAAGAGGTGGAATACATGACTATTTATAGGGCTTCTAAACCCTAACTCCTAATAGGACTCTTAATTAAGACTCCTACTTCTAACCAACTCCTAATGGGACTCCTACTCAAGACTCCTACTTATAACCAACTCCTAATATGACTCCTACTCAAGACTCCTATTCCTTTACAACTCCTTATTCTTCTCTAAGAAATAACCTCCTAACCCTAGCCGACCACTTCACCTCTTTAATAGGGGTCGGCTTAGGTAGGTTTTATATGAATGTCTTTCTCAATTAGGACTCTCCTAGCTAGAGTCCTAACAGACCCGCCATCTTCAAATCAACCTTGTCCTCATGGCTGAGATTCCATGAACTTAGGGAACCGGGTCTTCAGCTCCTCGTATGTTTCCCATGTGGCATCTTCAAGTGGTAGATTATTCCAATGCACTAGGACTTCAGTAGAGGGATGTCGGCGACGCATCATGATCCTGCGATCGAGGATGGCTTGTGGTTGGGCTTGAATAACTCCATCCTATGTTGTGTTGGGTAGTTGGATCTGGGGTGACTCATGTTCTCCCAACTTGGGCTTTAGGTATGATACGTGGAAGATAGGGTGAATTTTGGCATCCTCAGGTAATTTAAGTCTGTACGCCATGGCTCCAATACACTCTGTGATCTTATAGGGCCCAAAAAAACGTGAGGATAGGTTCATGGAGGCTTGAGTGTTGATAGAGAGTTGCTTGTATGGTTGTAGGCGAAGATAAACCCAATCTCCTACCGAAAATTCTCTTTCACTTCATCGTGTGTCGGCTTGCTGCTTCATTCTAGCTTGAGCGGTAGAGAGATTATCTTTTAATAGTTGTAAGAGTTTGTCCCTATCAATCAATTCTTGGTCAACTTGATCAACCTTGGCTGAGCCAATTACATACTTCGGAATCACAAGGGCTGGTCGACCATACAATACTTCATAAGGGGCACATTTTGTAGATGAATGATATGTAGTATTATACCACCATTCGGCCCAGGGAAGCCATTTCGCCCACTCTTTTGGTCGGTCGCTAGCGAAACACCGGAGGTACGTCTCTAAGCACCTATTTACCACCTCTGTTTGGTCGTCAATTTGTGGATGATACGCTGTGCTCATCTTGAGTTTGGTGCCTTGTAACTGAAATAACTCGGTCCAAAATTTACTAATGAAGATCCTATCACGATCACTTACAATGGACCTTGGCATCCCATGTAGTTTAACAATATTTTCTATGAAAATCTAGGCAATACTAGTAGTAGTGTAGGGATTTCTCACAGCACAAAAATGATCATATTTCGTAAGTCAATCAACCACCACGAGAATCGTGCTTTTACCTTTGGAAGATGGCAGCCCTTCAATGAAGTCCATGGAGATGTCAGTCCATACTGAGTCTGGTATGGGCAGTGGTTGTAGCTTCCCTGGATTTGCCACAGTTTCGCCCTTGTGTTGTTGACATACATCACATTGTGCCACATATTCAGCAATAATTTTTTTCATCCCTCTCCAATAAAAATTTTGCTTCACTCTTTTGTAGGTTCTTAGGAATCCAGAGTGCCCTACTAAAGGTATGGAGTGCATTTCATGCAAAATGATTGTGATGCAAGGGGAGTCCGGTATAAGCACAATGCGACCTTTGTAGCGTAGATCCCTCGAATCCCAAGTGTAGTGGGCTATTGCACTTGGATCCTCCTCCAATTTTTTTATGATGTTGCTGATCTCTGGATCATTCTTCCATTCTTCCCTAATATCCTCAAGGAGACTGGTGGTAGGAAGGGAGATGGCTGAAACCTTAGCTTGTTCGGGTAGCCGTGAGAGTGCATCTACAACAACGTTTTCTTTCCCCTTTTTGTAAATAATTTCATAATAAAATCCAAGAAGTTTGGTTACCTATTTTTGCTGCTCAAGGGATGATATCTTTTGCTCCAAAAAGTACTTGAGGCTTTTATGGTCAGTTTTAATTTGAAATTGCCGACCGATCAGGTAGGGTCTCCACCTCATTACTGCGTGTACAATGGCAAGCATCTCCTTATCATATATTGACATGTTTTGATGGGAGAGAGATAATGCCTTGCTAGTGTATGTGAGTGGTCAACCATTTTGCATGAGAATGGCTCCAATTCCAACTCCAGATGCGTCGGCCTCAATGATGAAGGGTCTATTGAAATCTGGTAGCGCAAGTACCAGCGTCGTTGTCATGGCTGCTTTAAGTTTGTCGAAGGCAGCAGAGGCTTTGTCTGACCATTGGAAAGTATCCTTTTTCAGTAAAGAAGTGAGTGGTGCACTGATCTTCCCATAGTCCTTAACAAATTTTCGGTAGTAGCCCGTTAGTCCAAGGAACCCTCGCAGTAATTTCACGTTTGTAGGTTTTGGCCAGCCTTGCATTGCCTCAATTTTTGTTGGGTCTACCGCCACTCCTTCTGATATTATATGCCCAAGGTACTCTACTTTTTGCTAGAGAAAGCTGCACTTTGGTTGCTTTACAAAAAGAGTATTCTCCCGAAGGATCGTCAAAACAATCCGTAAATGCTGAAAGTGAGTCTCAAGAGAAGGGCTGTAAACGAGAATATCATCGAAAAATACCATCACAAATTTATGAAGAAAGCTTCGAAAAATATCATTCATGAGACTTTGAAAGGTTGAAAGAGCATTAGTAAGTCCAAAAAGCATTACCAAGAATTCATAATGGCCATTATGTGTGCGAAATACAGTTTTTGGAATGCCATCGTCACATACTCGAATTTGGTGGTAACCGGATCGGAGGTCCAACTTCGTAAAGACTTGAGCTCCTTTTAATTCATCAAGAAGTTCATCCACCACTGGTATTGGGTACTTATCCTTGACGGTGATGCTATTTAAAGCTCGGTAGTTGATGCACATCCGCCAAGTTCCGTCCTTACGTACAAGTAGCACCGGTGAGGAATAGGGGCTGCAACTTGGCCGAATCACCCCTGTTTCAAGCATGTCCTTTACGATCTTTTCAATTTCATTTTTCTGGAGGTGAGGATATCGGTACGGTCGAGTGTTCACTAGTGGCTTGCCCGGAAGGATTGGAATTCGATGGTCATGTTGCCGAGAGGAGGAAGACCGCGCGGTTTAGCAAATATGTCAGCAAATTCAGTAAGCAATTGGGCAAGATTTTGATCTTCAATTTATATTTTCTTCTCTTCTTGTTGTGGCTGGAGATGCATCAAAAAGCCACTATTTACCTTGTGCAAAAATTTCTCCATTCGTTGGGTCGAACAGTGGTAACGTTGCTTCCGCGCTTCCCGCGTAGGATGATCTGTTTGCCCTTACAGTAGAATTTCATAATTAATTTAGAAAAGTTCCAATTGACATCACCTAGTGTAGTCAGCTATTCTATATCAAGCACTGCCTCATAGTCATCGATTGGTAGGAGGAAGAAATCGATGATAATTTCTTGATCTTGTAGTAATAGTTTCACCTGCAGGCATCTTTGGTCGCACTTTAGGATTCTGCCGTCGGCAACCTTTACAGGGAACTTGCTGTAACCTTCAATATGCAGTGTCATCCGAGTAGCAACCTTACTATTTAGGAAGTTATTAGTGCTACCCATGTCGATGAGAACAGTGATCGGCTGTTGTTTAAGAAGGCCTCCAACTTTCATCGTTTGCGGATTTGAGTAGCCAGCTAGTGCATGTACCGTAATGTCAGTCGGCTGTGGCTCTTCTTCCATATCTTCTTCTTCATGTTCATGGCTCTCTTCTAGATGTTTGATGACCTCTTCTTCTACTGGTTCAATCATAAGAAGTCTACCTTTTTTACAGCGATGCTCGCGGCTCCACGGCTCGTCGCAATACCAACATAACCCCTTCGCAGATCGCTCCCGAAGTTCTTCTCTTGTTAACCTTTTCGGTACAGGGACTCAGTTGATAGTAGGGGGGGCTAAGGGCTTTAGTATTATAGGTCGTGGAGTGATCCTAGTCCTCCGGGCTTCATGATTCAATCGCTCCTCTTGTAGTCGTGCGAAAAAGATAGCTGCCATAAGCGTGTAAGGTTGTCGCGCCTTAACTTCTCCCCAGATCTCCGGCTTTAAGCCCTAAATAAAGGTCCCCAATAACTATTTTTCAGACCAATCACGAGTTTGATTAGATAACCTTTCAAACCTGGTCTGGTACTCCTGAATGGTGGAGGTTTGTCGGATCTTTGCTAGTTGTCCGTCAATGTTCTCATAATAAGTTGGTCCGAAGCGGATCAGTAGTCCTTCTTTGAATTGTCGCCATGAAAGGACTCCATAAGTGTGTTCAAACCAGTCAAACCATTGTATAGCATCCCCTTCAAGATGTATAGCTGTAATTTTCACCATAGATGCATCCGCGGTTTTGTGGTACCGAAAATATCGCTCCGCGCGTGAGATCCAACCAATCGGGTCTCCTTCTTCCCATCTAGGGAAGTCCACTCTCATGCATGAATAGTTGAGGTTGGTCATAGGGCTTCCCCTCTCTTGGAAGTCATATCTTTGGGCTTGGTGCGATTGGGCAAAGCTCTCTCCTTGATGTGATTTCTTCGGGCTTAGTGGTCGGCCCAATCTGAGTTCGGTAAAGAGCATCCGAATCTTATCCTCCATTCGCGCCTCCAAGGCTTTGAATTTAGCATTGATTGCCTCCTTAGATGCCATAGTATATGCCCTCAAATCTATGATATTAAGATCTCTCTTTTGTTGTTGGATTAAAGGCGTGTATAGGTTGAGAGAGGTGATGGTTGAAAGGGTTGGTGGATTGGTAGATTTAGGCTACGGTTTAGGCTTGTTTTGTGGTTATTTTGGGTGCAGTTTGAGGATGTGGTTTGGTGGAGTTTTAGGGCTGTAGATGAATGTTTTGGATCTGTGGTAGATGGTAGCAAAGGTTTGATAGAAATCAGTGGAAGTTGCAGCAAGTATGTGCTGTCTTGTAAGAGTAGAATTGTCGTCGAAGAAACAAAGGTTTCTCGATGTAATTTCCACCAAAAACTTGAGAGAATTGAATTGATAGCAAAATCACAGTTTATATGACAGCAAGGTTGTCTAATTGAATCAAAAAAATTTCAGCAGTATAACAGCAAGGAAATTGGTGCAAGTTGCGATTGCAGAATTCTCGTCGAAAAATTTCAGCGGACTACGACGAAAATTTACAGCAACACAAAATCATATTTCGAGATGGATTTCTCAATAAATCAATCTTAGATGGAAGCCAAGATGATCTATGAAGTGTATAAGAAATTTCATTCAAAAAAGATTACAAATAGATGGGTTAAGACAACAATATGCTGCTGAAATTTTCTGCAGCATAGATTTTCAAGTGTAGCAGATTGGACATAAAAGATCAGTAGTTTATATTGAGGATTTTTCAATGAAACCAAAGGGAAATCCACTGTCAGGAAGTGTCAAAGATGTCATAAAAATTTCGTAGAAATTTGGATAGAAAAAACACAGTAGCAAGACCAAATAGACGGTGCTATACGGTTGGAATTCTGCAATGTATCTTTTGTCGTAGAGATGAAATCTTTATGACGAAAAGTATATGCAGCAATATAGGAATAATTTTTTTGGGATTTTTAAATAAGGATAACTAAATTGCAGCAGCAGTAAGGTAGAAAACTAGAATCTATTGCAATTCACGGGGAGATCAAAGGATGATCCGTGGTGGTGGAGATGATGGCAGAATTTGGCAACGATCTCTTAAGCAATTGTGGGAATTGCTTTGGGTGGTTGTGGAGGGTTGATGGATGGCTGTGGAAGGGCAGTGAGACGCCAAGAACGCTATTCGGATACCAGGTGTTAGAACCCTTGCAGATTCTAAACTTGGGGTTGATCTCTTTAGGGGATCAGCCTCCTTGGAACTCTATAGGGGTTCCTCCCTCCAAGTTGCTGCTCAAAGGCTGCATAAAAGATTCATTTATTGCTTATGAAAATAGATGAAATACATGACTATTTATAGGGCTTCTAAACCCTAACTCATAATAGGACTCTTAATTAAGACTCCTACTTCTAACTAACTCCTAATAGGACTCATACTCAAGACTCCTACTTATAACCAACTCCTAATAGGACTCCTACTCAAGACTCCTATTCCTTTACAACTCCTTATTCTTCTCTAAGAAATAACCTCCTAACCCTAGCCGGCCACTTCACCTCTTTAATAGGGGTCGACTCAGGTAGGTTTTACATGAATGTCCCTCTCAATTAGGACTCTCCTAGTTAGAGTCCTAACAGTTTTCAGGTTGAAGACTCAAGAATATTGTTCTCAACCAAAGTATAAAGCTAGATTGGTTGCGAAAGGCTTTGGTCAAAAGAAAGGTATTAACTTTCAAGAAATTTTTTATCCTATGGTTAAAATATCTTCTATTCGTATTACTCTTGGTATTACTACTAGCCAGAACTTAGAGGTTGAGCAATTAGATGTGAAGACAGCTTTCCTTCATGGTGATTTGGAGGAGGAAATTTATATAGAGTAACCAGAATGCTTCAAAGTAAAAGGTAAAGAGAACTTTGTCTACAAGTTGAGGAAGAGCTTATATGAGTTGAAGCAAGCTCCAAGATAATGGTACAAAAAGTTTGATTCATTTATGATTGAAAATAGATACAAAAGAACAGCTTCAGTTCATTATGTGTACATCAAATGGTTTGATGAGAATTTTATTATTCTCTTGCTTTATGTTGATGACATGCTTATCTTTAGGAAAGATATGTCTATAATTGATAGGTTGAAGAAGGAACTAAGTTAATCTTTTACAATTAAGGATATGAGGCCAGCAAAGTAAATACTGGGCATGCAGATTTCCCGTGATAGAAAAAATAAGAAGATTTGATTGTCATAGGAGAAATACATCGAGAAGGTATTGGAAAGGTTCAGTAAGAGCAATGTAAAGCCAGTTGGTTCTCCTCTTGCAGGCCACTTTAAGTTGTGCTCAGAACAGAATCTGTCAAGTGATGAAGAGAAGGAAAAACTACAAAAGGTTCCTTATGATTCAATAGTTGGAAGTTTAATGTACGCGATGGTATGTATGAGACCGGACATCGCATATGCAGTAAGTGTTACTAGTAGATTTCTTGCAAATCTAGGCAAAGAGTATTGGGTAGTAGTGAAGTGGATCTTTAGATATCTCGAAGGGAGCTCTAAGATTTGTTTAAGCTTTAGAGGTGGACCACCTATATTGATAAGTTATACAGATGCAGATATGACAAGAGATATTGATACGAGGAAGTCAACATTAGGTTTTGTACTTACTTTTACAAGGGGAGCTGTGTCATGACATTCTATATTACAAAGGTATATTGCACTCCATCACAGAGGCAGAATATATTACTACTACAGAGGTTTGTAAAGAAATGTTATAGATGAAAGAATTCTTACAAGAATTAGGGCTTAAATAGAAATATTATATATTGAATTATGACAGATAGAGTGTTATCTATTTATGTAAGAATCTAACTTTTCATTCCAAGTCAAAGTATATAGATGTCAAATACCATTGGATTCAAAATGTACTCGAAGAGAAATAGTTGCAACTTCAGAAAATTCACACAAATAAAAACGGAGCAGACATATTAACAAAGACCTTACCAAAAGAAAGACATGAGATATGCCGACAACTGGTCAGCATGGCTTCACATCGAGGAGTCATGAGACAACCTCCCTTATGGGTTGAAGGGGGAGGTTATTGGGCTAACAACCCATAAGTTCAGCCCATAGTGGGCATTAATAGCCCATAGCACACCACTCTTTTAACATAACCCTAGATCTAATAAGGGATATATGATGGCTACAAAAATAGGGGAAAAACTTACAACAACAAGGCAGAAAATTAGAACAACAACTTGATTCAAAAAAGAGGAGAAAATGATAGAAAAACAAGAGAATGAAAAGAAAGAAGACAATGACAACACAGAGAGACTGTTCTCAATCATCCAAGCAGTGTTCTCATCTCAGGTTAGATCAGATCTACCGTAGATTCTTATTGTAATTACTTGGGGAGAATTTGGATATTGTGTATATAGACGTAATCCTTGTATCTCAGTTATTCTCTTGAGATTGTTACTTGGGTTTTAGGCAAAAGACTTTAAGATTTATATATTCATTATTCTTATAGTGGATTATCTCTAGTTTGCCCCGTGATTTTTACCCTTCATGTTGGAGGGGTTTTTCCACATAAATCTTGGTGTTCTATTTTATTGTGATTCCATTTAATTCTGTTGTGTGTTATGACCTGCTATTATTTATTCATATACAAAAGTTTATTTCTATTTATAATCCTATCAAAGTTTGAAATAAAAGATTTAGGTGCTGCGATGAAAATTTTAGGCATGGAAACGGAGACAAAAAGACGGAAAGTTTGTTGTCTTAGAAAAGCTACATTGAGAAAGTTTTTGAATATTCTGGTATGCAAAAGCCTAAACCTGTGAGTATTTCATTTGTAGTGTATTTCAAGCTTTAGTAGATCGATTGCCACGATGGAAGGAGGAAAAGGAGCAGACTTCTCGTGTTCCTTGTGCTAGTGTAGTTGGGAGCATTATATATGCTATGGTCTATACTAGTTCTACATGAATAATCTAGTCAAGGTTCATTGGAAGGCTATGAAATGGATCCTTTGTTATTTGTAAGGTGTTACAAATATGAGTATGTTCTTTGGTAAGAGTTTTGACATTAGTAGCAATGTTGTTAGTTAAGTGGATTGTGATTATGCTGGTGATCAAAATAAAAGGAGATCTTTGACATGCTATCTGTTCAAACTTTATAGTTGGAAATTTACTTTACAATCTATCATTGTTTTATCTACTACAGAGATAGAGTATACGAAGGTGTTGGGCTGATAGCCCATATTCAGCCCATGTGGGTTAGGGCAGCCCACAGTCCACACCCCCTCTTAACCTAACCCTAATTAAGATTAGGGGGGTGTGGTGGCTACGTTTTAGAAGCAGAAAGATGCTATAAAAAGGCAGCAATGAGGCAGATCTTGTTAGCCACGGGATTCCAAAGAGAAGAAGGAGAACAAGGCAGAAAAGGAAGAGAAAGAAAGGGAAGAAGACAAGGACAACGTAGAGAGACTGTTCTCAATCATCTAGCAGTGTTCTCATCTCAGGTTAGATCAAATCTACAGTAGACTCTTGCTGTAATTACTTGGGGAGGTTTTAGATATTGTGGGCAGTGACGTGATCCTTGTATCCCAATTATTCTCTTGTGGTTGTTGCTAGGGTTTTGGGCAAGAGATTGAGATTTGTATATTCATTATTCTAATAGTGGATTATCTCTAGTTTGCCCCGTGGTTTTTACCCTTCACATTGAAGGAGTTTTCCATGTATATCTTGGTGTTCTATTTGATTGTGTTTCCATTTTATTCCGCTACGTATTATGGTCTTCTAGTATTTGTTCATATACAAAGGTTATTCCTCTTTATATCCCCATCAACTAGTATCAGAGCGGGGTTTTAGTGATTTAATTTTTGTATTTGAACATGGAGGCTAGTAATATTTCTCGCATGATTAGTTTGAATGGAAATAATTGGATGATATGGAAACCAAGAATGAAAGATCTCTTGTATTGCAAAGATTTGTATGGACCTTTGCAAGGGGATAGTGCAAAACCTACAACTATGACAGATGATGAGTGGAAGAGGTTAGATCGAAAAACAATTGGGTTTATTAGACAATGGCTTGATGATAGTGTCTTTCACCATGTTTCTACTGAAATTTCTGCATATTCTCTTTGGAAAAAATTGGAAAGTCTCTATGAAAGAAAAACAGCTGGCAACAAAGCTTTTTTGATCAGAAAACTTGTGAACCTAAAATATAGAGAGGGTGCTTCTATTGCTGAGTATTTGAATGAAATGTAGAGTATTACTAACCAGTTATCCTCTATGAAAATGTCTCTTGATGATGAGTTGCAGGCATTGTCACTTCTCAGTTCATTACTAGAAAGTTGGGAGACACTGGTGGTTTCCCTTAGTAATTCTGCGCCAGATGGTATTGTCACTATGAGTCAAGTAACAAGCAGTTTGTTGAATGAGGAGTTGAGAAGAAAGAGTTCAGCAACATCTCAGAATGATTCACATGCACTTATCTCAGAGAACAGAGGAAGGTCAAAGTCTAGAAGCAGTTCACGTATGAGTAGGAGCAAGTCAAGATCAAGAAAAGATTTTGTTCGCTATAACTGTGGTAAGAAAGGACATTACAAGAACCAATGTAAGCAACCTAAGAAGAACAAGAAAAAGGGAAAAGAAGTGGAGTCTATAGAGTCAAAGGATAATACTACAGCAGTGCAGGGTGGTGATTATTTGATTTTGTCTCCTTCTGATGATATTTTTTCTTGTGTGTGTTAGGATCTTGAGTGGGTGATTGACACAGGTGCTTCTTATCATGCTACACCTCGGAGAGAGTTTTTTGCTACATACAGGTCTGGAAACTTTGGTGTTGTCAAGATGGGCAATTATGGCACAGCAGACAACATTGGCATGGGTGATATCCATTTAAAGACCAACCTTGGCTGCAAGTTGGTACTTAAGGATGTGAGGCATGTGGTTGACTTGAGGCTGAATTTAATTTCAGTTGGAAGACTAGATGATGAAGAGTATGAAAGCAGATTTCACAGAGGGCAATGGAAGCTCAGTAAGGGTTCTCTTGTTATAGCTAGTGGAAAGAAATGTCATACTTTGTATAGGTTGCAGGCTAAAGCTTATGGTGAGCAGTTAAATGCTACAGAGAAAGACTTCAGTATGGAGTTGTGGCATAGGCGATTGGGACACATGAGCGAGAAGGGGCTGCAAGCTCTTTCCAAGAGAGAGGTATTACCAGATCTTAGAGGTATACATCTGAACCCTTGTATTGATTGTTTGGCTGGTAAACAACATAGAGTTTCATTTGCTAGTGCTGCTTTGTCTAGAAAAATGCATGCCTTAGACCATGTTTATACAGATGTATGTGGTCATTTGAGGACAAAAACTCTTGGTTGATCTGTTGATGTTCTTGGTATAAGTGGTGCACTTTATTTTGTCACTTTTATAGATGATTTTTCCAGAAAAGTTTGGGCTTATGCTTTGAAGACCAAAGATCAGGTTATTAATGTCTTTAAAGAGTTTCATGCTAGGGTTGAAAGGGAGACAGAAAGGAAATTGAAATGCATAAGATCAGATAATGGTGGTGAGTATACGGGATTGTTTAATGACTATTGCAGGTCACATGGGATCCAACATGAGATGACAGTTCCTGGTACACCTCAGCATAACACAATTGCAGAGAGGATGAACTGCACCATCATGGAAAAGATCAGATGTATGCTTTCACAAGCCAAGCTACCCACAAGGTTTTGAGATGAGGCTTTGAGGACTGCAATTGATGTGATCAACTTATCACCATGTATAGCCCTAGATGGTGATATTGCAGAGCATGTATGGTCAGGGAAAGATGTTTCCTACAGGCATTTGAGAGTGTTTGGTTGTCGTGCATTTGCATATGTTCTAGATAATGAGAGGTCCAAGCTGGATGGTAAGTCTAAAGAATGTATTTTTCTTGGTTACTCACATGATCAGTTTGGTTACAGGCTTTGGGATCCAGAAAAATAGAAGGTGTTCAGGAGCAGAGATGTGGTCTTCTTTGAGGATCAAACCTTTGAGGATTTGAAGAAGAAGGCACCAGCTAAGACTTCTGCAGAAGGATTAGCAGATTGTGACCCAGTTATTCCTTCAGTATATTAGGGTGATGGGGGAGATGTGCAGGAAAATAGTGTAGAGCCTGATGTTGATTTACCTGCAGAACATGTTGAGCAAGAAGAAGTAGGAGAGCAAGTTCCCGCAGAACCTTAGTTGAGAAGATCTTCTAGACAACGTAAACCTTCCAGAAGATACTCTACAGATGAGTATGTGATGCTTATTGATGCAGGTGAACTAGAGAGTTAACAGGAAGCAGTTGAGAGTGAGCAGAAAGAGAAGTGGTTAGTTGCTATGCAGGAAGAGATGGATACTCTTCAGAAGAACCACACTTATGATTCGGTGTAGCTACCAAATGGAATGAAGGCCTTGAAGAACAAGTGGGTTTTTAGATTGAAGACTCAAGAATATTGTTCTCAACCAAAGTACAAAGCTAGATTGGTTGTGAAAGGCTTTGGTCAAAATAAAGGTATTGACTTTGAAGAGATATTTTCTCCTGTTGTTAAAATGTCTTCTATTCGTGTTGCTCTTGGTATTGCTGCTAGCCAGGACTTGGAGTTTGAACAGTTAGATGTGAAGACAGCTTTCCTTCATGGTGATTTGGAGGAGGAAATTTATATGGAGCAACCAGAAGGCTTCAAAGTCAAAGGTAAAGATAATTTTGTCTGCAAGTTGAAGAAGAGCTTGTATGGGCTAAAGCAAGCTCCAAGACAGTGGTACAGAAAGTTTGATTCATTTATGATAGAAAATGGATACAAAAGAACGGCTTCAGATCATTGTGTGTACATCAAATGGTTTGGTGAGGATTTTATTATTCTCTTACTTTATGTTGATGACATGCTTATTCTTGGGAAAGATATGTCTAAAATTGACAGGTTGAAGAAGGAACTGAGTGAGTCTTTTGCAATGAAGGACATGGGGCCAGCAAAGCAAATACTAGGCATGCAGATTTCTCGTGACAGGAAAAACAAGAAGATTTGGTTATCACAAAAGAAATACATCGAGAAGGTATTGGAAAGATTCAGTATGAGCAATGCAAAACCAGTTGGTTCTTCTCTTGCAGGTCACTTCAAGTTGTGCTCAGAACAGAGTCCATCAAGTGATGAGGAGAAGGAGAAAATGCAAAAGGTTCCTTATGCTTCAGCAGTTGGAAGTTTAATGTATGCAATGGTATGTACGAGGCCGGATATCGCATATGCAGTGGGTGTTACTAGCAGATTTCTTGCAAATCCAAGCAAAGAGCACTGGGCAGCAGTGAAGTGGATTTTTAGATATCTCAGAGGGAGCTCTAAGGTTTGTTAAAGCTTTGGAGGTGGACCACCTATGTTGACAGGTTACACAGATGCAGATATGGCAAGAGATATAGATACGAGGAAGTCCACTTCAGGTTATGTACTTACTTTTGCAGGGAGAGCTGTGTCATGGCAATCCAGGTAACAAAGGTGTATTGCTCTCTCCACCATAGAAGCAGAATATATTGCTGCTACAGAGGTATGCAAAGAAATGTTATGGATGAAAGAATTCTTACAAGAATTGGGGTTGAAACAGGAAAATTATGTGGTGCATTGTGACAGCCAGAGTGCCATCCATTTGTGTAAGAACTCAATGTTTCATTCCAAGTCAAAGCATATAGATGTCAGATACCACTGGATTCGAAATGTATTTGAAGAGAAGCAGTTGCAGCTTCAGAAAATTCATACAGATGACAACGGAGTAGACATGTTGACGAAGACCTTACCAAAAGAAAGACAGGAGATATGCCGACAGTTGGTCGGCATAGCTTCACATTGAAGAGTCATGGGACAGCCTCCCTTATGAGCTAAAGGGGGAGGTTGTTGGGCTAATAGCCCATATTCAGCCCATGTGGGCTAGGGCAGCCCACAGGCCACACCCCCTCTTAACCTAACCCTAATTAAGATTAGGGGGGTGTGGTGGCTGCGTTTTAGAAGTAGAAGTAGGCTATAAAAAGGCAGCAATGAGGTAGATCTTATTAGCCATGAGATTCCAAAGAGAAGAAGGAGAACAAGGCAAAAAAGGAAGAGAAAGAAAGGGAAGAAGACAAGGACAACGCAGAGAGACTGTTCTCAATCATCTAGCAGTGTTCTCATCTCAGGTTAGATCATATCTAGAGTAGACTCTTGCTGTGATTACTTGGGGAGGTTTTAGATATTGTGGGCAGTGACATGATCCTTGTATCCCAGTTATTCTCTTGTGGTTGTTGCTAGGGTTTTGGGCAAGAGATTGAGATTTGTATATTCATTATTCTCATAGTGGATTATCTCTAGTTTACCCCATGGTTTTTACCCTTCACATTGAAGGGGTTTTCCACGTATATCTTGGTGTTCTGTTTGATTGTGTTTCCATTTTATTCCGCTGCGTATTATGGTCTTCTAGTGTTTGTTCATATACAAAGGTTATTCTTCTTTATATTCCCATCAACGAAGGAAGTCATCTATCTTAGATGTTTGGTTGGCAGTTTGGGAGTATTACACAGTGCTACTATTGTTTCGTGAATGGGACTTAATATTAATATTTCATGCAATGTTTGCACCGTAACCAAGAAAAAGTGAGGGAGGATTAGGCAGAAATGTGAATAGCATGCGCAAACTGCATCTTCCTGTTGAGGCTAAACAATATACCGTTTAGTTGCAAAAGTTGAGTCCACTCTAAGAATAGTTTTTGACTACTGGGAGAAGGTGGAACTCAGAGGAAGGAGACCGGATGAAGACATCAAGCAATATATGCGGAAGTGACACGAGTTCTTTGTGATAAAAAATTAATACGATATAAAATACATACAAAACATGGAGCCGAGCATCACATGTCATAATACCTTTCTTCTTTGGTTTTTGTTGGAATATGGATCTGCACTCACTATGGTGGTGGAGCCGATGATGATAGCTTTGTTACGAGGGTGATAATTTGTTCTTTGTTAAAACGAAAACAACCCACGTGTATAATATGACAAGTCGAATGAAGTGGGTTCTGAGTGTTCCCTCATAATGCGTTTGCTTGTCTAAAATCCACTACGCATCAGATCATTTATAAGATAAGATTTTAATTTGATTGAAGACAAAATTTAACAATAATACCAATCCAATTAATTTATGTTTACTATTTTTATGTTGTGATGAGCTCATGGTGGCTTGATGAGATAGAATCAATAGTGCATATCTATCTCATTAGTGGGTTATATTTTGGCTCACTTAAATTAGCATAAATTGACATCGATTAAGATCTTGACGAATCAACCACTCATCTAACACATATTCGAAGCTTTTAATATGTTATCCACTCTTTTTAATATGTTATTTGATCTTTCGATACTTCATTCAAATCTATAGTATATCATTTTATCCTTCAGCAAATCATCAAATCGTTAAGTATATTGACTTCATCATGACATTCGATCTTTTAACACAATATCCAATCCTTTCGATATGAAATCCAAACTTTTAGCATCTAGTACATTGATTAATTCTCTATCTCAATATTGAATTTTTGGTATGATAATCTTTTGACACAATGTCCAACTATATTACTCGGTATTTTTGGTAATTTGATAGTCAGAGTCTATAATTAAAGTATTTTCTATGTCATTTATATTAAAAATATATTAGTTTATTAAATTTATTAATTAATTTTATTATTAAAATTTAGAATTAAAACTCATTCCCATTGGGCTCAAGTCATGTACACTGAAAACTAGATTGATTGCTAACCCATCCAGTAACTCCAAACAATAAAAATTTGGTTTGAGCTTTTTTTTAACTTGACATGCTAAACTTCTTTTGCTTAAGTTCAGTATATGTCTCAAAAAGTAATCTTTTTTTTTAAAGATAAACCATGAAAAAATCACCTTTTTCAAACCTTTTATACCCCACACCTGCCTTTGAGTTGTAGAGTTAGAAAGTCTGTCTCAATTATTCATGAACTTATCATGAATGGTCTTAATGTGGGCAGCAAACTCCTCTGCATTAATGCTAACAAGTGACTGATTTATAGATAAAACAAAGTCCACAACTTGATTAAGGTTTTTTTTGCCATAAACCACTTCAAATTGAACTTTTTTTTATTGATCTGTTAGATAGTTATTGTTGGCAAATTTAGCTTCAGAAAGAATGAACTTCCATCTTTTAGGATTGTTGCCAACCAAGCTTCTTAATAAATTCTCAAGAGAGTGATTTATCACCATAGTTTGGCCATGGATGATAGGCATTAGAAAACTCTAGTTTAGTACCCACAAGCCTTCAAATTGTCTTCCAAAATTGATTGACAATTCACATATCGTAATATGAAGTAATAGACCTTCCGACTATAGAATTACTTCTTTGATTAATAAATTGGTCACATGTGAGGTATTATGAGAATTTTTATAAGGTAGGAAGTGAGCAGCCTTTGAGAATCTATCAATAACCACTAAAATGTAATCATACTCATGATGTATTTTAGGCAAACCAAAAACAAAATCCATTGAGACATCCTCCCAAGGAGTATTAGAAATAGGAAGGGGCTAGTATAAATTAGTATTATGCACTACTCCTTGGGAGTATTTTGATAAATATAACATCTTTATACAAAGCAAGCAACATTCTGTTTCATATTAGGCTAAAAGTACTTTCTTTAACAAATGCTTCTATTTTGTCTTATCCAAAATATCCTCCAACCCACCACCATGCAATTCTTTCATGATAAAGACTCATATAGAACCTTCTAGGAAGCAAAGCTAATTTCCTTTGAAAAGATAGCTATCAATATATGTAATCTTTATTTTTTCCTACTCCAACATTTGTAAGACTTTAGAGAAGAAAGAGTTTTTTTTGGTGAAAGATCAAATCCAACAATCTCATAAGAAAGAGTGATCAACAAGCTATATTTCCTACTGGCATCTGCTACCTTATTACATGAACCAGCCTTATGATTCAAAACAAAGCTGAAGTTTCCAAGTAAGCAAACATTTTGCATGCTTCTTTTATACCTTGAGGAACCTTAAATTTTGATGGTATGAATAAAGAACAAACTTCAATCCAATAGGATACCATTTCCAATGCCACAAGGCTTAAATTATGTACCATATACAACTCTATCATATGTTGAATATTCCAACCTAGAGTCACTTATTTTCTTACTAAAAGAAGTAATTTCTCCCCCTTCTTACATTAGGACACCCTTATTCTAATGTAAGAAGCATCACACTCAGATATATTATTTTATTTATCATATTGGAATTCACAACTAAATGTGTCTCCACATCCAACCATCACGTAAGCCCCATTTGTAGCATAGGATAGGTTGGTTCATTTGAGAGAACCTTTTCTACGCTGAATCATGTTATGCATGAATAGGCTCCCATAAAATAAAACAAGTGATGTTGCATGATTCAATGTTCTATATATTCCACTTCCTTATTTGTAGTGTAGAAATACATTCATTTCATCTACATCGATCCCGAAAATAGCCTCAAAGAAGTGGAGCAATGCTAATGCTAGTGTTTGTACTAAGTCTTTTCTTCAACAATTTGAAATTTTCTTTAACTTTGTTGTTCTCTATAAACTATTTGTTCTTCAAGGCATCCACCATAAGAGCGGTTGAATCTCAGATTTTGATGATAAAATCAATTGATAAATTATTTATTCAAATATATATGTTGAGAAAAGTATGCAGAATTAACTACAATAGCGATTAAGGCATAAAGCAAAATGAAGTATCGGAGTCAAGATTGAGATTTTATTGGGAGTTCGAGAGTTCATCGGAAGTCCAGAGGTTCATCAGAAATGCTATCGAAATTGATCGAGAAGAAACTCATTAGAACTCGCTAAGAAGATTGTCGTGAAGTCCAAAAACTTGCCGAGAGTCCGCTAGGAGATTGCCGAGAGATCGTCGGAAGTTCATCGGAAGCTCACCGAAAGAAACCTAGACTTACCAAGCTTGTTTTATTTAGTGTATGCCTTAAAAGTAATAGTTAGCACATGATTATTTAGAGGTAATCCCATTAACCCTATTAAGGGCCAACTGGGCCCATAATTGGACTGGTTTAGGTCAGATTTATGACCCAACCAGGTTGTTGGACCCTGTATGTGTTGAATCTTGGATTTTGATGATGAAGTCAATTGTCATTTGTTGTCTAAGCTATGTGTTGAGATAAGTGTGCAGGATTAACTACGATGAAAGGTAGACAAGCAACAGGAGTTGCGCCGGAGTCAAGACAATGATCACGTTGGGAGTTTGAGAGCTTGACGGAAGTCCGGACGGTCATCGGAGGTTCTGCGGGAACAGATCCGAGAAGTCCAGGAGCTTGCCAAAAGAAGCTCGTCATAACTCGCCAAGTGGATCATCGCAAGTCCAGGAGTTTGCCGGAAGTCCGCAGGAGCATCACCGAGGGTTTATCGGATGATCGACGGAAGTTCGCCGGAAACTCGCCGGAAGAAGCGATTGACGCACCGGAGCAAGCTGCAGAAATTGTCTTAGGATTAATCATAGTTAGCACATTGATTAAGTTAAAAATGGGAGGTGATCCCATTAGCTTAATCTTGGGGCAATTGGGCCCTTGAAAAACCAAAATTGGGCCGAATGGAGCTACCCATTCGGACCCTGATTGCACTAGGAGGTGCAACCGCCCAAGCCAGGAGGTGGCACCGCTTGGGATAAGTCTCCCAGGGAGACTGGGCGGTGCAACCGCCCCAGCCAGGAGGTGGCACCGCCTGAGCTCAGTCTTCGAGCAAGACTAGGCAGTGCAACCTCCCGTGATAGAGAGGTAGCACCGCTTGAGCTCGGTCTTCGAGCTCTGGCAGGCGATGCAACCGCCTTAGTCAGGAGGTGGCACCGCCTGGGGCTCAATCTCTGAGCCAGACAGGGTGGTGCAACCGTCGCTGATAGAGAGGTGCAACCACCTGGGCTCAGTCTTCGAGCTCTGCCAAGCGGTGCAACCGCTCCAGTTAGGAGGTGCAACCGCCTGATCCCGGAATCCCGGGATTTGATTATTTTGAGCTCCAAATTTGAACTGGGTTGGGGCCTATAAATACCCCACCCATTCAGCACTGAAAAGATATAGACCGACACCGAAATCTTGATCTTTTCTGTGATTCTAAGAGCTCAAATTTGTGTAAAGCCCAAAAGTTCTCCACTTTCTATTCTTCAAGTTTTGAGTTGTAAAGAGAGGAGAGAAAGGTTCTGTAAGGGTTGTCTCCTGAGCCCGTCAAAAGGAGTGAAACTGTAAAAGGGCAGTTGGCCTTCGCCTATTGAAGGAAGGCCTCTAGTTGACGACGGTGATCTCGTCGGTGGAGGAAGCCAAAAGTGGAGTAGGTCAAAGCTGACCGAACTACTCTAAATCTCGGTTTGCATTTATTTTGAGTACTTTATCATTTCTGCAAACCTCCTAAATATCTGCTGCCTTCTGCGCTTTTATGAACGAGCTTCTAAGTTCAGATCTTTCCGAATCAGAATTTAGACGTAAATCGGCGTTTTTATACGATCATTACATTGCAGCTTACGTTTACGTTTTAACTCCAATTATAACTGCAAACTGCCTTCTGTGGATTTATAGAACGTATCTCTAAGTTCTGATCTTTCCAAATCTACATTTAGACGTAAATCCGAGTTTTCGTATGATCATTACATTGTAGTTTACGTTTATGTTTTAACTCTTATTATAACTGCAAACTGGCTTCTGCGCATTTATAAAACGCATCTCAAAGTTCAGTATCTTCAAAATCAGTATTTAGACGTAAAACTGCGTTTAGACGCAAACTGCGTTTAGACGTAAACTACGTTTAGACGTAAAACTGTGTTTAGACGCAAACTGTGTTTAGGCGTAAACAACATTTAGACATAAACTGCACTTAATCTTAAGTAATCTTAAAATCGGCTTTTACATCGAAATCGTTTTTATCGAACGAACGCAGCTTTCGGTTTTAATCTTAGAAAGATTTCCGCTGCACTAATTCACCCCCCCCCCCCCTCTTAGTGCTCTCAATCCTAACAATTGATATCAGAGCAAGGTTAACTCTCTATTGGATTAAAACCCAAGAGAGATGGCATACGCCAGAAACCAAGAGGGTCATTCTATTACACGTCCACCCATGTTCAGTGGGACGGACTACACCTACTAGAAGACCCGAATGAGGTTCTTTCTTATTTCTATGGATTTTGAACTGTGGAATCTTGTCGAAAATGGATTTTCGAAGTCTTTTCTTCCAATGATCGATTGGAATGAATTGGAGAAGAAGGCTTTTGCTCTTAATGTAAAGGCTATGAATGTCTTATTTTGTGCACTTGATAAAAACAAGTTTAATTGTGTTTCAACTTGTGAAACTGCATTTGATATTTGGCACACACTCGAAGTGACTCATGAAGGCACAAGTAGAGTAAAAGAGTCAAAAATCAATTTGTTGTTACATTCTTTCGAACTTTTCCGGATGAAACCAAGTGAAACCATTGGCGACATGTTTACCCGTTTCACGGATGTCGTCAACGGTCTAAAAGGACTCAGAAAAAGCTTTTCAGATTTTGAGCTTGTAAATAAGATACTAAGATCCCTTCCTAAGAGTTGGGATCCAAAAGTCACTGCTATTCAAGAGGCAAAAGATCTACGCAACTTCCCTCTTGAAGAACTAATCGGGTCATTAATGACCTACGAGATGACTTGTAAAGCTCATGAAGAGCAAGAAGACATCCTTCCAAAGAACAGGAAGGATATGGCACTTAAAACTTCAGAATGCCACTTGAGAGAAAACTCAAGTGATGAGGACTGTGACGATGACTTAGCACTTCTAACAAGAAAATTTAAAAAATTCTTTAAAAGAAACAAATTTAAGAATGACGCAAAAAATAAACTTGAACCCAAGAAGGACCAAGTTATTTGCTATGAATGCAAAAAGCCAGGACACTACAAAAGTGATTGTCCCCAAGTCAAAAAGAGAATATCGAAGAAGAAGGCACTCAAAGCAACATGGGATGATTCGAGCGCATCCGAAGAAGAGGAGTCCAACACCGAGCAAGTTGCTCATTACGCCCTAATGGCCATCGGAGATGAGGTAACAAATTTAATAGATGCAGATTTATCATTTGATGAATTATTAAATGCTTTTCATGAATTATTTGATGAATGTAAGACTATTAGTAGAAAGTACAAATTGCTAAAAAAGGAGCATGATAGTCTTATTTGTAATTTCGATAAGTTTAAAGCTGAACATCATGATAGTTTAGGTTCATGCATCAAATGCCATGATCTAAAAGCTCTCCAAAAAGAAAACTTGCTACTTAAGGACACCTTGAAGAAAATTGAGGTTGGTAGCAAGTCATTGAACATGATCCTTGCAAACAAGGGTCACGTTCCAAAAAGAAGTGGAATTGGATTTATGAGGAGTCCTCACCAAAGTCCAACCACCTTCATAAAAGGTCCCATCTTACATGTTCAACACCAAAACAAATGCAACTTTTGTTGTAAATTTGGACACAAGACGCATTATTGTCCATTCAAGAAAATAAGTCCAAACAAATTGATTTGGGTTCCTAAAGGAACCATGATAAATTCTATACAACATGATAAACAATGTAGATCTATTTGTAAGGCACCCAAAAGCAAATGGGTACCTAAAAATCATCCTTTCTTGTAGAAAACTAAACCATCGCAAGCTAGGACAAAGAGATGGTACCTTGATAGTGGATGCTCAAGGCATATGACCGGAGATCCATCTCAATTCTCTAAGCTCACTAGCATAGACGAAGGCTATGTCACCTTCGGAGACAACAACAAGGGTAAAATCATTGGCAAAGGAACCATAGGTAACAAATCCAACTTCTTTATTGAAGATGTTTTGTTAGTTGATGGTTTAAAACATAACCTCTTGAGCATTAGTCAATTATGTGATAAAGGATATATTGTCAGATTTGAATCTAATGCTTGCATCATTGAAAAACCATACAAAAACATATATATGATTGAATTGAAACAAAATAACGTATATACTATTGACATCAATGATTTATGTAATGAAATGTGTTTTTCTGTTTTGAATGAGGATGCTTGGATATGGCATAGAAAATTGGGTCATGCTAGCATGAAACTAATCACTCAAATATCATCTAAAGAACTTGTAAGAGGAATTCCTCATATCAAGTTCATCAAAGATAATGTATGTGATGCTTGCCAATTAGGTAAACAAATTAAGGGTAGTTTCAAATCAAAGAATCAAATAAGCACCTCTAGGCCCTTATAATTGATCCATATGGACTTGTTCGGACCAATCTCTACATCAAGCCTAGGAGGTAGCAAATACGCCTTCGTCATTGTGGATGACTATAGCAGATTCACATGGACTTACTTCTTAAAACAGAAAAGTGAATGCCTTAGATATTTTACCAAGTTTTGTAAACTTGTTCAGAATGAGAAAGGTTCTATGATTTCGTCAATTAGAAGTGATCATGGTGGTGAATTTCAAAACCATGATTTCCAGGAATTTTGTGAACTCAATGGATACAACCATAATTTCTCTACTCCTAGAAATCCTCAACAAAATGGAGTAGTAGAAAGAAAAAATCAAAATTTACAAGAAATGGCAAGAACCATGTTGAATGAACACAACCTACCCATATATTTTTGGGCCGAAGCCGTAAATACTACATGCTATATTTTGAATAGAGTTCTAGTAAGACCCTTACTAACCAAAACTCCCTATGAATTATGGAACAACAAAAAACCCAATGTTTCATATTTTAAAATCTTTGGGTATAAGTGTTTTATCTTGAATGAAAATGATAACTTAGGAAAATTTGATGCTAAATCCGATGAAGGAATCTTTCTTGGTTATTCTTCAGTTTCTAAAGCCTTTCGTATCTTCAATAAAAGAACTTTAATTATCGAAGAATCTATTCATGTTGTTTTCAATAAGATTTCCGAAATCAGGAAAAATGATTTTGATGATGATGTTAATTTTGATTCCTTAAATTTAAATGAAACCTCTTCTCCAACTAGCAACTTGGATGCATCCACTTCTGAAACATCCTTACCCAAGGATTGGAAGTATGTAGATGCTCATCCCAAGGAGCTAATCTTAAGAGACACATCAAAGGGCGTTCAAACATGATCTTCTCTTAAAAATTTTTGTGCGAACGCCATATTCCTCTCCCAAATTGAACCCAAATGTGTTGACGAAACCATGAAAGATGATTCATGGATTATCGCAATGCAAGATGAATTGAATCAATTTGAGAGAAATGAGGTGTGGAAGCTTGTTCCTAGGCCAAATGACCATTTAGTTATTGGTACTAAATGTGTTTTCAGAAACAAGCAAGATGAAAATGGTATCGTGGTTAGAAACAAGGCTAGATTAGTGACCAAAGGTTTCAACCAAGAAGAAGGTATCGATTACGAAGAAACCTTCGCTCTTGTGGCTTGATTGGAAGCCATAAGGATGCTCCTTGCCTACGCTAGTAGTAATAATTTTAAGTTGTTTCAAATAGATGTTAAAAGTGCTTTTCTAAATGGCTTTATTTCCGAAGAAGTTTATGTTGAACAACCTCCTAGATTTGAAAATAATAGCCTCCCTAATCATGTGTTTAGATTAACTAAAGCTCTCTATGGTTTAAAACAAGCCCCAAGGGCTTGGTATGAGAGACTTAGTTCCTTTCTTATCAAAAATAATTTTACAAAAGGCAAGGTTGATACTACATTGTTCATCAAGAATTTTGAAAATAATTTTCTCATTGTTCAGATTTATGTTGATGATATTATCTTTGGCTCTACAAATGAATCTTTTTGTGAATCTTTTGCTAAAACTATGAGTCTTGAATTCGAAATGAGCTTAATGGGAGAATTAACATTCTTCTTAGGTTTACAAATCAAACAACTAAGCAATGGCATCTTTATTAGTCAAACTAAATATACTATGAATTTATTAAAAAGATTTAATATGAACAACTCAAAGGCTATTAACACTCCTATGAGCACCTCCACTAAGTTAGAAATTGATGAAAGTGGAGAAAGCTTCGATCAAAAAACTTATAAGGGTATAATAGGAAGTTTACTTTACCTCACTGCAACCAGACCAAACATCATGTTCAGTATAGGACTTTGTGCTAGATTTCAATCAAACCCTAAGATATCTCATCTCAAAGCAGTTAAAAGAATACTTAGATATCTTAATGGTACCACAAATCTAGGATTATGGTACCCAAAATCAAAGAATTTTGAGTTAATTGCTTATGCTGATACGGACTTTGCTGGTTGTAGACTAGATAGAAAAAACACATCTGGATCATGTCAATTCTTAGGACATGCCCTTGTTTCCTAGTCATATAAGAAACAAAACTCGGTTATACTATCAACAACCGAAGCTGAATATATTGCAGCAAGTGTATGTTGTGCACAAGTTGTATGGATGAAAAACACCTTAGAAGATTACAAAGTTAATCTTAAAAATATTTCCATTAAATGTGATAACACAAGTGCAATATGCTTAACTAAGAATCCTATACAACACTCAAGAATAAAATATATTGATATTAGACATCACTTTATATGAGATCATGTTACTAATCATGACGTAACCATAGAGTTCATTGATACTAAACATCAACTAGCTGACATTTTTACAAAACCTCTAAGTGAAGAACAATTTGATTTCATAAGAAGAGAATTAGGAATGTTGATGTGTCCGAATAGATAAACTAGTTAAAATTATTTTTTCGGACTTTATTGAATGATCAAATCACTTGATTGCCATTACATGGGTTGAAATGTTTTGTCTTCATGATTATATTTGAAAATCTGTAATCTTGTCCGAATGCATCTCATTACCCGAAAGCTATAAATCAGATTTTCTCGTACACTTTTATGAAAAATATGTTTCTGAAATAGATTTGATGAAGTGATTCCTGCGTATGAATTCCATCTTAAAATATCTTTACTTGTACAAAGGATTATAACAAAAAAGGGGGAAGAAGTATTCAAAGCAATCTATGTATCATGCCTTCCTTTATATGCTTGATAACTTGCTTATATTATTTTCCTAAATTACCATGCTTTTTGTTGATGACAAAGGGGGAGAAATATATGAATTGATGCTTGATGCTATAAACACTGATGCTATGATTATGCCATGCTTGCATCACCAAGAGATATATGAACAGATGTTATAATTTGCATTATGCCTTGAGTTGATACCTTACTATCTGAAGAAATGCAACACTTGCTAAACTATTTGAAATGTGTACATCATGTAATGATATCAAAATATTGCTTCACAGCTTTACATGTTGATATTCAACTACATGATGAATAGTTACAATCACCATCATATAAAATATGATGATGGATGTCAAGTCTTGACATCATCCTTAGAAAGATACATCATGATGGGTATCATGATGGGAGTATTGATAAGTTCAAATGATCTAACTTATCAATATGTCGTTTGAATTCTTAGGTCTAGAATTCAAGATTGACTTATCTCAATTATAGCATATAGACAGGGGAGTTAAGGATAACTCCATTATCAATTGATTGTCATCATAAAAAAGGGGGAGATTGTTGAATCTCGGATTTTGATGATGAAGTCAATTGTCATTTGTTGTCTAATCTATATGTTGAGATAAGTGTGCAGAATTAACTACGATGAAAGGTAGACAAGCAGCAGGAGTTGCACCGGAGTCAAGACAATGATCACGTTGGGAGTTTGAGAGCTTGACGGAAGTCCGGACGGTCGTCGGAGGTTCTGCGGGAACAGATCCGAGAAGTCCAGGAGCTTGCCAAAAGAAGCTCATCATAACTCGCCAAGTGGATCGTCGCAAGTCCAGGAGTTTGCCGGAAGTCCACAGGAGCATCACCGAGGGTTCATCGGATAATCGACAGAAGTTCACCGGAAACTCGCCGGAAGAAGCGATTGACGCACCGGAGCAAGCTGCAGAAATTATCTTAGGATTAATCATAGTTAGCACATTGATTAAGTTGAAAATGGGAGGTGATCCCATTAGCTTAATCTTGGGGCAATTGGGCTCCTGAAAAACCAAAATTGGGCCGAATGGAGCTACCCATTCGGACCCTGATTGCACCAGGAGGTGCAACCGCCCAAGCCAGAAGGTGGCACCGCCTGGGCTAAGTCTCCCAGGGAGACTGGGCGGTGCAACCGCCCCAGCCAGGAGGTGGCACCGCCTGAGCTCAGTCTTCGAGCAAGACTGGGCGGTGCAACCTCCCTTGACAGAGAGGTAGCACCGCTTGAGCTCGGTCTTCGAGCTCTGGCAGGCGGTGCAACCGCCTCAGTCAGGAGGTGGCACCGCTTGGGGCTCAGTCTCCGAGCCAGACTAGGCAGTGCAACCGCTTGGGCTCAGTCTTCGAGCTCTGCCAGGCGGTGCAACCGCTCTAGTCTGGAGGTGCAACCGCCTGATCCCGGAATTCCGGGATTTGATCGTTTTGAGCTCCAAATTTGAACTGGGTTGGGGCCTATAAATACCCCACCCATTCAGCACTGAAAAGATATAGACCTACACCGAAATCTTGATCTTTTCTGTGATTCTAAGAGTTCAAATTTGTGTAAAGCCCAAAAGTTCTCCTCTTTCTGTTCTTCAAGTTTTGAGTTGTAAAGAGAGGAGAGAAAGGTTCTGTAAGGGTTGTCTCCTGAGCCCGTCAAAAGGAGTGAAACTGTAAAAGGGCAGTTGGCCTTCGCCTATTGAAGGAAGGCCTCTAGTTGACGTCGGTGACCTCGTCGGTGGAGGAAGCCAAAAGTGGAGTAGGTCAAGGCTGACCGAACCACTCTAAATCTCGGTTTGCATTCATTTTGAGCACTTTATCATTTCTGCAAACCTCCTAAATATCTGCTGCCTTCTGCGCTTTTACGAACGAGCTTCTAATTTCAGATATTTTCGAATCAGCATTTAGACGTAAATCGGTGTTTTTATATGATCATTACATTGCAGCTTATGTTTACGTTTTAACTCCAATTATAACTGCAAACTACCTTCTGTGGATTTATAGAACATATCTCTAAGTTCTGATCTTTCCGAATCTGCATTTAGACGTAAATCAGAGTTTTCATACGATCATTACATTACAGTTTACGTTTACGTTTTAACTCCTATTATAACTACAAACTGGCTTCTACGCATTTATAAAATGCATCTCAAAGTTCAGTATCTTCAAAATCAGTATGTAGATGTAAACTACGTTTAGACGTAAAACTGTGTTTAGACGCAAACTGCGTTTAGACGTAAACTATATTTAGACGTAAAACTGTGTTTAGACGCAAACTGCGTTTAGACGTAAATAGCATTTAGACGTAAACTGCGCTTAATCTTAAGTAATCTTAAAATCAGCTTTTACATCGAAATCGATTTTATCGAACGAATGCAGCTTTCGGTTTTAATCTTAGAAAGATTTCCGCTGCACTAATTCACCCCCCCCCCCTCTTAGTGCTCTCGATCCTAATAGTCTGGCGGTAGTGAAACCACCCAGGGAACAATCTCTTAGGTGGTCTGAGCGGTGGTACCCTTACTGAGCAATCGTACCGCCTAGACTAAGTGGTGGTATCACCTATACTGAGTGATGGTACCGCCTAAATTGAGCGATAGTACTACCGATAGTTATTATTGCCAAGCGTGGCACAACTAGAGCTTAGTATCCGAGACTCTGTCAGGCGACGGTACCACCCAGTGTAAGAGTGTCAGGCGGTGGTACCGCCCAATATTGGCAGTGGTACCACTAGTACCCTAGAAACCTAGAATGAAACATTTTTTGCTCTAATTTTGAAGTCATTGAGGCCTATAAATACCCCACCCTTTTCTACATAAAAGGGTAACCAAGTGTAATCATAGTGAGAAAAAATCTTTAAGTGTTGGAGTGTAAAAGAGTCATAAAAGTGCAAAGAGTCCTCCTCCTCCCTCTTTTTAGCTTTGTAATCATCTAAGAAGAGGTGTGAGATTTGTAAGGGTTATCTCCTAAACCCGTGAAAATGAGAAAGTACTATAAAAAGGTGGTTGGTCTTCGCCTATTGAAGGAATATCATTAATGGATGCTGGTGACCTCGATGAAGGTGGAATTAGAAGTGGATGTAGGTCAAACGACCGAACCACTATAAAATTATCGTGCTCTTGGTGTGGACTTTACTTTTGCTGCATTACTTCATTGTAAACTATCCAATCCCCTCTTCTCTACTCACTTACAAGTTTATTCAAGTTAAACATATTCTCAAAATAGTTTTTCATAGAACTAAGTATTTCATCATATGAAGTTTTTCGAAATCATTTAAATTAATCATTTTTATCTACTGCACTAATTCATGCCCCCCTCTTAGTGTCGTTCTTGATCCTAACAATTGATAGCAGAGCAAGGTCACTCTCATTTTAGTTTGAAACCCAAGAGTGATGGCATTACCGGCAACCAAGAGGGTCACTTAATCGTATGTCCACCCATGTTCAATGGGACGGATTACACCTTTTGGAAAACTAGAATAAGGATTTTTCTAATTTCTATGGATTTTGAGTTATGGAACATTATGGAAAATGGTTTTCAAAAGTCTTCTCTTCCAATGAACGATTGGAATGAGTAGGAAAAGAAGACATTTACTTTAAATACCAAGGCTATGAATGTCTTATTTTGCGCTTTAGATAAAAATGAGTTCAATCGAGTGTCTATTTATGAAATGGCTTTCGATATTTGGTATACACTTGAAATCACTCACAAGGGCACTAGTAGAGTAAAGGAGTCCAAAATTAATCTTTTGGTCGATACTTATGAATTATTTCGGATGATACCAAGTGAGACAATTAGAGACATATACACCTGGTTTACGTATATCGTCAATAGTCTAAAAGGACTTGGTAAAAGTTTTCCTAATTTTGAACTTGTTAACAAAATATTAAGATCCCTCCCAAAGAGTTGGGATCCTAAAGTAAATAATTTAAGAAGCCAATGACTTGAACAACTTTTCACTCGAAGAATTTATTGGGTCTTTGATGACCTATAAAATGATTTGCAATGCTCATGAAGAGCTTGAGAACAACCTTCCAAAGAACAGGAAGGATATGACACTAAGAATTCATGAAGACCACTTGAAAGGAAATTCAAGTGATGAGGACTATGATGATGACTTGGGACTCTTAACAAGAAAGTTTAAAAAATTTATAAAAAAAAATAAATAAAAAAATGATACTAAAAATAAAATTGAACCCAAGAAAGAACAACTTATATGCTACAAATGCAAAAAACCAAGACATTTCAAAAGTTAGTGTCCTCAAATGAAGAAGAAACAACCAAAAAAGAAGAAGGTGCTCAAAGCAAACTGGGATGACTCAAGCGATTCCGAAGACGAAGAACAAAGCAACAAAGAAATCGCCAACTATGCACTAATTGCTATCAGAGATGAGGTAAGTGGTTCATTAGATGCAAATTTATCTTTCAATGAGATTTTAAGTATTTTTCATGATTTGTTTGATGAATGTAGAATAATGACAAAAAGTTTAATTATTTGAAAAAGAAGTACGCCCTTTTAAATAATGAATTTAAAAAACTTAAGCATGATAATCCTTCATTGCCTCTATGCACTAAATGTGAATATTTAGAGGCACTTGAGAAGGAAAACTTACTACTCAAAGAAACTTTAAAAAAATTTAAGGTTAGTAGTAAATCCTTGAACATGATTCTTGCCAATAAGGGTCACGTTCATAGAAGAGGCGAAATCGGATTTGTGAGTAGCTCTCACAAAAATCCAACCACCTTTGTTAAAGGTCCTACCTTGCATGTATCACCCCCCCACCAAATGTAACTTTTATTACAAACTCAAATATGTTACTTATAAATGTCCGTTTAAGAGATATAATCTACATAAATTGATTTGGGTTCCTAAAGGAACTGTAAAGAACTCCATGCAAGATGATAAGTTGAGTAGATCGATTTTTTAGGTACCTAAGGTCAAATAGTTACCTAAAAATCACCTTTTTTATAGAAATGCTTACCATCACAAGTTAGGAGCAAGAGATGGTACCTTGATAGTGGATACTCAAGACTTATGACTAGAGATCCAAAATACCTCATAAAGCTCTCTAGCCAAAACAATAAAGGAAATCTCATTAGAATTAGAACTATTGGTAACAAAATAAATTTAAATGAAGATGTTTTATATTCGATGAAATCATGCTTGATGATTTAATGATGTGATTTGAAATCCTATAGTTTGAAATTATGTGCTACACACTTGGTCTTGAAGATTTTTTTTGGTTTTCGGTTTTAAAGGATGATGCATGTTTTTATTTGGTATAAAAGAAAAAAGCATGTTTGTATAAAATATATCACATAAATCAAAACTCATAATAAGGGAGAATACATTATTCTTAAAAATGTCTCTATCCCTTAAATTTTATCGAGTTTTTAATAAGAAATTGATAAATCTATTTATGTCATTTAGAATCCTTTGAAAGTGATTTTGATGATTTGACAAATTTAATGAGTTGAAAATAATGATGACTATTTTGAAAATAAATGTCTATATCATACTTAATGGTTTTACATTTTAAAATTATGCATAATGAGTTGAAGTAATGATAGATTAAAAAATATTTATTCTAATGTATGAATCGACAATCTTTTTGTCATGCGAATCATGATTCCTTCACTTGATGACTCAATATTTCTTATGCATGAACTAAGTTCTCCTTTTTTCTTGTTGTTTACTAAATAGAAGATTTTTTTTTATGAATCATGATTTTTTGAATTATAACTTGAGATTTTTTTAATATATAAATAATGATCTTGATTCTTAGATAATAATAACTTGAGATTCTTATGAATCAAGATTGTTTAATATGATTCTTCGTTTTGCTATCTAAAAGAATCATAATTTGTCTCTTGATATTCACAACTTCAAATTTATTTTCATGAATTGTATATCTCATCCCCAAGTTAATTTTTCTTGATATATTTCATATAATGATTTGAAAAATGATGTAATGAGAAAAGTTTTGCACTATTATAACCATCCCTTCTTTTTTATAATGACAAAGGGGGAGCAAAACTTGCAAGCTTGCTCATCTCAAAAAAGAAGCAAGAAGTGATATCTTGCAAATTTCAAGAGAAGCAAAGTTTGCTAACTTACAGATTTTAAGAAGATGCAAAAAATACTATCTTGTACATCTAAAAAAAAATTTATATTTGCTAATTTTTATATCTCAAAAACTTGCTAAGTTTGCATGTTTTATAGTGAAGTAGAAATTGCATGTTTCAAAAATATACTAGTTGCACTTTTCTCCTTTTTGTTGATGGCAAAGGGGGAGAAATGTATGATGATACGATGCACTTTGATTATGTATGCAATACTCATGATAATGATGATGTACCTTTCAACATAATGTGCTTTTCAATGATGTACTTCTTGATGATAGTATAATGCATGCAACACTAAGAATTAGGCATGATAAATCTTTTGAATGCATAAATTCCTTGATATATTTTTTTGAACTTCTCATTTTTTTTCGCAACTTGAGTCTTCTTTCTAAATTGAGATCGCTTTTTCTCTCTCATGATATTTACAAAAGAAAAGATTCCACTTTTGGTATTTACAACTTGATGTCTTATTTTCATGATCATGAGTCCTTCCTCCTATTTGCCTATGATTCATGGATTTTTGGATTAGTGACTTGATCTTTTATCAATTCCTATGAATCCTTCTTCCTTTTATTTACAAGAAAAAGTATTTGATTTATTGATGGATTTTTTATCCTTCATTTGATGCTTATTTCCCATGAATTCTTCCTTACTCTCCTCAAAAAAGAAGAATTTTTATAGACTGTGACAATTATTTGTAAAGTTAGGGATGTTAAATTGTCCGAATGCATGAGTTTGTTGTATATCTTTCTAGACTTTCTCAATTTTTTACAATTAAAGCTTTCATGAAATTTGGAATTTCTATCTTACTCTTAACTTGGTATCAAATTTACTTCATACTCTTGCTCCATCACTTAATGATTTTTTATACACTTAGTCTCTTCACTTATAGATTTCATTAACAAAAACATCTCTCATGGATTTCACTCATGTGAATTTTTTTTTAGAAACGGATTTTATTGGTGGATTTTATCTCATAAAATATTCATAAATTTTCAATATTTTGATTCTTCTTGATAAATGCACTATTCATGAACCTTTCCTTGCTTGAGACAATTGTCCATTTCTTTTTTGTTGATGATAAAGGGGGAGAAATATGAAAAATTAATGATAAATTGATATTATGAATGTTTGAAATCATGTGTCAAATGTATCTTATCATAAATAATTTGTGATTGCTTGAAATATGATTGGAATAGACACATACATCGTAAATACTTGAAAAATATCAAAATATATTGCATATGTATCATGAATGCTTGAAACGTATCGTAACGTGGTATGAATACTTGAAAATGTTTCATTCTTAAAATCATGCTTGATTTCATATCAAAATGATAAATGTCTATCATTGTGATTATCACACTAAATTTCCTACTTACAATTGATATAATGCCTCGAATTGATGAAATGTCATTTTTAAAATTTAAATCTTGCTAAATTTAATATTTGAAATTCGTATCATACTTGAAAATGATGATTGTCTATCATCATTCTATATTGGACTTAAAAATGGATGTGACATAATTTATATTATGATAAATAAGTGATATCATATTTTGTAATGGTAAATCGTGATTGGTATCATGATATGTATATCGATAAGTTTAAATGCATATAACTTATCAGTTTGATGCTTGAATTCAAAAGGCTTGAATTCAAGAGTTTCTTTTCTCAAGTATGGCATATAGATAGGGAGAGTTAAGGTTAACTCTGTCATCAATTGATTATCATCATCAAAAAGGGAGAGATTATTGAATCTCGAATTTTGATGATGAAATCAATTGATAAATTATTTGATCAAATCTATATGTTGAGAAAAGTGTGTAGGATTAACTACGATAGCAATCAAGGCATAAAGCAAAACGAAGTGCCAGAGTCAAGATCAAGTTTTCGTTGGGAGTTCGATAGTTTGTTAGAAGTCCGGAGGTTCGTCGAAAATACTACCGGAATTGATCGAGAAGAAGCTCGTCGAAACTTGCCAAGAAGATCTCACGAAGTCCAGGACCGAGAGTCCATTGGGAGATTGCCGAGAGATCATCGAAAGTCCGCCGAAAGCTCGTCGGAAGAAACCTAGACTTACTGGGCTTGTTTTGTTTAGTGTTTGCCTTAAAAGTAGTAGTTAGTACATGATTAGGGTTAGGTTTGGGAGGTAATCCCATTAACCATATTAAGGGCCAATTGGGCCTATAATTGGATTGGTTTGGGCCGGATTCAAGGCCTAATAAGGTTACTGGACCCTGTATGGCGGTGGCACCACTAGACTAGGGCAGTAGAACTACCCAGGGAACGATCTCCCGGGTGGTCTAGGCGGTGGTACTACCCAAACTAAGCGGTGGTACCGTCAGTAGTTATTATTACCAAGTGGTGGTACCACCTTGTCAAGCAATGGTACTGCTAGAGCTTAGTATTCAAGACTCTGTCAAGCAGTGGTACCATCCAATGTTAGAGTGTTAGGCGGTAGTACCGCCAGTACCTCGAAAATCCGGGATGAGACACTTTTTGGCTCCATTTTGAAGTCATTGGGGCCCATAAATACCCTACCTTTTTCTGCATGAAAAGATAACAAAGTGCAATCATAGTAAGAAAAAATCTTTAAGTGTTGGGATATTAAAGAGTCGTAAAAGTGCAAAGAGTCCTCCTCCTCCCTCTCTTTAGCTTTATAATCATTTAAGAAGAGATGTGAGGCTTGTAAAGGCTATCTCCTATACTTGTGAAAAGGAGAAAGTATTGTAAAGATGTGGTTGGTCTTTGCCTATTGAAGAAAGACCATTAGTGGATGTCGGTAATCTCGACAGAGGAGGAATCGAAAGTGGATGTAGGTCGGACGATTGAACCACTATAAAATTAGCATGCTCTTAGTGCATACTTTAATTTTGCTCCATTATTTCATTACAAACTATCTAATCCCCTCTTCTCAACTCACTTACAAGTTTATTCAAGTTAAACATATTCTCAAAATGATTTTTCATAGAACTAAGAGTTTCATCATACGATATTTTATGAAATCATTTAAATTGGTCATTTTTATCTGCTGCTAATTCTAGTGTTTGTGCAAGTCTTTTCTTCAACAATTTAAAACTTTCTTTAACTTTGTTGCTCCCTATAAACTATTTGTTCTTCAAGACATCCATGATAAGAGCAATAATGGTGCTAAAATTTTTAATGAACCATCGATAAAATGATATCAAGCAATGAAAGATTTAAATATGAGTGAAATTCTTAGGTATAGGCCAAATAAGAATAACCTTCATCTTTTTCTTATCCATTTGCAAGCCACCTACAGTTACCACAGCCTAAAAATATTTTTTTATTTGTCATGAAATAACATTTTATGAGATTATTATATAACTGATTGTTATGAAGAACCTTCCACATATTTTTTGAATACTCTAGATGATATAATTTCTTTTGACTATATACCAAGATATCATTAAAAAAAAACAAGAACATACTTTCCTTTGAACCCTTTCAAGGCTGGAGTCATCAACCTTATAAAAGTGCCAAGGGAATTGGTAAGTTAAAATAGTATGACAAGTTATTCATATAATCCCTCTTTAATTTTAAAAGTCATCTTTTATTTAACACTCAGTAGAATATAAATTTAGTAATAATCATTATGAAGGTCAATTTTAGCTAGACCCTAGTACCCATAAGCATGTTAAATATGTCAACACCCTATGTGATTCTATGATCAATCCTTTGCATTGTTAACTCTCTATGTATCTTTGTAATTTAGCATGTTCTTTTGATGATATATGATAATGAAAAATTTTAAAAAGTATAGCACTTGGAATGAAATAGATCTAATGTTGGATATCATGAAAAGGGGGTAAACTAGTTGAAAGGTCATATAGAGCCATCCCTTCAAACTGGTCTTATCATACTTTTCACTTCTTCTGAATCTCCTTAGCTCCCTCTTTATCATCTCCCATAGCCACCAATGTATAAGTAATATCCCTTTGTAACTACTTTTCACTACTAAACTCTTTGTAACTTATCAAACTAACTAAATTGTCAAATTGTACAATGGTAGGAGCTTCTTTTAATGGTTGCAAAAAAAAATCTCACTCCATTTTTAACTAAAGAATAAGTGTTCTTTCTCCTATCTTGGTGACTATTTTGATCAAATTACCATGGCCTACCAAGAAATAAATAATATTCATCCATAGGAAATACATCAAAATAAAGTTTATCTTCGTACCTCCTAATAAATAGTTTGACTTTGCACCCTTGAGACACCAGGATCTCTCTACCGCCTTGAACTATGAAACCTTACCTCCTAATAGAGAGTTTCACCTTGCACCTTTGAGACACCAAGATTTCTCCACCCTTCTTAAATTATAAAATCTTTTATGGTTTTGGATGATGTGCAGATGTAAGCTTTAGTTATTCACCATAAGCTTTGAAACTATATTCTCTATACTACCAAAATCAATCATTATAAGATATTTCTTACCATGAGATAAGCAATCTTGAAAATATTTTCTCTGTCATTGATCATCTTCTCCACTATCATGATATGTTGGATGGACTTCTTCGATGGTACCTTTAGGTTCCTTGTTATAGATAGGCTCATTATCCTCTCTTTTGGGTTTCTCTTTTATAAAATTAACTTCAACTTTCTTTATAAGACACTCATAAGAACAATGGCTAATTTCACTAATTTGAAATATTTGGTACTTAAGAAGAACTACCCTTTTGTTGATTTTTATTTCTTCCCCTAACATGTGAGTTTTGATAATCAGATGTTGCACCTTTCTTACCTTAGAATATCTTTTTTATTTTTCCTTTGTAGTTTTAGAGTTTTTGCACTTCTTGAATAGTCCTCATTTGCTTTTCTCTTCAGCCTTATGTATCATTTGATAAGCCTCCTCAAGAGAGTGAATAGAATGCATCAAAAGTTCACCATGCAAGTTGAACTTTAGCCCACTTAAGTATCTAGCCACAAGTTGATCATTATTTCCATTCAGCTAATTTGACTCATTAGCTTGTAGAAATGCTCGATATAATCAACAACATATTGATCATTCTTTTGGGATAATTAGTGAAATTATCAACAGAGAGTCTGAGGGTAATCTAAAGGTAGGAACTTCCCTTCCAACTATAGTTTTATTTCATTCCACGGGCTAACCCTTAGAACACCTCTTCTCTCAAGTCCCATTGATATTATTACTATCAAATTATGTCCTTTAGTTTTGTTGCCGAAACTGCACCTTTCACTCAAAGAGTGTTTCCAAAGAGAATCCAATCACAATGTTCATTGGGATTAACTATGCTTGTAAACTCTACTACATTAATTTGAATACTTCTATCTATTCCTTCAAGAGCTCTCATAAATTTGTTCATGGCCCAATGATCACCAAAAGTCACTATAGAATTAGAAGAATCAGTTGCATCATTACTATGCTCACTTCTTGCACTATTGAATTACTTCGGTAGCTTCGAGTAAGATTAACTAAAATTCTTCGGAGGAGATTAGTCAACATCTACTACGAAGTTTCATTAGGTCGACATAACTTAATCAATTTTGCATGTAAATTAATTTCTTCAATGTTTATCCTCCATTGATGAGCGATTGATGAAGAATTGGGGATCTAAAATAAAATTATGATATCTTGATATATGCCCAATAATTTGATAATAACTTTTAGCTGATAACTCGAAATCATATACCATTATTGTTTTGTTTGAAAGTAGACAGAGAAAGCTTTCCAATAATAGATAGACCTCTAAACTTCCTGTCAGTAGAAATAGTTTAATCTATAAAATGGCAAAGGACTTAGTTGAAAATAGCTAAGCATAACCTACTATGATATCAATTTGATGCTAGCCAATGCCTACAATTTTGGCCAAAATCTAAAGACTTCGACCAAGATGGATATGTCTTGAAATGATGCTTAACCAAGGCTGACAGATGCCACTCGACATTGCTAAAAGTGGATGCCACTTAACGTGACCAAGCCAAAAGCTTGATAGGAAGTTTTAATCCAAGCAAGATCTTGTTAAAAATGATCTATAATTATTCTAGAGAAGCAAAACCAAATTGACCTTTTGTTCAGCAAATGATACACCTTATAAGCAAATATGAAAATTTTCAATCAAAGATAGTATCCTAAAATTAATATTTCTTATATAACACAATTGAAAGTCTATAATATATATGCTCAAGCCTATACTAGACTAGATATTAGTTTTGTAATTGAAATATTGGGTAGGTATTAGAGTTAGCCATGAGTGAAATATTAGAAGATTATAAATAAAATAATAAGATATTTATAAGGGACAAAGGATATATGCTCATATGCAAGAAATCATATCAGCTTGAGATAATGGTATTTTCAAATATTTATTTTATAAATTATCTCAATAAGTTCACTTTATAATTTATATTTATATTAGATAGACGAGTGATTTATAAGAAAAAGTATAATGTAAATTATATTATCAATAATATAAGTTGATTTTATGACATGCTTTGAAGTCACTAATCAAGCTTTGTGATTGTGAAATTTAATCTTCGGATTATAATTTCATCAAAAATATTTTGTGATCAATGTAGTATTTTTCTTTTCTAAGAATGATAAATACTTAGGTGATTCTAATCATACAAAGTATTTAATGGTTAGAAAAAAGTCCAAAAACAACTAATATTAATTGAAAATCTAAGTTCCACTATAATGATTAATGATTGATTTGTTAATGTATTATAGTCTAAAGTATTAAAAGAACTTATTCTTATGATAAGGCTTGTGAGCAACCTATAAAATATATAATGATATATTTTTTAGTAGACATTACAATTATATTATTTATTTAACTACATAAATATATATATTATAGTTAAATATGATAGCAAAATTATCTTAAGAAGATAAATTACAAGGATCATTTTGGACTGCATTAGAAAAGATTAACTTGTTGTAGTATATATAGAATGAAGTATGATATTAATGATGTACAATCATTATAATTCACATTAATGGTTAGACTTAATATAATACTATTCTATTTAATAAATTTATTGAATTGTTTTATAAAATTTGTGTATGTTCAAAATATTTTTTAAAGTTTTAAAATTCACATTAATGGTTAGACTTAATATAATACTATTCTATTTAATAAATTTATTGAGTTGTTTTATTGAGTTGAACTCTTTTGTTTTATATTTTACTAGTTAATGTGTCAAAGTGATAGAGTATAAGATTATATTTAACTTTGGTTAAGATATATTAAAATTTTAATTATATTCTAACTAAGGTTATCGATCAATAAAAAGATAATCCAGTTCTGTTATGAAACCTTAACAGATAACCAGACTACTCTAATTATCTATTCTTTTCTATATATGGACAAAAATTCTTAGGGATCATATAACATATAAACTAGAGATTTCTTCTTTATCTTTTCTTTTTTATTTATATTTATTAATAATTATGATGATAGACATAGGAGTAGAAGAGAATATGAGTTTTTTTTTTGTTCAGATCTTTAACCTCTTGCATATTACATTTATGGTGTATTGCTAGAACAAATACTCTATTCTGTCACGATATCTCAATCACCAACCATGTGATCCTTTTGGTTTTTCTTGATCACCAATCTCATGTAGACCTGTAAATGTTGCACTCACCAGCCAAGTTATGTTTTTGGTTTTTCTCACTTATCAATCTCATGCAAACCTATAAATGTTGCACTAACTTTGGTTTCAAACCGTATTGCACCATTGGACCTTTTTAATCTGTTCGGAAAAATTATTACAGTGGAATAATTTTTTTCCCTCTTTGTGTATCAAAATAGGTTCCTTGTCAAAATACCAACTTGTTACTAAAATATAGATATTAATTAGAGTAGCATAAATAGTAAAATAATAAATCAATCTAGTTGTTCTATGTAAATTTCTTCTTCTAAGTCACAATGAAGAAATGTTGTTTTCACATCAAATTGCTCAACTTCTAAATTCAAGTGGGCAACCAAACCAAGAACAACTCGGATAGAGGATATTTTCACCACAAGAGAAAATATTTCTTCAAAGTCAATACCTTTCTTCCGACTAAATCCTTTCAAAACTAGTTTATGTATCTTTATTGTGAGCTATTATTTTCAATCTTCAATTTATAAACTTATTTATTTTTGAGAGCTTTCTTCTCTTCCGGCAACTTTACCAAGTCATAGGTGTGGTTCTCAAGCAAGGATCTCATTTCTTCTTACATGACTTTAACCAACTCATTCTTATGCTCATGTAGAATTACTTCTTGGTAAGTTTCTGGCTCTCCCCCATTAGTAAGCATAACATACTCATGTAGAGGATATCTAGTAGATGGTTGTCGTTCTTTTGTGGATCTTCTCAATGGAATCTCAACTAGTGGTGGAGGTGCTTATTTAGTTAGTTCAACATCATCAATTGTAGGAGTATCATCACTAGCATTCTCACCACAATCTTCTTGTTATCTCTCCCATGATCATCATGAACTACAAGTGAAGGAACTGGACCTAAACTCCAAAGAATATATATTGAATCTCGTATTTTGATGATGAAACTAATTGATAAGTGTATATAATTTGATCTACATTTTGAGTGACGCAGGATGCTTCGATTAGGATAAGACAATTAAAGTAGGAAGAATCATGTTGGGCAGGAGGAAAATATGTCAGAAGATTAGACGTCGGGCCAAAGGATCGGTCAACATGTCGACATAAGGCTTCAGGCCATGGATTCGGGCATCAGGCCAAGAAGAGCGGATATTATGCTAAGGATATCGGAGTTGTAGAGTTAACTGACCAATTGGGCAATAGGCCGCAAGAGAGGACGATGCGCCGAAGAATCGAACGTAGCATCGAGGAACCAATGACATGCCGGACAACATGATTAATGCTTAGTATTAATTGTCTAGATCGAAGTATGTTTTTACATATACAGTATTAACTATGATAGCAAGGCATAAAGTAAAATGAAGTCTCAGAGTCAATGATGCGATTTCATTGGGAGTTCAAGAGTTCGTCGGAAGTTCGAACGTTCGTTGGAATTTCGGACGTTCGTCGGAAGTTCTGTCGCAACCAGTCGAGAAGTCTTGGAGCTTGCCAGAGAAGCTCATTGGAACTCACCAAGAAGATCATCGTGAAGTCCAGGAGCTTACCGGGAGTATGATAGAACATTGTCGAGAGATCGTCGGAAGTTCGCCGGAAGATCACCGGAAGCTCGCTGGAAGAAACTAGAATTACAGACTTGTTTAGCTTAGAATATATCTTAGGAATCGTAGTTAGCACAAAATTGGGTTTGAATTTGGGCCAATCCAATTAGGGGCCATTTGGGCCCATGTAAGGACTATGTTGGGCCCAATAAGAGGCCCAAATAGTGCTCCAAGAGGTTACAGCGTCGTGGGCTAGTCTCCGAGACTGTGTCAAGCGGTAGTACCGCCGGTCTGGGTGGTGGTACCACCTAGTGTTAGGTGGTGGTACTGCTAGATTAGGCGGTGGTACCGCCCGGTGCATTGTCAGTGTCAGACTGACACTGGCGGTGGTACCACCCAATATAAGCGGTGGTATCGCCCATGCCCGGGAAACCCGGGATGAGATATTTTTAGGCTTCAAGTTTGAATCAATTTGTAGTCTATAAATACCCTTCTCATCCCTGGTTAAAATATACAACCACAGAGAGATTAAAAGTGAGAAAACACTATTGCAATCATAAGTGAATCCCCTCCTCTAAATTCTAAGTTTAGAATTCTGTTTAAGAGAAGAGTGAGTGCTTGTAAGGATTGTCTCCTAAACCCATGAAAAGGAGAAGATGGGTATAAGAAGAAGGTTGATCTTCACCTATTAAAGGAAGATCGATAGTGGATGTCGGTGGTCTCGACGAAAGAGGAATCAGCGAAGTGGATGTAAGTCACGATGACCGAACCACTCTAAAATCTAGTTTGCGTTTATGCTTTAAGTAATTTACTTTCATAGTAAACTGCCTCACCTACTTGTTCTTTACATCCATTACTCTCTTACGTATGCTTTCAAAGTTATTACCTTTACGAAACGGTTTTTTGCCAGAAACGAATTTTATCGTACGAAAAGTTTTCGGAACCAACGTAAGGTTTTACCGCTGCACTAATTCACCCCCCCTCTTAGTGCTGACCCCGTTCCTAATAATTGGTATTAGAGCCTCGTTTTCTCATTTGGTTTAACACCCAAAGAGAAATGACTCTTTTTGGCTTTCAAGATGATCATTCTCTCATTCATCCTCCCTTTTTCAATGGGTTAGACTACATATATTGGAAAACTCGAATGAGAGTTTTCTTGCTTTCTTCGGATTTAAACTTATGGAACATTATCAAATCTGGTTTTAAAACGTCTTCTCTTCCGATGAAAGATTAGAATGATTTGGAGAAGAAGACTTTTCCTTTAAATGCTAGAGATATGAATGCTCTATTTTGCACCTTAGATAAAACTGAGTTTAATCAGGTTTCTTTATGCGAAACGACTTTCGATATTTGACACATTCTTAAAACTACACACGAAGGCACAAGTAGTATTAAGGATTCTAAAGTTAATTTTTTGATATATGATTTTGAACTATTTCATATGAAACCAAGCGAAACCATTGGAGACATGTACACCCGTTTTATGAATGTTGTCAATGGTTTAAAAGCTTTTGGTAAAAATTTTTCGAATTTTGAACTTGTTAGTAAAGTTTTACGCTCACTTTCTAAAACTTGGGATTCGAAAATAACGACTATACAAAAATAAAAAAATTTGAATACTTTTTTGATCGAAGAACTTATCGGGTCTCTAATAACCTTTGAAATGATGCATAATGCACATAATGAACAAAACCACCTTCCAAAAAACAAGAAGGATTTGGTACTTCGAACAATCGAAGACCACTCGAGCATAAGCTCCAGTGATGGTGAACTTAAACTCCTCATGAAATTTAAAAAGTTCATGAAACAATAATAAAAATATAAAAACAAACTTAAGAAGAATTCAAAATGGGACAAAACAAGTGCATCCGAAGATGAGGACCAAACCGATGAAGACAAGGTGGCAAACTATGCCTCAATGACTTCCGTCAACAAGGTAAACAACTCAAACGAAACTCCTTTAATTTATTTCATAATTACATGATGTTTTTCATAAGTTAATTTTAATTTAGTTTAAAAAATATTATTTTTCTTGAAAATTATATGTTTAATAATATAATGAAAAAAATTGGAATCATGCTTATCCTTTTAGTAATGATCATAAAAAAATTATATGTTTTATGATAAAGGAATAAAATGTTAGATTTAAATGTCATGCAAATCATGTTATATGTGTTTAAGAAGTAATAATGTGTATCATGTTGATTTCCGTATTATTTCTCGATTTTGATTAAATGAAACCATGTTTGATTTGAAGTAATGCATAATGATCATGCTTAATGAGTTTTTCTTTCGAAATGATGCATGATGATTTTTGTGATTTATGGATTATCGATTTTTATGGTAATAAAAGTGGCTTTTTCGGTTTAAAAAATGATGCATGTTTTGATTTGGAATAAATAAAAAAGACATGCTTATATGAAATAGTGTAAGTGTCATGCTTGATGATTGTATACTTAATTATGCATAATGATGTAATGAAAATATTAAATATTTTGATTCCATGATTGACGATTTTATGCATAAGATTTTAAAGTTATACTTGATGATGTTTATGATTATTTGATCTTGATGATTTCCATGATGATATTTGCTCTTTCGATTTTAAACTATGATGTATGGTTTTCATACAAAAAACTTGAGCATGCTTATATGAAATCAATCACTTAAAATGAAACATATAAAAAGGAAAATATATTATCATTGGAATCTATTCATGTTATGAATTTTGTGAACCATGAAATTGATTTGATGATTTAAAATTGAATAAATTTTTATCCAAATCATGATCTTGATTCCTTGATATTTACAAATTAAGATTTATTATGAATCAAGATTTTTCATTAATCGTTCTCCTACGATTCTACTTGGTATTTTCTTAGGAGGAGATTTTCTAATGAATCATGATTCTTCTTGTGAGTTCTTGGATTTATTACTTGATTTTCTTTTAAAACAAGATCTTTTCTTTGTACTCTTATGATTTTTTCTTGGTATTTTATTTAAAGAAGAGATTTACTATATGAATCATGTCTTTTGGTATTCAAGTGATTTTAACCTTCATGACATGATTTCTTTGTATTTATGGCTTGTATGCCTTGAAATGATTGAAATATTTTACATCATTATGTTCTTCCCTTATTCTTTCTTGTTTACAATGAAAAAAAGGGGGAAAAGTTATGATCATGCATGGTAGGATGTAATTTGACAAATTGATACCATCATGATATAAAATATTTATGATTTAAAATGATGCATGCAATACTTATGATAATACTATATATGATGTATTATTGCATATGATGTGAATCATGATTAAAATTGCATTGACTTGAATTCAATTTAAATTCAAGGTTTATCTCAATTATGACATATTGCAACAAGAATGATACTTTATTTTTGTCATAATTTGAAATTTGATGAATTACACCATTTTTTTTATTATTCCCCTCTTTTTACCAATGACAAAGGGGGAGAAAGAATTCGTAGCTTGCACATCACAAAAAGAGACAAACTTGCTAGCTTGCTAATCTCAAAAGAGAAGCAAGAAGTGCTATCTAGCAAGTCTCAAGCAATGTTTGCTAAGTTACACATTTCAAGAAGAGGCAAAATAGTCTTTCTTGCACATCTCAAAAAAGGTAAAATTTTGCTAACTCTTATATGTGTAAAACTTGATAGTTAGCATGTTCTAATATGATGTAGCGCTTGCTAAATTTGCTAGCTTACATAATGATAAAATTGAAAATTATGTTTATTATGCAATGATTTAAACTTGTATATCCAAACACATGAAAGGTACACTTCATTTTGTTAATGATAAAGGCAAAGAAGTTTGATCATGTTATGCATGATGACGTGTTGTAAATATTCATGATGAAATTTATAATGACTTGAATTCAGCTTGAATTCAAGGTTCTATCAATATGGCATATTGATAGGGAGAGTTTGTTTAAACTCCGAGAGTTAAGGTTAACTCCGTCATCAATTGGTTGTCATCATAAAAAAAGGGAAGATTATTGAATCTCGTATTTTGATGATGAAACCAATTGATAAGTGTTTATAATTTGATTTGCATTTTGAGTGACATAGGATGCTTCGATCAAGATGAGACAATTAAAGTAAGAAGAATCATGTTGAGCCGGAGGAAGACATGTCAGAAGATTGGACGTTGGGCTACAGGATTGGTTAACGTATCGACAGAAGGCTTCATGCCATGTGTTAGAGTTAGCCCCAGGAAATTTACCACAAGGTAATTTTGGCAACCCAACAAGACAATAAAACAGAAAGAATAAAAGCAAGACAAGAACACCAGATATACGTGGTTTGGTCAATTGACTTTGACCTACATCCACGGACGAAAGAGGAGCAAATTACTACTGCAAAAGATGGACAATTATAAATGCCTTAGGAAGATGTTCCTAGGCCATAAAACACCCGAAAATACTAAACAAGAAAAACCTCAAATATAAGCCCAAACTATTGAACTGAGTATGGACTTAAACCCAAAGCAAACACTTAGGTTTTTCTTGTGTTGCATCTGACTTCAAAGCCCAAGCCCTTATTTATAGTTCCAAGACGAGACAACAAGTTTGATTTTCCCGATGTGGGACTATGGGACTTGCCAAACTAACAAATCTCCACCTTGGCATGTCCCAACAAAACTTACTCCACCTTCTTCATAACAGCCCCAATGGGCGATTACCAACAATGAACACCAACCAAGTCCAAGCATTGCTTGAACTTATAAACCGGAAGAGGCTTCGTAAACATATTAGCTGGATTGTCCTTCGTATGAATTTTCTGAACAAGGACTTTTCCCTCATCAATGACATCCCGAATAAAATGAAACTTCACATCGATGTGTTTTGTCCTCTCATGATACATCTGGTCTTTAGTCAAATGAATAGCACTTTGACTATCACAGTAAATTGTAGTAACACTTTGATGCAGACATAATTCACTAAACAATCCTTTTAACCATAAAACTTCTTTGATCGTCTCTGTCACTACCATATATTTTGCCTCTGTAGTAGATAAAGCTACGACAGGTTGTAAGGAAGCTTTCCAACTAACTGCACAACCGCCAATGCAAAATACATAGCCTGTCAAAGATCTTCGTTTATCAAGATCCGCAGCATAATCAGAGTCGACGTAACCAACCAAAGTATCACGATTTTTCCCAAATTCCAAACAAACATCTGAAGTCCCTTGCAAGTATCTGAGAATCCACTTCACAGCCTGCCAATGTGTTTTACCTGGGCGAGACATATATCTACTAACCACACTGACTGCTTGTAAAATATCTGGACGAGTACAAACCATTGCATACATAAAACTGCCGATGGCACTAGAATATGAAACTTTCACCATATATTCTTCCTCTTCAACAGACTGTGGTGACTGAGCAGCACATAGCCGAAAATGACTAGCAAGAGGAGTACTAACTGGCTTACATTTTTCATGTCAAACCTCTCCAAGACTTTCTTGAGGTAATTTTTCTGAGTCAGAAATAATTTTCCAACTCCTCGATCTCTTTTGATCTCCATGCTAAGAATTTTCTTAGCTGCTCCCAAATCTTTCATTTCAAATTCACTACTCAGCTGCATTTTCAAAGTGTGAATTTCTGACAAATTCTTAGCTACAATAAGCATATCATCAACATAAAGCAACAAATACACAAAAGAGCCATCAGTTAACTTCCGGAAGTAAACACAACTATCATACATGCTCCTCGTGTAACCATGACTCAACATAAAAGAATCAAACCTCTTATACCACTGTCTTGGAGACTACTTCAATCCATACAAGGATTTCTTTAACATGCAAACATAGTCTTCCTTACCATCAACTTCAAATCCATGAGGTTGCTCCATATAAATTTGTTCTTCAAGTTCACCATATAAGAAAGCTGTCTTGACATTAAGTTGCTCCAATTCCAAATCATACATGGCAACTAAAGCAAGCAAAACACGAATAGAGCTATGTTTAACAACAGGTGAAAATACATCATTAAAATCAACACCATGTACCTAACTATAGCCCTTTGCAACCAATCGTGCTTTGTACCTTGCATCTTCAACCCTTGGAATACCTTCCTTCCTTTTGAAGACCCATTTGCATCCAACAATTTTCTTACCCGAACGCGGCTTCACAAGATCCCAAGTTCTATTCCGATGGAGAGACTCAATTTCTTCATTCATTGCAATCAACCACTTAGCGGAATTATCACAAGAAACTGCATCTGAGTAGGAAGTAGGCTCACCAACTTCACTTGTCTCTTCTGCAACAGACAAAGCATATGCAACCAAATTTGCATATCTTTGTGGTGGTCGAATTTCTCTCCGTGGTCTATCCTTGGCTATGGAATATTGCTCTTCCTCTGGATCATCTGCGTTAGTAGACTCGGGACCACCTACTGTCATTCTTTGAGTAAAAGAGTTCGGCTTAAAAGAATCTGAACTACCAATCTCAAGCTCTACCTGCTTCTGCGCACTATCATTTGTACAACTAGTAGAATCCTCTTTGGAAGATAACATAGATAATTCATCAAAAGTAACATCTCTATTGATTATAAATTTTGGGGATTTAGGATCAGAACACCATAATCTGTATCCTTTCACCCTAGAAGCATACCCAAGGAAAATACATTTTTTAGCTCGAGGCTCTAATTTTCCTTCATTTACATGCATGTATGCTGGACACCCAAAAATTTTTAAATCAAAATAATCAGCAGGAGTACTTGACCAAACTTCTTCCGGAGTTTTAAAGTTAAGTGCTGTAGAAGGAGCGCGGTTGACAACGTAATAGGCTATATTAATCGCCTCTGCCCAAAAGTCCTTTGTCAACCCTATATTTGAGATCATACACTTCGCTCTCTCCAAGAGTATTCTGTTCATACATTCGGCAACACCATTTTGCTGAGGCATCATCCTAACAGTACGATACCGAACGATTCCTTCATTTTTGCAGAATTCTTCAAAATCACCTTCACAAAATTCCATGCCATTATCTGTTCAAAACCACTTAATTTGTTTACCTGTTTGCTTCTCAATCAAAGCCTTCCATTGTTTAAATGTTAGAAAAACATCATTTTTATGCTTTAGAAAATAAACCCACACTTTTCTGGAATAATCATCAATGAAAGTCAACATATACCTGGCACCACCCTTAGATTGAATATGAGTTGGACCCCAAAGGTCTGAATGAATATAGTCAAGAGTACCTTTTGTTTTGTGAACTGTCGGAGAAGTGAAGCTGACTCTTTTCTACTTTCCAAAAATGCAGTGTTTACAAAAGTCCAGTGGCCCAGTACTCTGTCCACAAAGTAGGCCCCTTTTGCTCAATATGCTCAAACCTTTTTCACTCATATGACCCAAACGCATATGCCATAATTTGGTGATGTCAGAATCAGACAATGATGATGATGAAACTGCAACCGAACCTGTGATAGTAGTTCCCTACAGAATATACAAGCTACCTGACCTACAAGCTCTCATAACAATAAGGGCACTTCTAGAAACTTTCATAACTCCACCTTCAGTTGTGTATTTACACCCAAGAGCCTCTAGGGTGCCTAAAGAGATGAGATTCTTTTTCAAATCTGGAACATGTCTAACATTAGTGAGCGTCCTCACAATACCATCATGCATTTTAATTCGGATTGTACCTCTACCAACAATATCACATGCGGCATTATTGCCCATCAAAACAATTCCACCATTACAAGATTCATATGTGGAAAACAAATCCCTATTGGGACACATATGATAAGAACAACCTGAATCTAAAATCCATTGATTTTTAGACCTCGTCTTATCATCAATAGCAGAAAAAATATTTCCAACAATCTCATCAGTTACTACACTAACTTCAGCGAATTCAGTAGTTTTTTCAACAAATTTTTCTTTTTGCTTTAATTTATTTTTCAATTTAAAGCTATCAGATTTAATGTGCCCCATTTTATGACAATATCTGCATTCCAAATTTCTATGTCTGGATTTAGATCTAGATTTAGATCTACTACTGTCAAATTCTCTTTTATCCATTCTCCCCCTAACAACCAGACCCTCAGCTTGATTCTCTCTACTTTCCCCAATGATATTCCTGTCTATCTGCTCCTTAGATTTCAGTGCAGATTTAATTTCTTGATACAAAACTGTTTCTTTTTCATAAATCAAAGTATCACGGAAATGCTTAAAAGATTGGAGAAGAGAACACAAGAGTAACAAAGCCTTATCCTCATCATCAAATTTTGCATATATATTCTCCAAATCCATAACCAAAGAATCAAACTTATCAAGATGCAAGAGTATAGATGTACCTTCAATCATCCGAAGCATATACAGACTTTGTTTCAAGTAGAGACGATTCTCCACTGTCCTCTTCATGTACAAGGCTTTAAGCTTGTCCCACATGCTCTTAGCCGTAGTCTCCGTAGCTACCTCCCGTAAAACCTCGTCAGAGAGATTTAGAATGATGCTTGATCGGGCCTTCTTATCCATACCCACAAACTCTTCTTTTGACATATCATCTGGAATGCTCTCGGCTCCCTGTAGTACCAAATCAACTCCATCTTGAACTAGAATGGCCTCCATCTTGAGTTGCCACAAGCCGAAGTTGACATTTCTATCGAATTTCTCGACAACAATCTTTGTTATTGTCATTGTTGCCAAAAATATCCCAAAACCAGGCTCTGATACCAATTTGTTAGAGCTAGCCCTAGGAAATTTACTACAAGGTAATTTTGGCAACCCAACAAGACAATAAAACAGAAAGAATAAAAGCAAGACAAGAACACTAGATATACGTGGTTCGGTCAATTGACTTTGACCTACATTCACGGATGAAAGAGGAGCAAATTACTACTGCAAAAGATGGACAATTACAAATGCCTTAGGAAGATGTTCCTAGGCCATAAAACACCCGAAAATACTAAACAAGAAAAACCTCAAATATAAGCCCAAACTATTGAACTGAGTATGGATTTAAACCCAAAGCAAACACTTAGGTTTTTCTTGTGGTGCATCTGACTTCAAAGCCCAGGCCCTTATTTATAGTTCCAAGACGAGACAACAAGTCTGATTTTCTCGATGTGGGACTATGGGACTTTCCAAACTAACACCATGGATTTGAGCATCAGGCCAAGAAAAATGGATATTGCACTAAGGAGATCAGAGTTACGGAGTCAACTGGCCGATTAGGCAATAAGCCGCAAGAGAGGACGATACGCCAAAGAATCGAACAAAGCGTTGAGGGACCAATGACATGCCGAACAACATGATTAATGCTTAGTATTAATTGTGTTAGGATCGAGAGCACTAAGAGGGGGGGGGGGGGTGAATTAGTGCAGCGGAAATCTTACAGCGATTAAAAACCAAAAGCTGCGTTCGTTCAATAAAAGCTATTATGATGCAAAAGCTAATTCTCAGTTTGTATCTAAGTGCAGTTTGCGTCTAAGTGCAGATTGCGTCTAAGCGCAGTTTGCGTCTAAATACAGTTTGCGTCTAAGCGCAGTTTGCGTCTAAGCGCAGTTTGCGTCTAAACACAGTTTGCGTCTAAGCACAGTTTTGCGTCTAAGCGCAGTTTACGTCTAAACTCAGATTTACGTCTAAACGCAGTTTTACGTCTAAACGCAGATTTACGTCTAAACGCAGATTTACGTCTAAACGCAGATTTACGTCTAAACTTTGAAACTCGTTTGTATACTCGCAGAAGGCTGTATGCAGTTGAAATCAAGACGTAAACGTGAACTGAGAACTGATGATTGTGAGAGGAAAGCCGATTTACGTCTAAATGCAGTTTTACGTCTAATTGTTGAAACTCGTTCGTAAAATTGTAGAGGACAGTTTGCAGTTATCAATAGGATCAAAATGTAAGTGTAAACTGCAAAGAAACTCTTTCGTAAAAGCACGGAAGACAGTTCTGCAGAATCAAACGTAAACGTAAACTGTAATGTACGAAAATACGAATTTACGTCTGAATGCAGATTCGGAAGAACAGCACTTAGAACTTGTTCGTGAGAGCGCAGAGAGCAGTAGTAATGGAGGAGGTTTGCAGTAATGATAAAGTGCTCAAAAATAAACGCAAACCAGAGATTTAGAGTGGTTCGGTCAGCCTTGACCTACTCCACTTTTGGCTTCCTCCACCGACGAGGTTGCCGACGTCAACTAGGGGCCTTCCTTCAATGGGCGAAGGCCAAACTGCCCTTTTACAGTTTCTCTCCTTTTAACAGGCTCAGGAGACAACCTTTACAGACCTTTCTCTCCTCACTTTACAACTGAAAACTTGAAGAACAGAAGGAGGAGACTTAAAGGCTTTACAACACTTTTGAGCTCTTAGAATCACAGAAAAGATCAAGATTTCGGTGTAGGTCTGTATCTTTTCAGTGCTGAATGGGTGGGGTATTTATAGGCCCCAACCCAATTCAAATTTCGAGCTCAAAACGATCAAATCCCGGAATTCCGGGATCAGGCGGTTGCACCTCTTGACTGGAGAGGTGGCACCGCCTGGCAGAGCTCGAAGTCTGAGCTCAGGCGGTTGCACCTCTCGACTGGAGAGGTGGCACCGCCTGGCAGAGCTCGAAGACTGAGCTCGGACGGTTCCACCTTCTCTGTCAGGGGTGGTTGCACCTTCCTGCCAGAGCTCGAAGACCGAGCTCAGGCGGTGCATCTCCTGACCAGAGAAGTTTCTCTTCTCTGCCAGAGGTGATCGCCCCTTTCTGCCAGAGGTGGTTGCACCTCTCTGCCAGAGGTGGTTGCACCTCTCTGCCAGAGCTCGAAGACTGAGCTTAGGCTATGCATCTCCTGGCCAGAGAGGTCGTACTTCTCTTCTAGAGCTCGAAGACTGAGCTCGGTGATTGCATCACCAGGCAGAGCTCGAAACTTGAGCTCAGGCGGTGCTACCGCTTGACAGAGGAGGTTGCACCGCCCAGTCTCGCTTGGAGACTGAGCCCTGGGCGGTTGCACCGCCTGGCTGGAGCGGTTGCACCTCCCAGTCTCGCTGGGAGACTTAGCCTGGGCGGTTGCACCGCCTGGTTGGAGCGGTTGCACCGCCCAGTCTCGCTGGGAGACTTAGCCTGGGCGGTGGCACCTCCCTGCCTGGGCGGTTGCACCTCCCACAGCTTCTTGGGTTCGAATGGGTTGAACCATTCGACCCAACTTGAGTTCTTCAGGGGCCCAATTGCCCCAGGATTAAGCTAATGGGATCACCTCCCATTTCTAACTTAATCACCGTGCTAACTACGATTAAATCTAAGACAATTTCTGCAGCTTTGCTTCGGTGCGTCAATCGCTTCTTCCGGCGAGTTTCCAGCGAACTTCCGTCGATCATCCGATGAACCCTCGGTGATGCTCCTGCGGACTTCCGGCAAACTCCTGGACTTTGCGACGATCCACTTGGCGAGTTCCGACGAGCTTCGCTTGGCAAGCTTCTGGACTTCTCGGATCTGTTCCCGCAGAACCTCCGACGACCGTCCGTACTTCCGTCGAACTCTCGAACTCCCAACGTGATCATGAACTTGACTCCGGCGCAACTCCTGCTGCTTGTCTATCTTTCATCGTAGTTAATCCTGCACACTTATCTCAACACCTAGATTAGACAACAAATGACAATTGACTTCATCATCAAAATCCGAGATTCAACAATCTCCCCCTTTTTGATGATGACAATCAATTGATAATGGAGTTATCCTTAACTCCCCCTGTCTATATGCCATAGTTGAGATAAGTCAACCTTGAATTCAAGACCTAAGAATTCAAGTGACATATTGATAAGTTAGATCAGTTAAACTTATCAATACTCCCATCATGATACCTATCATGATGTATCTCTTCAAGGATGATGTCAAAGCTTGACATTCATCATCAAGTTTGTATGATAGTGTTTGTGACTATTCATCATGTAATTGAACATTATCATTTAAAGCTCGAAGGACTATTACATGATGCACACATATTATCATTCTAGCAAGTTTGCATTTACTTCACAAAATAGGATATCAACTCAAGACATAATGCAAACTATAGCACATGTTTCATATATCTCTTGGTGATGCAAGGATGGCATTGTGCAAACATTATTTATAGCATCACTCAAGGTATTTCTAATCACAGTGTTTATCAATTCATATATTTCTCCCCCTTTGTCATCAACAAAAAGCATTGTTATACAAGGAAGACCAATTTAGACGAAAGCTTATAGAGGGATTTTACATAGATTGCTTTGAAAACTTCTTCCCCCTTTTGTTATAATTCATTTTACCCGTAAAGATATTACAGAATGAAATACATATTCAGGAATCACTTTATCAGATTTAATTCAAAAACTTATTTTTCATGAAAGTGTACGAATAAATCTGTTTTATAGCATTCGAACAACTAAGATGCATTTGGACAAGATTTTGTTACAGATTTTCACATATAATCATAGAAAATGGCATTCATGTGATCTGATCATTCAATATAGTCCGAAAAATAATTTTAACAAGTTTATTTATTCGGACACATCAACATTCCTAATCAATGCACAAGGTTTTCAAAACTTTTAGTTTCAGAACACAATATTCTTATCACATATAAAAAAAAAACGATATGATTAAAGTTCGAGATAACCTTTACCACAAAGCACATGTCAAATGTTTACCACAATAGATGTTTACAACCAGCATGTCAGAAGTAACATAAGAAGTTTACAACAACAAATGTTCATACAAGTTCATTCATGAGGTGGAAAATTAAAGTGCCTAAACAAGGAGTCGAATTGACTATGAATCTGCTGTAGCTCTGATAGAATTTGATCTTGTCGTTGTTCAATCCGTTCTTGTCTCTGTTCGAATCGGTCCATTCGAATCCCAATTTCTTCGATGGATATATGAGTTTGCTCAACTGGATGTGTTTCCTCAAGGGGAAGGATTGGAGGAGATTGAGTACCCCTAAATACTGGTGTTTCCGGTTCTGGTTCAGATTGAGGGTGATCTGTCCTTCTAGGGAGTCTAGCCCAGTTACCGTTTCTATAGTTGCTAGTCATAAGTGCCCAACAAGCCAATCACGTGAGTGATGGCACGTGTGACTTGATACAGAATCTTTTTGCTTATTATATTTTGGCGTATATCACTTTATAACTATTGCATAAATGCATATATATTGTGATGTCCTTGGATTTGTGCAATGGGAATCGGATCGTGATGAGATCACGATAATGAGATCGATTCACCTTTAAACACATATCCTAAATAATCCCGGTCATAGGTTACTCGAGAGGGACATCGTGATAACCGGATAGACTGGTGTGCTGTATACCCGTCCATATGATGGATGCAGCTGGTCTCATAGCTGCTCGTGTAGGGACACTAGGGATACAGTACAGGTGCTCATTGGAGAATGAGTTCACTGATTGATCCGCTTACGGAATGCTGGATGGTTGATGATGCCTTATTGTCAGACAACGATTCCGTAGTCCTAGTGGTGTATCTGGTTCTTAGACTTGAGACACCAAGGATGTCCTGTATGAGTGCTCCACTCTTTGATACCAGACTTATAGGTTTGGCTGTTCCCAGATCTAGTACAGCTGGTCATTGGGAGTGGTAGTCGACCTTACGAGGGCTATTGAGTGTCGATAGAGGATCATCCACTCTCGGTATCATGAGAGGAATATCCCATGTGTTCTTGCTCAGACAAATCCCTGGCCAGGGTCATTCGGGTTGAGAGAGAAAGAGTTCTCCGGGAGAATCCGATTAGAGCGAGACTCGAGTAGAAACCGTATGGGTCTGACAGCACCATGCTCGATATACGGTCTCTGGGATATTAGATGGATGAGGGACTATAGGTACATGGTAACTGAGGACAGACAGGTCCAATGGATTGGATTCCCCTGTATCGTCTGGGGACTACGGCGTAGTGGCCTAGTACTTCCGTAGTCGATGAGTCGAGTGAATTATTACAGAGATAATAATTCACTTAGTTAGAAGGAGTTCTGACAGGTATGACTCACGGCCAGCTCGATATTGGGCCTAGAGGGTCACACACATATGGTAGGCATTGCGATGAGTAGAGGTTCGGATATGAGATATCCGACGGAGCCCTTGTCTTATTGGATGCAGATCCAATACCCACTAGGGAAAGGACCCATTAGGGTTTTGACACGGGATCTCTATAAATAGGAGGGATTCACAGCCTCATAGGCTAGAGTCTTTGCTTGCCCTTCCTATTCTCCTCTCCCTCTCCACCTCAGAGAAGGCCTGGAGTTTTGAGGAGCGTCGTCGCAACCCTGCTGTGTGGATCACCGCTAGAGAGGAGGACGCTTGACCTCCTTCACCCTCTCCTAAGGATCTGCAAGGAAACAGGGATATACGATCTCCCTAGGTAACACAATCTCTATACGCAGTTTTGTGTTTTTGCGGATTTTGCGCACCAATCTTCGCACGACGAAGAACATCTTTTTGGGAATCGGGGATTTTTTGTTTTCTTGTTCTTCCGCTGCGCATATGATGTCGCCCGCCCCCATGATTTCCCAACAGTGGTATCAGAGCCAGGTTGTTCGTGCGAATGATTGGTTTTGAACTGCGTGTATTGTGTTTAGGAAGAATTTTGACGTCAAAATCGTTGACGCAAAAGCAAGGAAGGGCAACAACAGTTGCTGCCCTCGATCTGCATGCCTGCAGCCACCTGCAGCGGCAGCCGCAGCCGCAGCCAGGCAGCACAGCGCCGGCGCATGCGCAAGCGCTCTGCCTGCAGCAGCCGGCCGGCGGCCTGCTTGCAGCAGGCTTGCTGCCGGCGGGGTTGGCAACCCACGGGCAGAGGCGCCGCAGGGCAGCGGCGCCTACCGCCGAAAGGAAGCGGCGCCTGCCGCCGCAGGGCAGCGACGCGCGACGCCTGCCACCGCAGGGCAGCGACGCGCGACGCCTGCCGCCGCTGCTCCCGCGGGCGAAACCCCCCCCACAGGGGCGGCCGCCCGGCGGGACAGCACCGCCTGCGGAGGCAGCGGCGCCCGAAGAGGGCGCCCACCCGCAGCGGCATCGCCGCCAGCGGGCGTGCCGCCTGCAGGCGAGGGCAGTGCCCTCGCCCCGCCGCACAGGCCGCTGCCGGCAGGGTGGCGGCGGCGGCAGCAGCGAAAAGGGGAAAGGGTATTAGGGTTTTCTGCGCAAAAGACAGTTTTGCCCCTCGGAATTTGAGAAATTCCAGTTTCTGTCTTTTGTCCAAATTACGAAAATACCCTTAGGAATTGAGAAATTCCCTATATATCCCTGATTTCAGAAAATATTAATTAATTAAAAGGTTTAGTTGATTATTATTTTTATTATTATCTAGTAGTCCTACATGATGATGATTATTTATACATGTGATGTATGATGAGTGGACGGATGATCATGGACCGTGTGATGTGTGTACTTGTGATTATTATTATTGAGGTCTGCGAACCTCCATTATATTTCTCGTTTATTGTCGGGCCTGCGTGCCTATGATTAAGTTGTAATCACATGAGGAGGCGCAGCGGGAGCGTGGAAGCCATAGCGGGACCCACGAGACGGACGATCGTGATGCATGGAGATGCATCAAGATGTCGACGGAACCGACGAGGACGAGATGGACGATCACAAGGCATGGAGATGCACCGTTGCACACATAGATCTTGATGTGAGTGATTAGGCCTACTGGCTCGGGCCTAATCATATTAGGTTGTGGTCCATGATCATCTGGTGTGATTGCTTATACACATACTAGATATGTATATATATTTGCATGCGATGTAGATATATATTAAATATGTATATGTGTGACATGTCATATTAGGAGACCAAATCATAGAAACATCTCTCGATAATATTAAGTCGGTAAACGTGAGGCAATTAGATTGACCCACGTGGCCTTCCATCGTTATGAGTAGGAACCGAATCCCGGTGTAGGTTGAGTTGGTCGAGTCCCTCGAGACTCACCTATATCGCGATTCGCTATCTTGCTTACGACATAGAGATGTCACCGGTGACCTGAGGGCATGATATGCTTGGTCGAGTCCCTCGAGGGTATATCATCAAATCAGACTCATCTTGTAACGAAGGTGTTGACTTAACCGAGCATCATGGTTGGTCGAGTCCCTCGAGGCCATGGTGATTCGGAGGCCGAACAGGACGGGAATCACAAGGAGTTGTGATCGGCAAGAGTTGTCTACCTTTTAGGCTTAGTGTGATTGGTCGAGTCCCTCGAGGTTACACTAAGACGCTGATTGGATCCTGATCCCCACTAGAAGTCTGCCGGAGACTTCCGTTTCACGTGCTGAGGGTGTCGCGTGACTCGTTAGTAAAATAGTGGGAGCATATTAAGATAGAAGTCCATATCTTGATAGTTTATTTCTTGCAAAATCTGCATGTTATTCATTTTTGCTACATCTTTATTTTCAGAAAATGTCGCTTTCAAATCCCTTACGTGGCATACTTGATGTCAACCGCCTCACTGGTCCAAATTATACGGATTGGCTCCGTAACTTGAGAATTGTTCTCACAGCGGAGAAAATCGTGTACGTCCTTGATACAGTGATGCCTACGCCCGAAGAAGGGGCAAGCGAGGATGAGATCGCTCGCTACGTGAAGTACATTGATGACTCCACTCTTGCTCAGTGCTATATGTTGGGCTCTATGACTCCAGAGTTACAGAGACAACATGAAAAGATGGATGCCAGATCCATTCTCCTACATGTCCGTAAATTGTTTGAGGAACAGGGAAGGACTCAACGATATGAGATATCCAAGAGCCTTTTTCCGCGCTAGGATGACTGAGGGGACACCGGTTCAGAACCATGTCCTAAAGATGATTGAGTGGATAGAGAAACTCACAGGTCTAGGAATGGTCCTAGAGGATAACTTGTGTGTGGACATTGTGCTTCAGTCCCTACCAGATTCCTTTTCACAGTTCATAATGAACTTTAATATGAACAAGCTTGAGGTGACTCTCCCAGAGCTCCTCAATATGTTGAGGGAGGCAGAGAGTACTATTAAGAAAGAGAAGCCAGTTCTCTACACTGGTGAGACCAGAAAGAAAAGGAAAGCAGAAAGGTCCCTTAAGAAGGGAAAGGGCAAGGGCAAACAAGGTAAAGCAAAGGTTGCTAAGAAAGACCCAACAAAGGACAAAGGCCAGTGCTTCCACTGTGGTAAAGATGGGCACTGGAAGAGAAACTGCAAAGAGTACCTTGCAGAAAGGGCGAAACAAAAGCTTGATGAAGCTTCAGGTACATTCATGATCAGTCTCCATTTGTCAGACTCTTATGATAACACATGGGTATTAGATACCGGTAGTGCTTATCATATATGCAATTCGTTGCAGGTTCTGGCAAGGCCTAGGAGACTAGAGAGAGGCGAGATGGACCTCAAGATGGGTAATGGAGCAAAAGTTGCTGTATTAGCTGTTGGCGAGGTCGCCCTACATCTGCCTAGTGGAGCTTTTATTGCATTAGATGCATGTTATTTTGTTTCTTCTATTATCAAAAACATTATCTCCATTTCATGTTTAAAAGTTAGTGGATATAAATTTGTTTTTGAGAACAATGGTTGTTCGATATTATTAGATGATAAGATCATCACGAAAGGAACATTGCATAATGGTTTATTTATGTTAGACACCACTCCACATATCATGAATATAAATGTGTCCAAAAGGAAACGAGATGAGTTGAACAGTACATACCTGTGGCATTGTAGGCTAGGTCACATCCATGAAAGAAGGATTCAAAAGTTGCTAAATGATGGATATCTAGATCCATTCGACTATGTGTCATATGCAACTTGTGAGCCTTGCATTCGTGGAAAACTGACCAACTCTCCATTTAGTGGAACTGGAGAGAGAGCCACTGAGTTGTTGGAACTCATACATAGTGATGTATGTGGACCCATGTCAACTCATGCCATTGGAGGTTACTCCTACTTCATTACATTTACTGATGATTTCTCAAGGTATGGATATGTGTACTTAATGAAGTACAAGTCCGAGGCCTTTGAGAAATTCAGAGAGTATAAGAATGAGGTGGAGAACCAGACTGGAAAGAGTATCAAAACTCTTCGATCAGATCGAGGAGGTGAGTACTTAAGTACAGAGTTTACTCACTTCCTCAAGGACCATGGGATATTATCCCAATGGACACCTCCTTATACACCTCAGCTCAATGGTGTCTCTGAAAGGAGAAATCGTACATTATTAGATATGGTACGGTCCATGATGAGTTTCGCTGACCTACCCATCTCATTCTGGGGATATGCCCTAGAAACCGCAGCTTACCTTCTGAACAGAGTTCCAACTAAGTCGGTGGTGTCTACACCATATGAGATATGGAAAGGGAAGAAGCCTGATCTTAAAGTAGTTAAGATTTGGGGCTGCTCTGCCCATGTTAAAAGACACAACCCCGATAAGTTAGAATCAAGGACAGGGCGATGTAAATTTGTGGGATACCCCAAGGAAACTTGTGGGTATTACTTCTATCATCTCGAGGACCAAAAGGTCTTTGTAGCTAAGAGAGCAGTGTTCCTTGAGAAGGAACACATTCTTGACGGAGACAGTGGGAGAATGATAGAATTGAGCGAGGTTGGAGAACCAAGCTCAAGCACCACTCTACAGCCCGAGTCTGTTCAGGTATCTAATACACAAGTTTCAACTTTACGCAGGTCTGATAGAGTATCCCATCCTCCTGAGAGATATGTGGGACATATTAGAGCAGAGGATGTAGAGGATATTGATCCTCAGACCTACGAGGAGGCTATTATGAGTATAGACTCCGGGAAGTGGAAAGAAGCCATGAATTCTGAGATGGATTCTATGTACTCCAATAAGGTTTGGAACCTAGTTGATGCACCCGAAGGTATTGTACCCATCGGTTGCAAGTGGATCTTTAAGAAAAAGATCGGAGTAGATGGAAAGGTAGAGACCTATAAAGCAAGGCTAGTGGCTAAGGGGTATCGTCAAAGGCAAGGTGTTGACTACGACGAAACTTTCTCACCCGTAGCAATGCTAAAATCCATCAGAATTCTATTGGCTATTGCAGCACACTATGATTATGAGATCTGGCAGATGGATGTGAAAACCGCATTCCTCAACGGGAACCTGGAGGAGGAGGTGTATATGATGCAACCTGAGGGATTCGTGTCCAAGAACTGCCCAGATAAGGTGTGTAGGTTGCTTAGATCCATTTATGGACTAAAGCAAGCTTCCCGAAGTTGGAACATAAGATTTGATGAGGCAATCAGATCTTATGACTTCGTTAAGAACGAAGATGAGCCTTGTGTATACAGAAAGGTAAGTGGGAGCGCTATTAGCTTTTTGGTGTTATATGTGGATGACATCCTCATCATTGGGAATGACATAGGAATGCTATCCACAATAAAGGCTTGGTTATCTAGACACTTCTCCATGAAGGACTTAGGAGAAGCATCTTATATCTTGGGGATTAGAATCTATAGAGATAGATCCAAAAGGATGCTTGGTTTGTCCCAGTCCAGGTACATAGAAACTATTGTCAAAAGGTTTGGCATGGAAAATTCCAAAAGAGGTCTCATACCGATGAGACATGGGATATCGCTTTCTACGAGTATGTCCCCTAAGACTCCAGAAGAAAGGGCGAACATGGATATGATACCTTATGCCTCAGCAATAGGGTCTATCATGTATGCCATGCTATGTACTAGGCCTGATATAGCGCATGCTCTGAGTGTCACGAGCAGGTATCAGGCGGATCCAGGCTTGGAGCACTGGAAAGCAGTAAAGTGTATCCTTAAGTACTTGAGAAGGACTAAGGATCTTTTACTAGTATATGGAGGTAATAACCTTAAGGTTGAAGGCTACACTGACTCAAGTTTTCAGTCTGATGTCGATGATAGCAAGTCGAATTCAGGGTATGTGTACACCTTGAATGGAGGAGCAGTGTGCTGGAAGAGTTCCAAGCAAGATACCACTGCTGACTCGACCACAGAGGCGGAGTACATTGCTGCATCAGATGCAGCAAAGGAGGGAGTCTGGTTGAAGAAGTTCATCACAGATTTGGGAGTCGTGCCGGATAGTGAGGAGCCGACTTCCTTATATTGCGACAACTACGGGGCGATTACTCAAATAAGGGAACCCGGGTCTCATCAGAAGTGTTCTGAGGAGGTTCCACCTTATCAGAGAGATCGTGACCCGAGGAGATGTAGTAGTGGAAAGAGTTCCATCCGAAGATAACATTGCAGATCCACTAACAAAGCCATTGTCTCAGATTGTCTTTGAGCGTCACAGGGGTCTGATGGGGATCAGACACATAGGTGATTGGCTTTAGGTCAAGTGGGAGATTGCTAGTCATAAGTGCCCAACAAGCCAATCACGTGAGTGATGGCACGTGTGACTTGATACAGAATCTTTTTGCTTATTATATTTTGGCGTATATCACTTTATAACTATTGCATAAATGCATATATATTGTGATGTCCTTGGATTTGTGCAATGGGAATCGGATCGTGATGAGATCACGATAATGAGATCGATTCACCTTTAAACACATATCCTAAATAATCCCGGTCATAGGTTACTCGAGAGGGACATCGTGATAACCGGATAGACTGGTGTGCTGTATACCCGTCCATATGATGGATGCAGCTGGTCTCATAGCTGCTCGTGTAGGGACACTAGGGATACAGTACAGGTGCTCATTGGAGAATGAGTTCACTGATTGATCCGCTTACGGAATGCTGGATGGTTGATGATGCCTTATTGTCAGACAACGATTCCGTAGTCCTAGTGGTGTATCTGGTTCTTAGACTTGAGACACCAAGGATGTCCTGTATGAGTGCTCCACTCTTTGATACCAGACTTATAGGTTTGGCTGTTCCCAGATCTAGTACAGCTGGTCATTGGGAGTGGTAGTCGACCTTACGAGGGCTATTGAGTGTCGATAGAGGATCATCCACTCTCGGTATCATGAGAGGAATATCCCATGTGTTCTTGCTCAGACAAATCCCTGGCCAGGGTCATTCGGGTTGAGAGAGAAAGAGTTCTCCGAGAGAATCCGATTAGAGCGAGACTCGAGTAGAAACCGTATGGGTCTAACAGCACCATGCTCGATATACGGTCTCTGGGATATTAGATGGATGAGGGACTATAGGTACATGGTAACTGAGGACAGACAGGTCCAATGGATTGGATTCCCCTGTATCGTCTGGGGACTACGGCGTAGTGGCCTAGTACTTCCGTAGTCGATGAGTCGAGTGAATTATTACAGAGATAATAATTCACTTAGTTAGAAGGAGTTCTGACAGGTATGACTCACGGCCAGCTCGATATTGGGCCTAGAGGGTCACACACATATGGTAGGCATTGCGATGAGTAGAGGTTCGGATATGAGATATCCGACGGAGCCCTTGTCTTATTGGATGCAGATCCAATACCCACTAGGGAAAGGACCCATTAGGGTTTTGACACGGGATCTCTATAAATAGGAGGGATTCACAGCCTCATAGGCTAGAGTCTTTGCTTGCCCTTCCTATTCTCCTCTCCCTCTCCACCTCAGAGAAGGCCTGGAGTTTTGAGGAGCGTCGTCGCAACCCTGCTGTGTGGATCACCGCTAAAGAGGAGGACGCTTGACCTCCTTCACCCTCTCCTAAGGATCTGCAAGGAAACAGGGATATACGATCTCCCTAGGTAACACAATCTCTATACGCAGTTTTGTGTTTTTGCGGATTTTGCGCACCAATCTTCGCACGACGAAGAACATCTTTTTGGGAATCGGGGATTTTTTGTTTTCTTGTTCTTCCGCTGCGCATATGATGTCGCCCGCCCCCATGATTTCCCAACAATAGTAACATCTTAGTCGGTGAAGTAGATTTTTGTTTATTATGCTGTATCGATCTACTTTCATTACTTCTTCTTCTGGTGATATTAGAATGTCGTAAGCTTTTATTATTCTAGTGATTATACCACCATATGGGAGCATCATATCTTTCTTAGATAATTCTAACATGCTTTGTTGGATAAGATAGCCAAGGCAGATGTCATGTCCCTTCATGATTAAGTACATAGTTCCTAATTCTAATTGACTCACTTCATCATGATGGTATTGTTTAGGAAGGATTATACTAGTCATGATATGATGAAGTAATTTAGTGTTCATAGGTAGTAGATGTTCACAACTTTTAGGAACTAATGTTATGTCAGGATTGTCCAAGATTGTTCCTAAGGCTTCAGCATAGGATGTTCCAATAGTTTCATCAACCCATGATCCTCTAAAGTAAAGTCCTATGCTTTTCATGGGAATGCCTATCATATCACAAATGAATCTATTAGTGATTGAGATGTGTTGTCCTAAAAGATAGGTGGACATCCTTTCTTCCTCATCTATTTTTATGTTATTGTAAAACAATCGAACTAATCTAGGATAGATGGGTTCATTAATCTGCAAGATTGGAAGTAGATCTAGGTTTGCAAACCATTGGATAGTTTCTAAGTTTCTAAGTTCATGTATGTCTACGTATTTTCCCTTATGGATGCTTCTAAGTTCGAAAGAGGGAAATTTTTCAGCATGGTTTTTCGAATCAAAGAGGGTGAAATCAAACTCTTCTACTAATCTCCTCTTTCCCTTGTCCCTTGAGGATCTTCTAGATCCCATAACTACAACAGTTTAGAGGGATAAAGATGAGCAAGAGTGAATGGAGAGCAAAACAGAATTTAAGAGGTTCTTAGAGAATACCTTGGTTGATTCTTCAAAAGAGAGAAGGATTCTTGATGTTTTGCTCCGAAATGGGAGGTATTTGGGAAGCTCAACAGGGTGAAGTGGAGATGGAGGAGGTTTGGGGGAGTAGAGAAGGGAAGGGAAGTGAGCTGGGGTCGGTTTCACAGCCAGCCCTAGTGTGGGTTTAAAGGGCAGAGCTGCTGGCGGTTGCACCTCTAGCTGGAGCGGTGCAACCTCTGGCAACCCGTGATAGCTGGAGGTGCCACCGCCAGCTGGAGAGGTGCCACCGCCTGCAGCCAGTGAGCACCTAATATGATTTGATTAGGGAGCTTTTGCCTTGAGGAGAGTTTCAGAGCAATTAATGTTTGTTACATGATTTCGTATGAGTTTTTTATTTAAGGAAGAAGCTCTTGTACGATCAAGATAGATCTTTTAACGTGCATACGTATGTTTGTTTGGTATCCCTTTTAAGATCATGACATATTTAGTTTCTACAAGAATTAATTCGTAGATGAACGAGTTTTGAAGATCAGGGGGGTATGTGAATTTGGATATCATACGTTTCTAATAAGGTTGTATCGAATTTGTGATTTCACAACTTCCACTTGTTACTTAAGCGTTGCGAGTTCCTTTTTGATTCTTGGTTTATGACCATTGAGAGTCAAGGAGCAGAATATCATTTCTTGCTCCGGCCTAGACTTTTAATGTTTTTATAGGAAGGGATGATCTTTAGGAACCCATTTGCTTTTGGGTGCCTCATAAATAGATCTACATTTTCTATCATATTGCATAGAGTTTATCATGGTTCCTTTAGGAACCCAAATTAATTTGTTTGGACTTATTTTCTTGAATGGACAACAATGTGTCTTGTGTCCAGATTTGCAACAAAAGTTGCACTTGGTTTGGTATTGAACATGTAAGATGGAGCCTTTTATGAAGGTGGTTGGATTTTGGTGAGGATTTCTCACAAATCCAATCCCGCTCCTTTTTGGAATGTGACCCTTGTTTGCAAGGATCATGTTTAATGACTTGCTACCAACCTCGAATTTCTTCAAGGTGTCCTTGAGTAGCAGGTTTTCTTTTTGCATAGTTTCTAAATCATGACATTTGATACATGAATTTAAACTATCATGATGTTCGACTTTTAACTTATCAAACTCACAAGTAAGACTATCATGCATCTTTTTCAGCAATTTATATTTTCTACTTATACTCTTGCATTCATCAAATAAGTCATTGAAAGCATTTAATAATTCATCGAAAGATAAATCAGCATCTATTGAATTTGTTACCTCGTCTTCGATGGCCATTAAGGCGTAATGAGCAACTTGCTCGGTGTTGGACTCCTCTTCCTCAGATGCGCTCGAATCATCCCATGTTGCTTGGAGCGCCTTCTTCTTTGTTGTTCTTTTCTTGACTTGGGGACAATCACTTTTGTAGTGTCCCGGCTTTTTGCATTCATAGCAGATCACTTGGTCCTTTTTGGGTTCAAGTTTATTTTTTTCATCATTCTTAAACTTGTTTCTTTTAAAGAACTTTTTAAACTTTCTTGTTAGAAGTGCCAAGTCATCATCACAGTCCTCATCACTTGAGTTTTCTCTCAAGTGGCATTCTGACGTTTTGAGTGCCATATCCTTCCTGTTCTTTGGAAGGATGTCTTCTTGCTCTTCATGAGCTTTACAAGTCATTTCATAGGTCATTAGTGACCCGATTAGTTCTTCAAGAGGGAAATTTCGCAGATCTTTTGCCTCTTGAATAGCGGTGACTTTAGGATCCCAACTCTTAGGAAGGGATCTTAGTATCTTATTAACAAGCTCAAAATCCGAAAAGCTCTTTCCGAGTCCTTTTAGACCGTTGACGACATCCGTGAAACGGGTAAACATGTCGCCAATGGTTTCACTCGGTTTCATCCGAAAGAGTTCGAAAGAGTGTAACAGCAAATTGATTTTTGACTCTTTTACTCTACTTGTGCCCTCATGGGTCACTTCGAGTGTGTGCCAAATATCAAATGCAGTTTCACAAGTTGAAACACGGTTAAACTCGTTTTTATCGAGTGCACAAAATAAGGCATTCATAGCCTTTGCATTTAGAGCGAAAGCCTTCTCCAAATCATTCCAATCGATCATTGGAAGAGAAGACTTTGAAAAACCATTCTCGACAAGATTCCATAATTCAAAATCCATAGAAATAAGAAAGATCCTCATTCGGGTTTTCCAGTAGGTGTAGTCCGTCCCATTAAACATGGGTGGACGTGTAATAGAATGGCCCTCTTGGTTTCCGGCGTAAGCCATCTCTCTTGGGTTTTAATCCTTTTGAGAGTTAACCGGGCTCTGATACCAATTGTTAGGATCGAGAGCACTAAGAGGGGGGGGGGGGTGAATTAGTGCAGCGGAAATCTTACAGCGATTAAAAACCAAAAGCTGCGTTCGTTCAATAAAAGCTATTATGATGCAAAAGCTAATTCTCAGTTTGTATCTAAGTGCAGTTTGCGTCTAAGCGCAGATTGCGTCTAAGCGCAGTTTGCGTCTAAACACAGTTTGCGTCTAAGCACAGTTTGCGTCTAAGCGCAGTTTGCGTCTAAGCACAGTTTTGTGTCTAAGCGCAGTTTACGTCTAAACTCAGATTTACGTCTAAACGTAGTTTTACGTCTAAACGCAGATTTACGTGTAAACGCAGATTTACGTCTAAACGCAGATTTACGTCTAAACTTTGAAACTCGTTTGTATACTCGTAGAAGGCAGTATGCAGTTGAAATCAAGACGTAAATGTGAACTGAGAACTGATGATTGTGAGAGGAAAGCCGATTTACGTCTAAATGCAGTTTTACGTCTAATTGTTGAAACTCGTTCGTAAAATTGTAGAGGACAGTTTGCAGTTATCAATAGGATCAAAATGTAAGTGTAAACTGCAAAGAAACTCTTTCGTAAAAGCACGGAAGACAGTTCTGCAGAATCAAACGTAAACGTAAACTGTAATGTACGAAAATACGAATTTACGTCTGAATGCAGATTCGGAAGAACAGCACTTAGAACTTGTTCGTGAGAGCGCAGAGAGCAGTAGTAATGGAGGAGGTTTGCAGTAATGATAAAGTGCTCAAAAATAAACGCAAACCAGAGATTTAGAGTGGTTCGGTCAGCCTTGACCTACTCCACTTTTGGCTTCCTCCACCGACGAGGTTGCCGACGTCAACTAGGGGCCTTCCTTCAATGGGCGAAGGCCAAACTGCCCTTTTACAGTTTCTCTCCTTTTAACAGGCTCAGGAGACAACCTTTACAGACCTTTCTCTCCTCACTTTACAACTGAAAACTTGAAGAACAGAAGGAGGAGACTTAAAGGCTTTACAACACTTTTGAGCTCTTAGAATCACAGAAAAGATCAAGATTTCGGTGTAGGTCTGTATCTTTTCAGTGCTGAATGGGTGGGGTATTTATAGGCCCCAACCCAATTCAAATTTTGAGCTCAAAACGATCAAATCCCGGAATTCCGGGATCAGGCGGTTGCACCTCTTGACTGGAGAGGTGGCACCGCCTGGCAGAGCTCGAAGTCTGAGCTCAGGCGGTTGCACCTCTCGACTGGAGAGGTGGCACCGCCTGGCAGAGCTCGAAGACTGAGCTCGGACGGTTCCACCTTCTCTGTCAGGGGTGGTTGCACCTTCCTGCCAGAGCTCGAAGACCGAGCTCAGGCGGTGCATCTCCTGACCAGAGAAGTTTCTCTTCTCTGCCAGAGGTGATCGCCCCTTTCTGCCAGAGGTGGTTGCACCTCTCTGCCAGAGGTGGTTGCACCTCTCTGCCAGAGCTCGAAGACTGAGCTTAGGCTGTGCATCTCCTGGCCAGAGAGGTCGTACTTCTCTTCCAGAGCTCGAAGACTGAGCTCGGTGATTGCATCACCAGGCAGAGCTCGAAACTTGAGCTCAGGCGGTGCTACCGCTTGACAGAGGAGGTTGCACCGCCCAGTCTCGCTTGGAGACTGAGCCCTGGGCGGTTGCACCGCCTGGCTGGAGCGGTTGCACCTCCCAGTCTCGCTGGGAGACTTAGCCTGGGCGGTTGCACCGCCTGGCTGGAGCGGTTGCACCGCCCAGTCTCGCTGGGAGACTTAGCCTGGGCGGTGGCACCTCCCTGCCTGGGCGGTTGCACCTCCCACAGCTTCTTGGGTTCGAATGGGTTGAACCATTCGACCCAACTTGAGTTCTTCAGGGGCCCAATTGCCCCAGGATTAAGCTAATGGGATCACCTCCCATTTCTAACTTAATCACCGTGCTAACTACGATTAAATCTAAGACAATTTCTGCAGCTTTGCTTCGGTGCGTCAATCGCTTCTTCCGGCGAGTTTCCGGCGAACTTCCGTCGATCATCCGATGAACCCTCGGTGATGCTCCTGCGGACTTCCGGCAAACTTCTGGACTTTGCGACGATCCACTTGGCGAGTTCCGACGAGCTTCGCTTGGCAAGCTTCTGGACTTCTCGGATCTGTTCCCGCAGAACCTCCGACGACCGTCCGTACTTCCGTCGAACTCTCGAACTCCCAACGTGATCATGAACTTAACTCCGGCGCAACTCCTGCTGCTTGTCTATCTTTCATCGTAGTTAATCCTGCACACTTATCTCAACACATAGATTAGACAACAAATGACAATTGACTTCATCATCAAAATCCGAGATTCAACAAATTGTCTAGATCAAAGTATGTTTTTACATGTGCAGGATTTACTAAGATAATAAGGCATAAAGCAAAATAAAGTCTTGGAGTCAAGGACGCAAGGACACAATTTCGTTGGGAGTTCGAGAGTTCATCAGAAGTTCTATCGGAACCAACCGAGAAGTCTCAGAGCGTGCCAGAGAAGCTCGTCGGAACTCACAAAGAAGATCGTCATGAAGTCCAGGAGCTTGTCGAGAGTCCACTGGAACATTATCGAGAGATTATTGGAAGTTCACCGGAAGATCATCGGAAGCTCACTGGAAGAAACTAGACTTATGGACTTGTTTAGCTTAGAATATATCTTAGGAATCGTAGTTAGCACTTAATTAGGTTTGGATTTGGGCCAACCCAATTAGGGGCTAGTTGAGCCCATGTAAGGACTATGTTGGACCTAATAAGAGGCCCCAACAGTGCCCCAAGAGATGACACTGTCATGGCACAATCTCTGAGACTGTGTTAGGCGGTGGTACCGCCCAACGCAGGCGATGGTACTACCCGTGCTCAAGAAACCCGGGATGAGATGTTTTTAGGCTCCAAGTTTTAATCAACTTAAAGCCTATAAATATCCCTCTCATCCTTGGTTAAAATACACAAGCATAGAGAGATTAAAAGTGAGAATTCTTTTAAGTTTAAGTTTAGAATTCTTTTTGAGAGAGGAGTAAGTGCTTGTAAGGGTTGTCTCCTAAATCCATGAAAAGGAGAAGAGGGGTGTAAGAAGGAGGTTGACTTTGCCTATTAAAGGAAGATCAATAGTGAATGTCGGTGGCCTCAATGGAAGAGGAATCGAGGAAGTGGATGTAGGTCACGATGACCGAACCACTCTAAAATCTGGTTTGCATTTATGCTTTGAGTAATTTACTTTCATAGCAAACTGCCTCACCTACTCGCTCTTTACATCCACTACTCTCTTACGTACACTTTCAAAATTATTACCTTTACAAAATGGTTTTCCATCGGAAACAAATTTTATCGTACGAAAAGTTTTCAGAACCGACGTAAGGTTTTACCGCTGCACTAATTCACCCCCCTCTTATTACCAATCTCGTTTCTAACAATATAAATAGAGGTTTTTGGCTTCTCAATATTATCACCATTATCAAAAAATTGACCTTCAAGAAACACAATATCTCTACTTCTAATAATCTTCTTGTTCACTGGATCCCATAATCTATACTCAAACTCTTCATAACCATATCCCAAGAAGATATATATACTTTTGCCTTATTATCAAGCTTGGACCACTCATATTTGAGAATATGAATAAATGCTTTATACCCAAATACTCTCAATTGATTATAAGATATATATTTTCCTTTCCATACTCTATCTGGAACATCACCTTTCTAAGGAACTGATGGAGAAAGATTTATAAGATCAATAATATTTCTCATAGCCTCCCCCCAAATGGACTTAGATAACTTGACGTAGGAAAGCATATACCTAATCATTTTTTCAATGGTTCTGTTTATCCTTTCTATCACACCATTCTATTGAGAAGTTTTAGGAACTGTTTTCTCAAGCTTGATACCATGGAACTTGCAATAATTCTCAAAATAACCCTTGTACTCGCCACAATTATCTGCTCGAACACACTTTAACTTTCTGTCAGTTTCTCTTTCAACACTGATATGAAACTCTTTGAAAATATCGAGTACCTAGTCTTTAGATTTCAAAGCAAAAGCTCAAACTTTTCTAGAATGGTCATAAATAAAAGTAACAAAATAAAGAACACATTCAAGAGTTCTAGTTAGTATAGTACAAACATCAGTATGAATCAAATCAAGAACATTTAATCTTCTAGATGATGGATATGTATAAAAGACAACTCTATGTGTTATTCCAACTAAGCAATGATCACAAGATTTAAGAGATGTACATTGTAACTCTAGTAAGAGTTATTTTCTAGCAAGAGTTTGAAGTTCCTTCTAACTGATATGTCCAAGCCTCTTATGCCAAAGATTTATACTTTCACCATTTTGAATTAATTAATCTCTCCTTTGTGTATTTTAGCTTCTATGACATAAAAAGAGTTAAGCTTCTTTCCTCTCATCATAATTAGAGAACCTTTAGTGAGTTTTCATTTGCTTTTACCAAAATAGTGTGTAAATCCCTCATCATCGAATTTGCCTATAGATATCAAGTTAAGACGAATATCTAGAACACGTCCGACATATTTGAGAATCAATTTTCTCCCAATACTGGTCTCTAAGCAAATATCCCCAATACCCACAATCTTAGATGTATCACTGTTTCCCATTCTGACATTACCAAAATCACTAGCAATATAAGATCTAAAAAACTCATGAGAAGTAACATGAAATGAAGTACTAGAGTCAATTACCTAGTTATTGTCCTGAGCTACAAGACTGACATAACCGTCATCATAAACAATAATGATATCACACTTTCAACAGCAATTGTATTAGTCTTTTTCTCATTTTTCTTTCTTTCATTTTGTTCTTGCTTCCAAATCCTACACTCTTTCTTCATGTGACCTAACATGTTATAGTGGAAACATTTGATATCTCTTCTAGACTTGGATCTTTCTCTATAACCATGTGGATTTCTATTATGACTTCTTCCACATCTTTCTTATTTTTCATTAACAAATGCACCAAAAGAAGATTCTCCCTGTTCTTTTCTTCTGGCATCTTCATTTAGTAAACTATCTTTAACCATATCTATAGTTAGAGTCTCCTTTGACGTTGAGTTATAAATTGTCACCACATAAGTTTCCTAACCTTTTGATAAAGAGCTGAGAAGTAATAATCTTTGCATCTCATCATCTATATTCATTTTCATAGCAACCAGCTTGTTTGCAATTCTCTAAAATAGGCTTATGTGCTTAACTATCTTTATCCTTCAAATTTACAAACCTTTTACGGAGAAAAATTATATTTCCAATTGTCTTTTTCGCAAAGAGGTTTCTAACATTTGCTAAATAACATCAGCTCTGATACCACTTGCTGGGAAAAACTATTATAGTAGAATAATTCTTTTTCCGCTTTATGTATCAAAATGGGTTCCTAATCAAAATATCAACTTATTACCAAAATACAAATATTAACCAGAGCAGTATAAATAGTAAAATAATAAATCAATCACAAAGTGAGATACCGAATTTTACGTAGAAAACCCAATGTGGAAAAAATCATGGGATCGTAGTCCACCTCAAACTTCTACTATCACCAATAATGATAACAAGTTTATAATTAGTCTTCTTCAGAATAACCAAAGGATCAAAATAATATTAAGAATACAGATCTTGGCTCAACATTAACATATTATCATCATCAAAGATGAATTTAATGAAAAAAAATTTTAGATCTCATAAAGTGGATATAGTAGGAAAGCACCTTAGATAGGATAAATTACAAATCGGTATTGTTAAGATTGTAGAGCTTATTGCAAGGATTCTTCACATAAAATTTGAGCTAAAGCCAATAAAGTTTAGCCACTCGATCATCTAGCAAAAACCCCAAAAATCTTAACTTTTTCTCTTCTTTTGTCTCTATGTATCTTTCTCATGTCGCCACTATTTATCCTTTTATTTTTTTTTAATAAATTATATTTGGGTTTATTATCTAAATCATCTAGTCCAAACCCGCGTATCAGTTGGACCCAACACAATCTATCCAAAATCTTCATATTTTTAATAGAAGAGATTAATCATTTGAAACACAAGTTTGACTAACTATTTGATTGTTTTATCATAATTAATTGAAAAAATATGAAAGATTCAATTATCCAAAAAGATCATTTGTTGTTGTCTCACCTTAATTTAGGAATGAGAAATTAAAGTAACCAATGGTTCTCTTTTAAGTTGAAATTAATAATAATATATTTATCAGACTCTTGTAAATTAATTTTAATTTATCTTTTTTTATGTGAAACTAACCAGAAATGTTACATAAATGCCGGTTGGTGTTAATATTATATGCGAAGAAACGTTAGGGACGACCTATGGTGACAATGGGTGCTACTGTTGTACGTGAATGAGAAGATTGGAGAAACATGTGTTGTATTTGAATGAGAAGGTTGGGAGATCATGTAATGATGCTCTGATAAATGGCTACGGATGCAAGCAAATTGAACTCTTTGATCGAGCCATAGAGGTGACCTGGTGATATGACAGGATGAAAACAAAGAACAAATGCACAACTCCTTGTTTCTAACGCAGTAAACTTGTCAGTAGACTCATTTTTAACTTTCAAGAAGAATAGAAACCAACATATTTGGAGGATTAATGCAATTAGCTGTTGAGCGGAACTTTTACACCCAATTTATCCAGAGAAGTTGCCACTAATATGTTTTTACCGGATTACACCCTTCTATTAAAAATTTACCAAGGGGAGTCTTTTTATTAAATGGAAAAAGATACCCTTGTTCATTATAAATTGCGACATGATTTTGGAGGATCTTATTTGATTCATATTTTTTTCCTAGCGAGATTGATTTTGTTAAAAAAATCTGATTTGTGTTTTTCTTATTCAATCTGCTCTTTTTTTTCTTTTTTTTTTTTCTTTCCTCATCACTCTTTCTTCTTTCTTCTTCTCTATCATTCTTTATATATTCTCTTTCTCATCATTTCTTATTTCTTCTTCTCTTTCTCTATCATCCTTTATTAATTCTCTTTCTCCTTAATTTAACTCGGGACTAAAATTTAGACTCCTATTGAGACTTCTACTCTAGTTAGAAGTTTTTCTCACTACAACTATAAGTCAAAGAGGGTCATTAACCATGAAGAAGAAATAAAAAGAAGAGGGAGAGAGGTGATAAAAGAAAGAAATCTTAACAAGTCACGCTTATATTTCTCAAAAAGTTCAAGCTATTGCTTATTGTTCAAGTAGATTTTTTTATAGTTACATAATTAGTTTTTCTTTTAAGAAGTAATATAGATTATTTTTACTTCTTTTAATATCCCTATCGTTCCTCCAACAATAAATCTACTCGAAAAAGGATTTGATCACCGATCCACCTATTCTACTTTCTTCTCTCTTCTCCTTTTTTTACTCCGCCTCTCTCTCATTCTTCTTTCTTTTCTTCTCTCTTCCCCTTGTTATGCTCCTCCTCTGCCTCATTATCGATACCCCTTTGCCCCTTCTGCTCCTCCTCTTTGAGTCTTCCTCTATATTGATATTATGGATATGCTTATGAGAGCTTTATATTTGTTTGATGAAATACTTTAGAAAAGCTTCAAGCATACTAATTTCTAAAAAATCCTTAAATTATCATAAATTAAAAATATGAATGGATTCACAATTTGTTATGCTTTTTTTACATGGTGCAAGATTGAAATGATTTGAATAAACTGTTTTCATTACATTCGAAAATAAACTAAATTTCAAAGAGGAGAGAATAATGCTAAGTGTTGGCCTCAACCAATTCATTGAATTGGCTCAGAAAGTTTTTGAAAACAACTTATTTAAAATAACGATACACGCTTTGGTAAATTCTTAATTCAGATATTTCACCCATATTAGTAGGGGCTTTTATTTTGTATAAATTGCCCAAGTTTTATTATCTGCACCTCTTTGTCCATTTCTTGGACCTCTTACCTACTCATCAATGTCGTAGATGGATAGCAGTCTGTCTGATGGTCGCAAGAGTCAAATCTTTTGATGATGCAGTAGGTACACAGTCACACTTGGATGAATTCATTCGAACAAAGCAGACCATGAGTCGATGGATGAACACACACTAATACGATGGATCCTTCATATTTAGTATCAGATACAGAAACATTATTTCTGTGACTTCAAGCAACCGGCAACAAGCCGTAACAATCATCTACTTGATGAATTCCATGACCCAAGTCTCCGCAAACACATGAGAAGCTTTGAACCCTGGGAACCCGGCTTCCGTTGCCAAGGCCTTGAACTCCTTCTCAGTCCTCTCTTTCCCACCAACGCAGTAAACCAGCATGGCAAGATCCAATTGAAAGACAGCTTGAGCATTTGCAGTCGGCTCTGGGACTGCTGGAAGCACATGTTCCACCACAATTATCTTTCCATGTTGTGGCAACGCTTTCCAACAGTTTTTCAATATTTTCATACAGTGTTCGTCGCTCCAGTCATGAAGAATCCACTGCAAGTTTTGAACTTGCTCAAGTTTAGCTCTCTCAACACATATCAAAAACACGATTTAATTGTACAGTCAAGGTTGAGTTCTTTTAGCGGGATTTGCACTGAAATCCCTAATCATTTTGAAATAGACCCTCATGAACGATCACACATGCCAATCTAATTCTGTGTTCATTCTGTCACTAATTCTTTTAGTGATAATTTTTCAAGTCTTAATGACAATATTTGTTCGTGACTAACGGTTTTTTTTCTTTTATAGTTTCTCATACGACAAGAATGAAACGATTGGGATTTATGGCTTGGGACGGAAGACATATAATTTGATATCATTTTGAATAATTTGTGATTTAGATGGTTGACCCCAACTTTGTCAACCATCATTCTTTGTTCTTTTTGACTTTTGACCCTTAGTCCGTGTTATAGCGTTGTTAGTTTATGAAGAGGGCTTTTTGTTATCATGAGTTGTACCTCTTTTTTTTCTTTTGGCTTCAACGATGCATGTAGCTACTAGAAATATTAAGAAAAATAGATAAAGAAAACAAAGAGCAAGGTCAGCCTATCGGATATTAAGCCAGAAAGGATGAGAAGTCCTGACCTTCAAGAACACGGCGTCTCCGCTCGGAACAGTTTCGAACATGTTTCCGTGGACGTGTTTAACACCTGCAAAGAAACCATGGCATGCCATCAACGTAAGCCCAAATATATAACGATACAATAATAATTCTTCTTTTTCTTTATAGGCAGGTTGCTGTTCATGATGGAAGAAAGCGGAGACCTGGCAGGGGCTTGGCACCGGAGATGACATGGGGCAAGTCGTAGTTGATGCCCTTGATGTGTCTGTGCCTAGAGGTAATCATCTGGAGGGTGGCACCGTCGTTGCCACCGACATCTACGAGCACCTCCACGTCATCGAAACCACCGTAGACGCGGAGCAGATTGTTGACGATGACGCTGGAGTGGCCCCTCATGCCAGCGTTGAACACCTTGTTGAACCGTGGATCTGTGCCTATGTAATCGAACACCGGCATCCCGTAGGCGGAGTTCAGAGGGACGACTCCCTCCAACACGGAATCTTTTAGATAGTACCTGCCATCAATCCTTCTCAGTATTTTCGCTCGGCAAATGAAAGAAGAAAATATATGAAGAATTAATGGTCTCAACTCTATGCTTCGCCTTCTAAATTACCATGCATCCACGAAGACCTTATCCTGATGCACCAATGCCATATCAGCCAGTGACACACCGCCTTCGTTCTTTGTCAGGTACTTGCAGATGGGAGCCGCGCCGTACCTCCTCGAAGGGTGGCCATCCGTCCCTGTGTGGACGGTGCTGCAGCTGACCACTCTGTTAGCCGCGAGCAAGCGGAGTATTCGGTCCACCGTGGTGGCCGCCTGCGGGTTCTTGGTCGGCAGCCGGGCGGCGATCTCAACCGGACTCAACGAGGCCTCCGGGCCGGCCTCCACGATGATGTCGAGGAGCCGGAGCTCGATCGCGGCTTTAAGGGTGAAGGGAAGGACGCAGCTGCTCACCAACTGCAAGGCGCGCGCGCCTGCCTCCTCCTCCTCCTCGAGCGTCAGCTGCTGAATGTTATCGGTGGATGCCATACTACTAGTTAGCTAAGGTTGCAGAGGAAATGATGATGGAGTATGAGACGAGGAGGAAGGCTACTTAGCTTGGAGTGTTGGAGAGGGGGATGTTTTCGTTGGGATTTATAGAGTGAGATTCCTCTCTAACTGTAGCGTTAGTTTCATCCATGGGATAAATAATTGGAGCGGATCCCAATTCATGATTATGGATCTCGCGTGCTGATTCCGTGATCTTTCTTGTTTATCTCACGTGTTCTATGTTTTGCTCGATCAAGTGGATACACCAAGTGCGCAACGACTTTGTTCTTCTTCCTTTCCAAGCCACACAGCTAGATTTTGTATCTTTTCTACCCATCCTCCGTTCCCATTGCATAATATTATCAGTACTTTTTGGTATTATTTTCTATAGAAGTTTAATTATTCTCGGTCCTCTTTACTATTGATAATTTTTTACTATTAACAATCACTTAAAAATAATAAAATATAATATTAAAAAATTTTAAAATATGATTATAAATGGTAGTAAAAGGTTATAAATAGGAATTTTCTTTCCAATATTATACTAGATATAGAATTATATAATACATAAAAGTATTTCTCATTGAACTCTTATGCTGCCGTCACAGTTTATCAATATTGGATTGAGAAGTATGCTTTGCAATTTTTGAAAGACAAGTTATTTGGAGGATAAAGAATTTATGTTAGAAAAAGATTTTTATTAAAACAACATGAGACACCAAACGTCTCTTTCTCGCCTTTGGTTTTTTTCAGTTGAGCAGCTATTGCATGATATAATCCTTTTTCTTCTCAAATTAAATTAGATTTATCAATATGAATGCAATGTTCACTCGTAGAACAAATGATTGAAAAGGAAAAGTGGCAGCAGTGGGACTTTTCAATCCTTTTTCGATTGCTTAACGCAACGTTTGCGCCATAACCCAAAGAAATTGAAGAGGAATTCAGCAGAACATCTTCTTGATTGAATCTAGTCATGTAACCTTTAATTTGAACAATTAAGAGTTCTAGTTGAGACCGAGTATGGTGATGGACGGCTTCGTAGAAATGATACCAAAAGACGAAGAAAGCAGTGACGGTGGAAGTTTTTTTGTCAAGTTTCAGCTGAACATATATTCCTTTAACAAAATATATAAATATATAGAGTCATGTATCACATTTCACAATCCATTTTCTGATTATTTAACTATGATATGAGTCATGTTACGTCACTTTCATACTGACCTGTATATGTTTCACCTCAGATGGTGGTGGAGCCAAATATGAAAACTTTGTAATGAGGATAGTAAATTATTCTTTATTAAAATAAAAAAAACAAACCACGTTTATCACATTGATTGAGGTGGTTCCCGAGTCTCCCTTGACCACGCGTGAGGCTTTCAAAGGAGAACACTTGGCTTACCTGCACTTCCGATAAGCCCATCTATAATTTGATAGAAAACAAAGTTACACTTACATGGCTAATTAGCATGCATAATAATAATTGGCGTGACGTAATTGTCTCATAGGCGATATATGAAAAGGATCTGTAGATTATTATTAGGTGTTTCACAGTTAATAGAAATAAATTTAGTTAAAAGAGAGAATTCAAATATTTCTCCTGAAAAAAATAATCGTGAACTTCTATGATTTAAAGAAAGAAGAGAGAGGTTATACCAGGATAAAAATGATCATGAAGATTGAGGTTCTATAGGTTATAAAATTAAAAATTAGTAGTAAATTTGATAGATTATATATTACAAAGTAAGTTTATGAATGTAGCTATCAAAATTGATTCATGTAACTCGTATCTATGGTTCTATCAATATTTAAGATTTTTTATGATCAATTGTTATGGTTTTATCAATATTTAAGATTTTTTATGGTCAATTGTTGATAGATTGAGCCAAAAAAATATAAAACAAAATATTGACCTCCATAATTAAATTCCTTTAAATTTTCCTATCTGTCCTTTTCTTTCATTTTTTTCTTATCAAAATGATAAGAAACTAACAATCAAAAAAAAAAATCTAGACATTAACTTAGGAAGGGAGAAGAATTTCAAAACTAATACTAAAAGAAAAAACCTATAGATTAATAATTAAAAAAAAGCTAGAAAGTCGATGTAAGACATAATGTTATGTGATAACTCTCAACCAATATTTGTAGAGAAAAATCAAAATTTTTAATATTTATATGTATATATATATATATATATATATATATATATATATATATATATATATATTAGTTATAAAGCCCTGAGTTATCTCCAGCATAATCCCCTCGTATAACTCTTTACATAAACATAAAAAACTCTTCTCTCAACTCTCTCTAAATCTACTTGAGATAACTCTTAGGAGCACTTAAAGTGTCTTACTGTTTCCTCTTACAAAAATCTTAAGACTCAACATTTATTTATAAAAAGAAATCTTAATTCATCAAGAAGATTTAATCTAATTATAACTCTCCCAATTAGTTTGAATACAATCAAGACTCTTAAAAATATTTACAAATCTTAATAATCTCCATCTTTGTGAATATTTTCTCATATTTTGCCTTTTGTAAAACTTAAATCATTGGCTTGAAAAATTCACTATACCTCTAGAAATTGAATTAGATCATAGTCCAACACCTGATTCTAATAAGCTCACTAATATTTCATGTGTAGTTGGAAACAAATCAATGGCACTACTTAATTTCATAGAGAGACCTCAATCTCACTAACTTCTGACACTAGAATTTTCTCCTCACAACTATTTGCATCTTAGAAACTATGAATATTGCTCTTGATTTTCTTTATTGTGATGAATCTTGCTACCATAGGTACGTATCATCCTCTCTATATACAACTTCTTTCCAACCCTTTAAGGTCTTTATTGTACTTTTTTTTAGCTAGTATAATCCTTGATGCAATCTTCCTTTCATCAATACCATGCCAACTTTGGATAATCTCTAAAACTCTACTGCCAACCTTATAGCTATAACTCTGGAAATCTAAAAGATTCAACAACAGTTGATTCTTTTGCATCTTTGGAATATAAGCTATATCTTCTAAAATATGCACCACTCCATCAAATGTTTTAATCTTCACTTTATTAATACTCATTACCTCCATTATTGAATCATCACTTAGACTCAACTTAATAGTCATATTATTATTCAGTAAATCAAAACAATCATTGTGAGTGCAAAAGTGAGTTACACAAATAGAATATAAAAATCAACTCTTTTAAAAATGTATCATTACCTTCAGAGATTGTGAGGACATTTTTATGACCAACTATCACCAGAGAATACTCACTAGCACTTTTTTCCTAGATAATTCTGCTTGATATGTTCGTACTCTTTACATCTATAGTATTGAACATCATTTGAAGACCTAACTCTTGATACTTGCCACAATAATATCAATCCGTATCATCAAATCTTTTTTGTTGACCTCCACCTTGGGTAGCTAATGCCTCAACATCCATGTTCCTAATTTTTTTATTTTTTATAGTAGCATGAAATATTAAAGCTTCTTCAATTTATTATAGAGTTATTATATCATTCCCACTAGTGAGTTATTATATTATAAAGTTTCAACCATCCAATTTTCTTTGAATATATTTAGATGTTCTATCAAGTCTTTGCCTTCCTTCATTCTCAACTTACATAACTTTAATTTCATAAATAACTTATTAGTTAAGCTTTTAGCCAGATAAAGCTTTTTATACTTATCTCAAATAACTATGATAGAGCCATCATTAATATAATTATTGATAATATTATGGAGAATGCAAAGAGGAATAGTACTTATACATTTTACCTCAAGCTCATCTCAGTCTTCATCGTTCATTTTTTCTAATTTGCCTACTCGTTCCTTCAATGTTCTTGCTAGGTTTTATTGAATAAGAAGATCCTTCAGCCTCTTGGGTGAATCCATTTCTTCAATCAATTTTTTTCATAGTAAAGCTAGCAAAAATAATCGACATCTTTATTGAATTTCTAATCATCAGATCTTTTAGACTTAATATCACTACGTTGGGAAGGGAGAGAAGAATTACAAAATTGATATAAAAAGAATAAATCTAAAGATCAACAATAAGTGAATATACTAGAAATCCGATGCATGATGTAATGTGATTCAGCAACTCACTCCCTACATCCACAGAGAAAAATCAAATTTTTTAATATATGATATGAATTACAAGACTCTTGAGTTATCCCTACTCAAGCACAATCCCCTTATATACCCTCTCATATAAACTTGCAAAACTCTTCTCTCAACCCTCTCTAGATCCATTAGAAAGAAATTCTCATGAGCACCCAAAGTGTTTTATCTCTCCCTCTCACTAAAACCTTGAGACTCAATGTGTATTCATAGGAATAAATCCTAATTCACCGAGGAGTTTCAATTTAATTAGGACTCATCCTTGTTGTCCATAAATCATCCTTGGATAAGGAAAATAATTCCGGTTAAAATTAGTTTACATAGGGAACATTCTTTTCGTATGTGCAGTACTTAGTGCACTGAAGACTGTACAAAAATTAAGAGCGAGTTTTAGTGTCATGGAGACATTGTTTCTAACAATCTATATATTCATAGTTTGACTCTCCAAATAACATCTTATAAGCTTGTACTTTGTGTGTGAACCTATTGGAATATTAAAACCATTATTAGGGTTGATTTAAACATGCACTACAAGAAAACATCCAATTAACTATAAAATTTTTATCACAAATATTTAGATTTGGAAATGAAAACTCCCTTTCCTCTGTGTCTGAAGCACTCCCTCCCTTGCTAATTTTGATGTTAATTTGATAGCTAACTTTGATGTTAATTAAATGTTGATGTTTGTACAATCATCATATATAGCTTCTTGTTTGAAAAGTTTGGAGAAGGAAAATGTAAAGATATTATTGGAATACAGACAGCAACACCAACTATTTACCAAAAGTCTAATTCTAGTACTAGTTTGTTTATCGAGTCTGTATAAGAAGAGAGATCACTTTATGGATCACATATCATTGGAATTTTTAGTAATTCCATCAAAAGTTCAAGCTTATGGAGTGAATGATTGGCATCACTTGCCAATTACAGTACATTTCCAAGCATCTACCTAATCACAATTCATGATCTGAAAGTGAGATTTGGTAGAGGTTTTGTAGAGGGTTACAGTAGAAACAAGAGATCATATCTATGAATTGATTTACTCATGTACATTTGCTGCTAACACTAGGAATCCACAGACACATTCCTCTGTCCGCTTGGCAAGTTTGTGCCAACTTCTTTAGGTTTTCAATGACCATGACCGGATTGGTGTTGAGCTTGTTCACAAAACACTTTGGCGCTGGTAGACTACGAATTCTCTCTTCTTGAAGAGCAGCTTCGATGTATCATCAAACCTCAGTGCAATAATTCTGAGATTGTTGATGTGTTTTGCTTTCCACTAGTATATGTCAGCACTAGCTGTTGACTTCCTGAATGTGATAATTTTTTGATCATTTAAAGCAGATAGTTGCAGAACCATTCTTAAATTATTTGGAAAAGACTTGTGATGTACACCATTTTTTATGTTTGGAATTCTTATGTTGTTAGAATCATGCTAAGTATCTTGAAACTATCCTAAAATGAAAAGATTAGATTTACATAGTTATAGTTGTTGGATTCTCTTATCTTCAATAGTCTATGCTACACCAAATCGCAATTATACTTTGCAAGTCTGAAATAATTTTTCCTCCAACATTTTTTGACATTATGAAGCATCCTTCGATTCACTTAGCAAGTGAGGCTAACATTGGAGGTCCACTGCTAACATCCTATGATGAGCTATGTCATTATCTCTCTATCAATATCAATGTTAATAAAGAAAAATTAGGTTAATTACATGATATATTTGAGATAATAGAGCACTAAAACAATATAGAATATATAAGATATTTAATATGTTTATTAATGTAGAAAAATCTTAAACAAAATTACTATAAAATATAGTTTAAACATTTCCAATAGAAACATGGGCATTTATTATATGAATGTTAAATTAAATTTATAGAGAAATTAAAAAATATAATTGAATATATATATATATATATATATATATATATATATATATATATATATATATATATATATATATATATATATATATATATATATATATATATATATATATATAGAGAGAGAGAGAGAGAGAGAGAGAGAGAGAGAGAGAGAATTGCGAACATATAATCCAATCATCTTAATACTTAATACTTACCTGTGGTAAAAGGAGGCAGAAGTTCCATCAGTTATCTAGTGATATGATAGATCTAGCTTGAGATTTGACATTGATTTCAATGATCATTCTTGTCTTTTACTGGTGATGCCAGCCATATTTGGTTCCTCGTATCCTTTGTTTTGTTCTTTCCTGGTAATTGATTGTAGATTCCTGAGGTAATAATTCTGAAAAGACTCATTATTTCTTCATTGTTCAACAATCACAAAGTCACTACTCAAGTAGGGTATGATGGGCTCAAATATTATTTTCAGTTGTCAAGAACGCTAGTTTCGTAGTTTAACTAAGCAGTGAGGTTTCTTCTGTGAATGTTTTATACATAACAGATCCTTGAACAAATGTTAGTAGATATGTAGAATTGTATGATGAGTGTTGGTGTCATTGAGACATGGTTTTATATACTTTTCAGGTTTTGTATTGAAGTTAAACAGGTTAGATCATCAGCAAATATTTACCTGCAGTTTATATGCGTGTGTGATGTAACTCATATGAATGATGCTTCCTTGGGCAACATATTGTCCGGTACGATTTTACTTGGACGGATGCAGTCCCTCGTGCAAAATGCAGAGTTTGGGTTATTTTCTTATGGTTTTTATATGTGCAATGTGGAGGAACTCTCCACTCCTTATACAAAAGGAGAGGACAAACATTGGAATGACAATTTTTTCTCTCTCCTTGCACAAATTCAAAAAAAACAAGAGTAAATCAATGAGAGTTAAACAAAAAAAGGGGGCAGAATATATTTTTATAGCCATTCGGCTTCATCATTATATATGTCCATCACTAGCTAATAGTCGTTACAAGGAATGGAACAAAATAGATTTGATTCTTACAGTGCAATTTACCTGTATGATTTTACACCACAATTATAATGCCATAGCACTTGTTCTTTTCAATTAATCAAGACATGATTATGTTGGTTGGCAGTTTTTTTACTTGCTCTTATATTTTTCGAAAAAGATAATAGGATATCTCTTGAGGGAAAGATCTTTTTGATAGGACAGTCTATCAGTAATGTTCTTTTCGTCTGAATATATATTAGTGATGAACTCAAGTAGTTTATCACTAAAACACTTTTTATCTGAAATTTTAGTGACGCTTCAGGTCATCGCTAAATTACAATTACTCTTTTCATTTAATCAGAAATTAATGTTAGATTTAATTATCTTGTCACTAAGATAATACTTTTAGTGATAGAATCATTCATTACCAAATGTTATCACTAAAATATTATTTTATCAATTTATTATTTTTAGTGATAAAATTTGGATGTATTGACCATAAAAATAAATCATTACAGCAATGGATTTTTCATTTTGCAAGGCATTTTCGGGTTCCAATTAGTTTTTATTCTAGGAAGTTTTCTTCACTTCACCAAATACTCAATTTATTACATTTTATTAGATAGTTTTATCTTGTGATCTGCTATAATAGTTTTAACTCACTTTTTATAAGTTGAAACAATTCTAGTAGTATCTCTTAGATCTAAGTAATAGACTTTCAAGTTGTTTACATAAAAAAAAATATGAATTTTGAGCTACATCGAAAGCTATAACTTTTAGAAGATATTACATAGTCAATTGGTAATTGGGAATAGCCTTCGTATTTTTACACTTGTCTCTTATGTACTTTTTGCCTAAAGAACTATAGAAATGTCGGCTTCACCAGAACCAATTCACCAACTTTAAGCTCCAATTATAAATCTACTCACTTCTTCAACTTCTTGACCATCTTCTATAGGTATGCCCATACAATATCTACATTTATGTGATATTCTTTTATAAAGCAATATGCTAATGGACTACTCTCGGTAAAATCGATCACAAAACTGTGATGAGTTAATAGTTGCTATTAAGTAATAATCTCAAAAGAGCTTTTGTTGGATGTAGAGCTCCACTATAAGCTGTAGAAGAAATGAGTTATGTTTAACAACTTCACCCAATTTTATTGGTTGGTACTCACATAATGCCAAAGATATTACTCTAGGAGTGAGTTTGTTCTTTAAATTTGGCCATTTGTTTAGGGTGAAGACCTGTGGTTAGCTCCCAACAACTTAAACAGCTCAGAATTTTCCCAATAACCACACGTCTTTATTATTAATAATATTGTGTGAAACTCGCTAATGCTTCATCATATTTTTCATCAACTTAGCCACCCTCTCCACTAAGCAATATAGGGGAATAGTTTCGAATATTGCATACTTTAAGAAATAATTAACCACCACAAGTATAAACCCTAGTCACCTAACCACTAACAACTTTGATATGAAGTCTAAAGAAATGCTCTCCTATAGTACACATGCAAAGACTCCAAAAGACCCACCTGCTTTGGTCATTCCATCTTGTCTTATTGGCAAGTGAGACATGTTTGAACATATTCCTCCTGTTAGTCTCTATTTTTGGCTAATAGAAGGCCCTCTCTTTGAGAGCCAAAGTTCTATGTATCACCCAAAGGGAATCATAATACTCTCTCACGAGTTTATGCCTCAAAATATCCATATAGGAACATAAACTCTATTCCCTTTAGTATAGATAAATCTCTCTTAGACCTAAAATTATTATGTTTTATCCTTATTAATCAATTACATCAGGATTACTCTGTAGTCCCTCTCTAATTTTGGAAAGAAAGTTCGATTGCAATTGACTCGCTTGGCCTCTATCTTTTAATTATATAATATTCACCAACTCTACTTTTCTACTTAAGGCTTCAGCCATGATGTTTGCTCATCCAAGCTTGTACTCCATTATCATATAAAATTCAGTTAAAAAGTCCTATCATTATGCTCGCTTTAGGGAGAGTTTCTTTCAAGTTTGAGAGTAACTCAGCTTGATATTATCCATTGTTTAAACAAATAATGATCCATAAAGATAGTGTCTCCATAATCATAGATAGTGAACCACCACTATCATCTCCTTCTCATGTGTCATATTTAATTGATCGGTCTTATTGAGTTTATGACTTTTATTGACCCTCGATTGATTTTCTTGTATAAGCATTCCTCAAATAGTAAAATCCGAAGCATCCATGTGGACTTCAAAAAGTTTCTTATAGTTTAGTAATTTAAGCATAGGTTCCTCTAACACAACAATCTTTAGGCCATTGAATGCTAGTTCATATTTTTTTAACCAATGCGAAGGCTGCTCTTTCTTTAGTAAATTCATCGGTGGAGTTGTGTGCTTCGAGTACTCTAAGATGAAGTGCCAATAAAAGTTAACATATACAAGGAAAGACCTCAGCTCAAAAGTTAATTTGCCTTTACATACCCATTTCTTCAATTGTAGTGTAGAAAGTTATTATAAATCCTTGGTTCTTTCTCGAGAAATTAGAATCATGCAGGGGTCATTATTGCCCATCAAGCACAGAGACATTAGGAACAACATTAGCACCCTGTTAGCTTCATGTATGAAGTTCACCCCAAGAATTACATAAAAGTCATCAATGACACAACCATCATGTTAGTGTATTTGCTTCATTCTTTAATTTTGATAGGGACCTCTTTTGCCTACCTAGGGATATGCTTAGCCTATGAGATTATTCGACTCAAGCTATTCTTCATATTCAACCCTAGTCATCTTAATTCATGTTCGACTATGGAATTATGGGTATTCCCCATGTTGACCATCCCATGGGTTATTTGTCCATTGAGCTTAATGTCCCACATACATCAACTTGTTAATCCCTATTTTGTGTTGCTTTTCCTTGACTTGCTCCCCCAATTGACCCCGCAATGTATTCAACAATCAGATTGCTCCCTTTTTTATCCATGCAACTCTTTGTTGTCATTGTTAGATTCTAAACTACTCAAATTGAGGGTGGTAGCCTTACCCTTATCCAACTTTGGGGGATGGATTGATGTGGTTAGCATGTTGAGTGCCTACTTTTGAAGATACTCTATCACCATATGCAGCCTTCCTCACAAGAAGCATCCACCAATTTTAGGGCTTTGCCTTTTTAACTTGACCCGTTTTGTGAACTCTCCATATCTTCTATTTATGGGTAATCTCGTTCCCTTAAGAATACTTTAGTGGTCGATTTTCTGAACACTACTTATTCTTTACTGAGTCCTCGATAGAAATAAATTCGATGAGCATTTCTACAAGTTGCCTCGACCAGATCAATGATATTCTATCGATATGGTTCCTATTGCACCAATAGCTTTAGGCCATTTTGGAAATATAACAACTTATCTTTCTCAATCATATCTTATATGTCCAACATTAATACCGATAACTACTTCACAATCCTAGATAGAAGTGTGTTGGAAGAGTTGTCTCATCTTTTGTCATGTGATGAATACAATATTCTCATGTAGGAATTGAGTTTGCAACTCCCGCTTATGCCTACTCATATATCCACTCAACACTGATCTCTTCTCATTGAGTGCATCTTGATTTTGACTCCCCCAAGGAGCTCTCAATGGCCATGGTAAAGCTTTTCTAAGCTCTCTTTTAGAAAATCAAGGTGGGTTTGTACTATTGTAAGCCTCTTTGTATTGTTCTTTTGTTTTCTCATCATTGACATTTAGGATTGCACTTCGTTCATGAAGAATTACAAACTTCTTACTCATCATTTTGGTTCTTGTGCCCCTTATGAGTGGCTTCAGTAGCTTGAGAGGGAGTTCGCACTTATGATACACTTGTAGCTGCTCAGAGCATTTGCCCTCTATTGGAAAAACTTGGGGGTGACATCACATGCGTAATGGAAGAACAAGAAAATAAAATCTTCAATTTTCCAAAAAGATGTTTATCGTCATGTAAAGATTGGTGCACAAATAATTCGCGAAACAAACTGCGTATAGAATAGATTGTGTTACATAGGGAGATCGTATATCCCTATTTCCCTGTAGACCTTTAAGAGAGGGTGAAGGAGGTCAAGCACCCTCCTCTCTAGTGGTGATCAACACAATAGGACTACCACGATGCTCCTCAAAACTCCAGGCCTGCTTTGAGATAGAGAGGGGGAGGAGAATAGGAGTGGCAAGCAAAAACTCTAGCCTATAAACCACTTAATTCATCCTATTTATAGAGGTCTCCTTTCAAACTCTAATAGATCCTCCCCTATTATGTATTAGATATATATTCAATTACCTAAGCCTCTTAAATTAGTGGATCTTTATCTAATAATTTCTCATGGGCTTTTATTGGATCTCGTCCATGGGATCCAATAATTCAGGGGCTTATTGGATATCCAATAAGATAGGGGCTCTGACGGATATCTCATTTCTGAACCTTTACTCATTGAAACGTCTACCATATGTGTGTGACCCTCTAGGCCTAATATCGAGCTGGCCATGAGTCATAGTTGTCAGAACACATTCTAGCTTAGTGAATTGTTATCTCCATAATAATTCACTTGACTCATCGACTACGGACGTACTAAACCACTAAGCTATAGTCCTCAAATGATACAGGAGAATCCAATCCATAGGACTTGTCTATCCAGTTACCGTATATCTAAAGTCTTTCATCCATCTAAAATCTCAGAGATCGAATACTGGGTATGGTGTCATCAGACCCCTATGATTTTTACTCAAGTCTTGCTCTAATCCGATTCTCCCGGAGAACTCTTTCTCTCTCAATCCGAATGACCCTAGCCAGGGATTTGTCTGAGCAAGAACACATGGGACATTCCTCTCATGACACTAAGAGTAGATGATCTTCTACCGACACTCAATAGCCCTCGTAAGGTTGATTGTCACTCCCAATGACTAGTTGTACTAGATCTGGGACATCCAAACATATAAGTCTAGTATCAAAGAATGGAGCACTCATATAGGACATTCTTGGTGTCTCAAGTCTAAGAACCAAATACACCACTAGGACTATATAATCGTTGTCTGACAATAAGGCATCATCAACCATCCAACATTTCGTATGTGAATTAATCAATGAACTCATTCTCCAATGAGCACCTATACTATATCCCAAGTATCCCCACACGAGCAGCTATGAGACCAATTGCATCCATCATATTGATAGGTATACAGCACACCAGTTTGTTTGGTTATCTCGATATCCCACTCGAATAACCTATGACCAAGATTATTTAGAATCTGTGTTTAAAAGTGAATCAATCTCATTATCGTGATCTCATCACAATCCAATTCTCATTGTACAAATGCAAGGACATCACAATATATTCATGCATATATGCAATAGTCAATATAAAGTGATAAATGCCAAAATATAATAAGTAAAATGATTCAATGTTAAGTCACACGTGTCATCACTCACGTGATTGGCTTGTTGGGCACCTATGACTAGTAATCTCCCACTTGACCTAAAGTCAATCACCTATGTGTCTGATATCCATCAGACCCCTGTGATGCTCAAAGATAATTTGAGACAATGACTTTGTTAGTAGATCTGCAATGTTATCTTCGGATGGAACTCTTTCCACTACTACATCTCATCAGGTCATGATCTCTATAATAAGCTGGAACCTTCTCAGAACACTTCTAAAGAGACTCGAGTTCACTTATTTGAGTAATCGCCCTGGAGTTGTTGCAATATAAGGAATCGGCTCCTCGGTACCTTGCACGACTCCCAGATCTGTGATGAACTTTTTCATCCAAACTCCCTCCTTTGCTGCCTCTACTGCAACAATGTACTCCACCTCTATGGTCGAGTCAATAGTAGTATCTTGCTTGGAACTCTTCCAGCATACTACTCCATTCAAGATATATACAAATCCCGAATTCGACTTGCTATCATCGACATCGGACTGAAAACTCGAATCTATGTAGCCTTCAACCTTGAGGTTACTACCTCTATATACTAGTAAAATATCCTTAGTGCTTCTTAAGTACTTGAGGATACACTTTACTGCTTTTTAATGCTCCTAGCTTGGATCTGCCTGATACCTGCTCATGACACTCAAAGCATGCACTATATCAGGCATGATATATAGGACGACATACATAATAGACCATATTGCTGAGGCATAGGGTATTCTATCCATGTTCGTCCTTTCTTCATGAGTCTTTGGCGACATACTTCTAGAAAACAATATCCTATGTCTCATCGGTATGAGACCTCTCTTGAAATTTTTTATGCCAAACCTTTTGACAATGATATTTATGTACTTGGACTGAGACAAACCAAGCATTCTCTTGGAACTATCCCTATAGATCTGAATCCCCAAGATATAGGATGCTTACCCTAAGTCCTTCATGGAGAAGTGTCTAGATAACTAAGCCTTTACTATGGATAGCATTCCTATATCATTCCCAATGATTAGGATGTCATCCACATATAACACCGAAAAGGTGATAGTACTCTCACTTACATTCATGTACACACAAGGCTCATCTTCATTGAAATGACAATTTTTTCTCTCTCCTTGCACAAATTAAATAAAAAAAGAGTAAATCAATGACAGTTAAACAAAAAAAGAGGGCAGAATATATTTTTATAGCCATTCAGCTTCATCATTATATATTTCCATCACTAGCTAATAATCGTTACAAGGAATGGAACAAAATAGATTTGATTCTTACATAGCAATTTACCAGTATGATTTTACACCATAATTATAATGCCATAGCACTTGTTCTTTTCAATTAATCAAGACATGATTATCTTGGTTGGCAGTTTTTTTCCTTGCTCTTATATTTTTCGAAAAAGGTAATAGGATATCTCTCGAGGGAAAGATCTTTTTGATAGGACAGTCTATTAGTAATTTTCTTTTCGTCTGAATATATATTAGTGATGAACTCAAGTAGTTTATCACTAAAACACTTTTTATCTGAAATTTTAGTGACGCTTCAGGTCATCGCTAAATTACAATTACTCTTTTCATTTAATCAGAAATTAATGTTAGATTTAATTATCTTGTCACTAAGATAATACTTTTAGTGATAGAATCATTCATTACCAAATGTTATCACTAAAATATTATTTTATCAATTTATTATTTTTAGTGATATAACTTGGATGTATTGACCATAAAAATAAATCGTTACGGCAAGTTTTTTCATTTTGCAAGGTATCTTCGGGTTCCAATTAGTTTTTGTTCTAGGAAGTTTTCTTCACTTCACCAAATACTCGATTTATTACATTTTATTGGATAGTTTTATCTTGTGATCTGCTATAATAATTTTAACTCACTTTTTATAAGATGCTCAGATTGGAGGTGGTCGAGTTGAAACAATTCTAGTAGTATCTCTTAGATCTAAGTGATAGACTTTCAAGTTGTTTACATAAAAAATAATATGAATTTTGAGCTACATCAAAAGCTATAACTTTTAGAAGATATTACATAGTCAATTGGTAATTGGGAATGGCCTTCGTATTTTTACACTTGTCTCTTATGTACTTTTTGCCTAAAGAACTATAGAAATGTCGGCTTCACTAGAACCAATTCACCAACTTTAAGCTCCCATTATAAATCTACTCACTTCTTCAACTTCTTGACCATCTTCTCTAGGTATTCCCATACAATATCTACATTTTTGTGATATTCTTTTATAAAGCAATACGCTAATGGACTACTCTCGGTAAAATCAATCACAAAACTGTGATGAGTTAATAGTTGCTATTAAGTAATAATCTCAAAAGAGCTTTTGTTGGATGTAGAGCTCCAGTATAAGCTGTAGAAGAAATGAGTTATGTCTAACAACTTCACCCAATTTTGTTGGTTGGTACTTACATAGTGCCAAAGATATTACTCTAGGAGTGAGTTTGTTCTTTAAATTTGGCCATTTGTTTAGGGTGAAGACCTGTGGTTAGCTCCCAACAACTTAAACGGCTCAGAACATTCCCAATAACCACACGTCTTTATTATTAATAATATTGTGTGAAACTCGCTAATGCTTCATCATATTTTTCATCAACTTAGCCACCCTCTCCACTAAGCAATATAGGGGAATAGTTTCGAATATTTCATACTTTAATAAACAATTAACCACCACAAGTATAAACCCTAGTCATCTAACCACTAACAAGTTTGATATGAAGTCTAAAGAAATGCTCTCCCATAGTACACAAGCAAAGACTCCAAAAGACCCACCTGCTTTGGTCATTCCATCTTGTCTTATTGGCAAGTGAGACATGATTGAATATATTCCTCCTATTAGTCATTATTTTTGGCTAATAGAAGACATTCTCTTTGAGAGCCAAAGTTCTATGTATCACCCAAAGGCAATCATAATACTCTCTCACGAGTTCATGCCTCAAAAAGTCCATATAGGAACATAAAATCTATTCCCTTTAGTATAGATAAATCTCTCTTAGACCTAAAATTATTATGTTTTATCCTTTTTAATCAATTACATCAGGATTACTGCTTAGGGATTACTATATAGTCCATCTCTAATTTTGGAAAGAAAGTTGGATTGCAATTGACTCGCTGGGCCTCTACCTTTTAATTATATAATATTCACCAACTCTACTTTTCTACTTAAGGCATCAGCCAAGATGTTTGCTCATCCAAGCTTGTACTCCATTATCATATAAAATTCAGTCAAAAGGTCCTATCATTATGCTTGCTTGATGTTATCCATTGTTTAAACAAATTATGATCCATAAAAATAGTGTCTCCATAAAAATATATAGTGTACCACCACTATCATCTCCTTCTTGTGTGTCATATTTCTTCGATCGGTCTTAATAAGTTTATGACTTTTATTGACCCTCGATTGATCTTCTTGTATAAGTATTCCTCAAATAGTAAAATCCGAAGCATCCATGTGGACTTCAAAAAGTTTCTTGTAGTTTAGTAATTTGAGCATAGGTTCCTCTAACACAACAATCTTTAGGCCATTGAATGCTAGTTCATATTTTTTTAACCAATGCGAAGGCTACTCTTTCTTTAGTAACTTCATCGATGGAGTTGTGTGCTTTGAGTACTCTAAGATGAAGTGCCAATAATAGTTGACATATACAAGGAAAGACCTCAGCTCAAAAGTTAGTTTTCCTTTACATACCCATTTCTTCAATTGTAGTGTAGAAAGTTATTATAAATCCTTGGTTCTTTCTCGAGAAATTAGAATCATGCAGGGGTCATTATTGCCCATCAAGCACAGAGAAATTAGAAACAACATTAGCACCCTGTTAGCTTCATGTATGAAGTTCACCCCAAGAATTACATAAAAGTCATCAATGACACAACCATCATGTTAGTGTATTTGCTTCATTCTTTAATTTTGATAGGGACCTCTTTTGCCTACCTAGGGATATGCTTAGCCTACGAGATTATTCGACTCAAGCTATTGTTCATATTCAACCATAGTCATCTTACTTCATGTTCGACAATGGAATTATTCGTAGTCCCCATGTCGACCATCCCATGGGTTGTTTGTTCATTGAGCTTAATGTCCCACATACATCAACTTGTTAATCCCTATTTTGTGTCACTTTTCCTTGACTTGCTCCCCCAATTGACCCCGCAATATATTCAACAATCAGATTGCTCCCTTTTTTATCCTTGCAACTCTTTGTTATCATTTTTAGATTCTAAAATACTCAAACTGAGGGTGAAAGCCTTACCCTTATCCAACTTTGGGGGATGGATTGATGGGGTTAGCATGTTGAGTGCCTACTTTTGAAGATACTCTATCACCATGTGCAGCCTTCCTCACAAGAAGCATCCACCAATTTTTGGGCTTTGCCTTTTAAACTTGACCCGTTTTGTGAACTCTCCATCTTCTATTTATGGGTAATCTCGTTCCCTTAAGAATACTTTAGTGGTCGATTTTCTGAACACTACTTATTCTTTCCCGAGTCCTCGATAGAAATAAATTGGATAAGCATTTCTACAATTTGCCTCGACCAGATCGATGATATTCTATCGATATAGTTCCTATTGCACCAATAGCTTTAGGCCATTTTGGAAATATAACAACTTATCTTTCTCGAGCATATCTTATATGTCCAACATTAATACCGATAACCACTTCACTGTACTAGATAGAAGTGTGTTGGAAGAGTTGTCTCATCTTTTTGTCATGTGATGAATACAATATTCTCATGTAGGAATTGAGTTTGCAACTCCCGCTTATGCCTTCTCATATATCCACTCGACACTGATCTCTTCTCATTGAGTGCATCTTGATTTTGACTCCCCCAAGGAGCTCTCAATGGCCTTGGTAGAGTTTTTCTAAGCTCTCTTTTAGAAAATCAAGGTGGGTTTGTACTATTGTAAGCATCTCTGTATTGTTCTTTTATTTTCTCATCATTGGCATTTAGGATTGCACTTCATTCATGAAGAATTACAAACTTCTTACTCATCATTTTGGTTCTTGTGCCCCTTATGAGTGGCTTTAGTAGCTTGAGAGCGAGTTCGCACTTATGGTATACTTGTAGCTGCTCAGAGCATTTGCCCCCTGTTGGAAAATCTTGGGGGTGACATCACATGCGTAATGGAAGAACGAGAAAATAAAATCTTCAATTTTCCAAAAAGTTGTTTATCATTGTGTAAAGATTGATGCACAAATAATTCGCGAAACAAACTACGTATATAATAGATTGTGTTACCTAGGGAGATCGTATATCTCTATTTCCCTACATATCTTTATGATAGGGTGAAGGAGGTCAATCACCCTCCTCTCTAGTGGTGATCAACACAATAGGACCACCACGATGCTCCTCAATACTCCATGCCTGCTCTGAGATAGAGAGGGGGAGGTGAATAGGAGAGGCAAGCAAAAACTATAGCCTATAAATCACTTAATTCATCCTATTTATAGAGCTCCCTTATCAAACTCTAATAGATCCTCCCCTATTAGGTATTAGATTTGTATCCAATTACTTAAGCCTATTAAATTAGTGGATCTTTATCCAATAATTTCTCATGGGCTTTTATTGGATCTCTTCCATGGGATCCCATAATTCAGGGGCTTATTGGATATCCAATAAGATAGGGGCTCTGACGAATATCTTATATCTGAACCTTTACTCATTGAAACGCCTACCATATGTGTGTAACCCTCTAGGCCTAATATCGAGCTAGCCGTGAGTCATACTTGTCAGAACTCACTCTAGCTTAGTGAATTGTTATCTCCATAATAATTCACTTGACTCATCGATTACGGACGTACTAAGCCACTACGCTATAGTCCCCAAATGATACAGGAGAATCCAATCCATTGGACCTGTCTATCTAGTTACTATATATCTAAAGTCTCTCATCCATCTAATATCTTAGAGACCGTATAGTGGGTATGGTGCCATCAGACCCATACGATTTCTACTCAAGTCTTGCTCTAATCGGATTCTCCCAGAGAACTCTTTCTCTCTCAATCCGAATGACCCTGGCTAGGGATTTGTTTGAGCAAGAACACATGGGACATTTCTCTCATGATACTAAGAGTAGATGATCCTCTATCGACACTCAATAGCCCTCGTAAGGTTGACTATCACTCTCATTGACCAGTTGTACTAGATTTGAGACATCCAAATCTATAAGTCTAGTATCAAAGAATGGAGCACTCATATAGGACATTCTTGGTGTCTCAAGTCTAAGAACCAAATACACCACTAGGATTATATAATCGTTGTCTGACAATAAGACATCATCAACCATCCAACATTTCATAAGCGAATTAATCAGTGAACTCATTCTCCAATGAAGACCTATACTATATCCCTTGTGTCCTCACACGAGCAGCTATGAGACCAATTGCATCTATCATATGGACAGGTATATAGCACACTAGTTTGTTTGGTTATCTCGATGTCCCACTCGAATAACCTATGACCAGGATTATTTAGGAGCTGTGTTTAAAAGTGAATCAATCTCATTATCATGATCTCATCACGATCCAATTCTCATTGTACAAATGCAATGGCATCACAATATATTCTTGCATATATGCAATAGTCAATATAAAGTGATAAATGCCAAAATATAATAAGCAAAATGATTCAATGTCAAGTCACATGTGTCATCACTCACGTGATTGGCTTGCTGGGCACCTATAACTAGCAATCTCCCACTTGAACTAAAGTCAATCACCTTTGTGTCTGATCCCTATCAGACCCCTGTGATGCTCAAAGACAATTTGAGACAATGACTTTGTTAGTAGATCTGCAATGTTATCTTCGGATGGAACTCTTTCCACTACTACATCTCATCAGGTAATGATCTCTATAATAAGCTAGAACCTCCTCAGAACACTTCTGAAGAGACTTGAGTTCCCTTATTTGAGTAATCGCCCCGGAGTTGTTGCAATATAAGGAATCAGCTCCTCGGTACGTAGCACGACTCCCAGATCTATGATGAACTTTTTATCCAAACTCCCTCCTTTGCTGCCTCTATTGCAACAATGTACTCCACCTCTATGGTCGAGTCAACAGTAGTATCTTGCTTGAAACTCTTCCAACATACTACTCCATTCAAGATATATACAAATCCCAAATTCGACTTGCTATCATCGACATCGGACTGAAAACTCGAGTCTATGTAGCCTTCAACCTTGAGTTTACTACCTCCATATACTAGTAAAAGATCCTTAGTCCATCTTAAGTACTTGAGGATACACTTTACTGCTTTCTAATGCTCCAAGCCTGGATCCGCCTGATACTTGTTCATGACACTCATAGTATGCACTATATCAGGCATGATATATAGGATGACATACATGATAGACCCTATTGTTGAGTTATAGGGTATTCTATCCATGTTCGTCCTTTCTTCATGAGTCTTTGGGGACATACTTCTAGAAAACAATATCCTATGTCTCATCGGTATGAGACCTCTCTTGGAATTTTTTATGCCAAACCTTTTGACAATGGTATCTATGTACTTGGACTAGGACAAACCAAGCATCCTCTTGGAACTATCTCTATAGATCTGAATTTCCAAGATATACGATGCTTACCCTAAGTTATTCATGGAGAAATGTCTAGATAACTAATCCTTTATTATGGATAGCTTTCCTATATCATTCCCAATGATCAGGATGTCATCCACATATAATACCAAAAAGGTGACAGTGCTCTCACTTACCTTCCTATACACACAAGGCTCATCTTCATTTTTAATGAAGTCATAAGATCTGATTGCCTCATCAAATCTTATGTTCCAACTTTGAGAACCTTGCTTTGGTCCATAAATAGATCTAAGCAACCTACACACTTTATATGGGCAGTCCTTGGACATTAATCTCTCGGGTTATATCATATACACTACCTCCTCGAGGTTCCTATCGAGGAATACGGTTTTCACATCCATCTATTAGATCTCATAATCATAGTGTGCTATAATATCCAATAGAATTTAGATGGATTTTAGCATTGCTACGGGTGAGAATGTTTCGTTATAGTCAACACATTGTCTTTGACGATACCCCTTAGCCACTAGCCTTGCTTTATAAGTCTCTACCTTTCCATCTATTATGATCTTTTTCTTAAAGTTTCACTTGCAATTGATGAGTACAATACCTTCAGGCGCATCAACTATGTTTCAAACATTATTTGAGTATATAGAATCCATCTCAGAATTCATGGCTTCTTGCCACTTCCTAGAGTCTATACTCATAATAGCCTCATCGTAGATCTGAGAATCAATATCCTCAATATCATCTCCTCTAATATGTCCCATATATCTCTTAGGAGGATGGGATACGCTGCCGAACCTACGTAAAGTTAGAACTTGTGTATTAGGTACCTGAACAAACTCGGGCTGTAGAGTGGTGCTTGAGCTAGATTCTCCAACCTCACTCAACTCTATCATTCTCCTACTGTCTCTACCAAGAATGTGTTCCTTCTTAGGGAACATTGCTCTCTTGGCTACAAAGATCTTTTGGTCCTTGAGATGATAGAAATAATACCCATAAGTTTTCTTGGGGTATCTTGTTGAATCTCGGATTTTGATGATGAAGTCAATTGTCATTTGGTTATCTAATCCATATGTTAAGATAAGTGTGTAGGATTAACTATGATGGCAGTAAGACATACAGCAGGTGTTTAGTCGGAGTCAAGACCAAGATCACGTTGGGAGTTCAAGAGTGTTAGGATCAAGAGCACTAAGAGGAGGGGGGGGGGGGTGGGGGGGGTGAATTAGTGAAGCGAAAAACTTTCAACGATTAAAACTGCGTTCATACGATAAAAGCGATTTCGGTAGAAAAACCGATTCATAAATCACTTTAACTTGTGATCAAGTAAGATGTAGTTAAAGCGAATCTATAAGGGCAGTTTGTAGTTATGATGAAAATCAGAATGTAAGCGCAAACTGAAATATGATGTTCATATGATAAAACTAATTTACGTCTAAACACCGATTCGGAAAATACTGAACTTTGAAACACGATCGTAAATCCGCAGAAGGCAGTAAGCTATTGAGGAGGTTTACAGTAAAGATAATATGCTCAAAGTAAATACAAACCGGAGAGCACCGCGATTTTAGAGTGGTTCGGTCAATCTTGACCTACATCCACTTCTGGCTTCCTCCACCGACGTCCACTAGAGGCCTTCCTTCAATAGGTGAAGGCCAACCACCCTTTTACAGTTTCACTCCTTTTGACGGGCTTAGGAGACAACCCTTACAAAATTTTCTCTCATCTCTTGAAAGATCAGAACATGGAAGAAAAGAGGGAGAAGAACTTTTAACTCATACAACACTTTTGAGCTCTAAAAATCACAGAGTAAGATCAGGATTTTGGTGGTTTTCATTGTACTTTCATTGCTGAAAGAGTGGGGTATTTATAGGCCCCAAACCAGTTTGAATTCTAAGCTCAAAACTATCAATTCTTAGAATTCTAGGGTCTGGCGGTTGCACCGCCTTGCAGAGCTCAGAGATTGAGCCTTTGGGTGGTGCCACCGCTTGTTAGGGGCGGTTGCACCTCCTGCCAGAGCTCGGAGATCGAGCTCAAGTAGTGCCACCGCCCAACTAGGGCGGTTGCACCGCCAAACCAGAGCTCAGAGACCGAGCTTAGGCGGTTGCACCTCTGTTAGAGGCGGTTGCACCTCTGTCAGAGGCGGTGCCACCTTTGGCTAAGTAATCTGGGTCCAAATGGGCTGATCCATTCGGCCCAATTTGAGTCTTTCAAGGGCCCAATTGCCCCAAGATTAAGTTAATGGGATCACCTCCCATTTTTAACTTAATTATCATGCTAACTACGAATTTCTTAAGACATTTACTGCAACTTGCTCCGGTGTGTCAATCGCTTCTTCTGACGAACTTCAGGCGAACATCCGACGAACCTCCGGCGATGCTCCAACGGACTTCCGACAAACTCCTGGACTTATGACAATCCACTTGGTGAGTTTCGACGAGCTTCTTTTGGCAAGCTCTTGGACTTCTCGGATTTGTTCCCGCAGAACCTCTGACGACCGTCCGAACTTCCGTCGAGCTCTCGAACTCCCAACGTGATCATAGTCTTAACTCCGGCACAACTCCTATTGCATGTCTTACTTTCATTGTAGTTAATCCTGCACACTTATCTCAACATATGGATTAGATAACAAATGACAATTGACGTCATCATCAAAATCCGAGATTCAACAATCTCCCCCTTTTTTATGATGACAATCAAATTGATAACGGAGTTAACCTTAACTCCCCCTATCTATGTGCCATAATTGAGATAAGTCATTCTTGAATTCAAAGCCTTTGAATTCAAGAGACATATTGATAAGTTAAAATCATTTAACCTTATCAATACTCCCATCATGATTCCCATCATAATGTATCTCTTTGAAAATGATGTATGATGTCAAGGCTTGACATCCATTTTCAAATTTCAAATGTGAATGATGGTCATGGTAGTAATTCATCATATGGTAAGATATCAACATGTAAAATTTTGAAGTAAGATTTTGATATCTTAACATGATGCACACATTTCAAGTGTTTTAGCAATCATAGCATTTCATCACATAGTAATATATCAACACGTAAAATTACGATGCAAGTTCTTGATATCTTAACAAGATGCAAATATGGCAATCATAACAAACATGGCATAATGCAAATATGGCAATCATAGTTATCATCAATTCATATATTTTTTATGATGCAGTCATAGCATAATCATAGCATCAATAATCACATATCTGCTTCTTTCAACATAATATGATATTTATAGCATCAATTCATATACATCTCCCCCTTTGTCATCAACAAAAAGAAGAACGATATAAACAACTTTTAAATATACGTGTGATGCTATAAGTAGGTTCATGTCATTTATAGGATACAAACATCTCAAGAAAAACATGACATGGAGATTATTTACATAGAGTGAAAACTTCTTCCTTTTTATTTGTTATTATCTTTTTTGCATGAAGGAGGAAAGCCATTTGTGTAGTTCAAATCGATAGGATATTAAAGCATGCTTTACAGGGATCAGGATATTTATGTGAATCAAATCTTTGCAAAAAAATATCTTCCTTTTATAAGAAGGAATCATCAAATTTATTTCTCAAAGAGAATATTTTTCACATGATAAGTCTAAAAGATATGCATTTGCTAGATAATTCTATTTGTCAAAAATCAATGATGTGAATCAAAGTCCGAAAGAGAATAATGTATTTATGAAATCTGATTGGAACTGAAAATTTAATTTAACACTTTTATGCTATCGGACAAGACTATGAAGACATGCTCATCGTTATGGAAATTTTTTGTATTAATTTCCAACATGTTATTTTAGGCATGTAATGATAATTAAGTGATTTGATCATTCAATCAATAAAGTCCAAATAATTTTAACAAGTTTATGCATTCGGACACATTAACATCATGGCAATACATCAACATCATGGTAATACATCAACATCATGATAATATTATGTCACATTAACATCATGGAAATGACACATCAATTTCATGGCTATATTACTTTCACATTTATCATGGAAACCAAGACACATGGTTTTCAAAGTTGGCATTATAGAAACATTTAATATCAACATAAAATCCGACAATGAGTAACGAGATTGAGCAACGTAACCCTACTTATTCTTACCAATTAATACATTAAGTAAGCATATCAAAGATTAGTAATCATCAAGGCATTGTGATCAAGGTGAGTAATATAAAGAGTTTACAACAACGTAATTGTTACAACAAGAGGTTATTGTGTCCACATATACAAGCTTATTCAGGAGGTAGAAAATTAAAGTGCCTAAATAAAGAGTCAAATTGTCGATGAATTTGCTACAGTTCAGATAGGATTTGATCTTGCCAGTGTTCAAGCCCATCTTGTCTTTGTTCAAATCGGTCCATCCGAATCCCAATGTCTTCAATAGATGATGCATGAGCTTGCTCAAATGGATGTTTTTCCTCAAAGGGACAGATCGGAGGAGATTGAGTGCCCATAAAGACTAGTGTTTCGGGTTCTGGTTCAGGTTGAGGGTGATCGGTTCTTCTAGGCATTCTAACCTAATTACTATTTCTATAAACACATCTCAATCGATGAAGTAGATTTTTGTTTATTATGCTAAACCTATCTACTTTCATCACTTCTTCATCGGGTGGGATTGGAATATCGTAGGCTTTAAGTATTCTAGTGATTATACCACCATATGGAAGCATCATGTCTCTCTTGGATAGTTCTATCATGTTTTGTCGGATAAGGTATCCAAAACATATGTTATGTCCTTTTATGATCCAATATATGGTTCCTAATTCCATTTAACTTACTTCATCATGATGGTATTGTTTAGGGAGAATGATGCTACTTAGGATATAATGAAGTACTTTAGTGTTTAGTGGTAGTAGATGTTCACAGCTTTTAGGAACTATCACTAAGTTGGGATTACCGAAAATTGTTCCTAAGGCTTCAACATATGTTGTCCCAACTGTTTCATTGTCCCACGATCCTCTAAAATAAAGTCCTCTATTTTTTACAAGAATGCCTATCATGTCGCAAATGAATTTATCCTTAATGGAGATGTGTTATCCTAAGAGATAGGTAGACATTCTTTCTTCTTCATCTACTTGTAGATTGTTGTAAAATAGTCTAACAAGTCTTAGATAGATGAGTTCACTAATTTGTAAAATAGGGAATAGATCTAGGTTTGCAAACCATTGGATTGTCTCTAAGTCTCTTAGTTCATCTAAATCTATATGTTTTCCCTTATTGACACTTCTAAATTCGAAAGAGGAAAATTTTTTAGCATGATATTTTGAATCGAAAAGGGTAATATCAAAGTCTTCCACTAATCTCCTCTTCCCTTTGTCCCTTGAGGATCTTCTAGAGCCCATAACTACTGTTATTTAAGAGGATAGTAATGAGCAAGAGTAAATGAATCAAAAACAGAATTTAGAGGCTTCTTAGAGAATACCTTAAGTGAGATCTTCAAGAGAAGGAGAGATTGTTGATCTTTTGCTTCGAAATGAGGAGTATTTGGGATGATAAGACGGGAGAAATGGAGGTGGAGAAGCTTTGGAAGAGTAAAGAGGGGAAGGGAGAGAGTTGGGGTCGGTTCCACTGCCGGCCCTAGCTCGGTTTAAAAGGGGCAAGATTGCGGGCGATTGCATCACTGGCTGGGGCGGTGCAACCGCTTGCAACCCATGACAGCCGATGGTGCTACCGCCAGCTGGGGTGGTGCCACCGCCTGCAAGCAGTGAGAACTCGTTTTGACTGCTATGTGGTCTGTTTTGAATGTTTTTGACATGAGAAGAATTTTTATTTATGGAGCAGTCAACTTTACTTACGTAATTACGTAACAATTTTCATTGAGAAATTTTGCACGATCAAGATAGATCTAGTGACGCGTATACTCTATTTCAAATGTCGTATTCATGTTTATGACAGTTTATCCAAGTTGGTAAGCTTTGCAAGTTCACGACAAACTTTGCTTACAAGACGTAAGTTCATGATATAGTTAGATTTGAAAGTAACGAACAAGTCAATTTGATGGGTTCGGAAATCCAAAGGATATGTGAAGGTAGAATCATGCGTTTTCAATTATGAGGGATCAAATAGGTTTGTATTGCTCTTGTAATTTTAATTTTCTAATCCTCTTTTTGTTATTTAGGCTAGGGAGCATCGCGTGTTCTTTTTGGATCTCGGGTAATGAATATCGAGAATCCAAAGAGCAGGATATTATTTCTTGCTCCCAGTTTGGGATGGTTTATGTTTCTACAAGACAGGATAAATTTTAGGTATCCATTTACTTTTGGATGCCTAAAAAATTGATCTACATTGTTTGTTATGTTGCATAGAGTTTATCATGGTTCCTTTAGGAACCTAAATTAATTTGTTCGGACTAATTTTCTTGAATGGACAATAATGCATTTTGTGTCTATGCTTACAACAAAATTTGTATTTGCTTTGGTATCGAACATGTAGGATAGGGCCTTTTATGATGGTGGTTGGATTTTGGTGAGAATTTCTCACAAATCCGATTCCATTTCTTTTGGGAATGTGACCCTTATTTATAAGGATCATGTTCAAAGACTTACTACCAACCTCGAATTTCTTCAAGGTGTCCTTAAGTAGCAAGTTTTTCTTTTGGATAGTTTCTAGATCATGACATTTTATATAAGAGCCTAAACAATCATGATATTCAGTTTTTAACTTATCGAAATTACAAGTAAGACTATCATGCTCCTTTTTTAGCAATTTGTATTTTCTACTAATAATCTTGCATTCATCAAATAAATCATGGAAGGCATTTAATAACTCATTAAATGATAAATCTGCATCAATTAAATTAGCAACTTGCTCGGTGTTGGACTCCTCTTCTTCAGATGCGCTCAAGTCATCCCATGTTGCTTTGAGCGCCTTCTTCTTTGATATTCTCTTCTTGGCTTGAGGATAATTACTCTTGTAGTGTCCTGACTTTTTGCACTCATAGCAAATAACTTGGTCCTTTTTGGGTTCAAGTTTATTTTTTGTGTCATTTTTAAACTTGTTTCTCTTAATGAATTTTTTGAATTTCCTTGTTAGAAGTGTCAAGTCATCGTCACAGTCCTCATCACTTGAGTTTTCTCTCAAGTGGTCATCTAAAGTTCTAAGTGTCATATCCTTCCTGTTCTTTGGAAGGATGTCTTCTTGCTCTTCATGAGCCTTGCATGTCATTTCATAGGTCATTAATGACCCGATTAGTTCTTCAAGAGGGAAGTTGTTTAAATCTTTAGCCTCTTGAATAGTAGTAACTTTAGGGTCCCAACTCTTAGGAAGGGATCTTAGAATCTTATTCACGAGCTCAAAATCCGAAAAACTTTTGCCGAGTCCTTTTAGACCATTGATGACATCCGTGAAACGGGTGTACATGTCGCCAATAGTCTCGTTCGGTTTCATTCGAAAAAGTTCGAAAGAGTATATCAAAAGATTGATTTTTGAGTCTTTCACTCTACTTATGCCTTCGTGAGTCACTTCGAGTGTATGCCAAATATCAAATGTGGTTTCACAAATCGAAATACAATTAAACTCATTTTTATCAAGCGCACAAAATAAGGCATTCATAGCCTTTGCATTAAGAGCGAAAGTCTTCTTCTCCAATTCATTCCAATCGATCATTGGAAGAGAAGACTTCGAAAATCCATTTTCGATAAGATTCTAAAGTTCAAAATCCATTGAAATAAGGAAGATCCACATTCGGGTCTTCCAATAGGTGTAGTCCGTCCCATTGAATATGGGTGGACGTGTAATAGAATGGCCCTCTTGGTTTCCGACGTATGCCAACTCTCTTGGGTTTTAATCCGTTTGAGAGTTAACCCCACTCTGATACCAATTGTTAGGATCAAGAGCACTAAGAAGGGGGGGTGGGGGGGGAGGGGGGTGAATTAGTGTAGCGGAAAACTTTTGACGATTAAAACTGCGTTCATACGATAAGAGCGATTTCGGTAGAAAAGCCGATTCGTAAATCACTTTAACTTGTGATCAAGCAAGATGCAGTTAAAGCGAATCTATAAGGGCAGTTTGTAGTTATGATGAAAATCAGAATGTAAGCGCAAATTGAAATATGATGTTCGTATGATAAAACTGATTTACGTCTAAACACCGATTCGGAAAATACTGAACTTTGAAACATGATCATAAATCTGTTAGGATCGAGAGCACTAAGAGGGGGGGGGGTGAATTAGTGCAGCGGAAATCTTTCAGCGATTAAAAACGAAAGCTGCGTTCGTTCGATAAAAACGATTTCGATGTAAAAGCTGATTCTAATATTACTTAAGATTGAGCGCAGTTTACGTCTAAACACAGTTTACGTCTAAACGTAATTTGCGTCTAAATGCAGTTTGCGTCTAAATGCAGTTTTACGTCTAAATGCAGTTTTACGTCTAAACGTAGTTTGCGTCTAAACTCAGTTTATGTCTAAAACGTAGTTTTACGTCTAAACGCAGTTTGCTTCTAAACGCAGTTTTACATCTAAACGTAGTTTTATGTTTAAAAGTAGTTTACGTCTAAAACACAGTTTTACGTCTAAACACAGTTTGCGCAGTTTACGTCTAAACACAGTTTTACATCTACACGCAGTTTGCGTCTAAACGTAGTTTTACGTCTAAACGTAGTTTCCGCAGTTTACGTCTAAACGTAGTTTCGAAAAGATCTGAACTTAGAAACTCATTCATAAAAGCGCAGAAGACAGTTTGCAATTATAAATAGAATCAAAACGTAAACGTAAACTGCAATGTAAAGATCGTACGAAAACACCGATTTACTTCTGAATGTAGATTCGGAAAGATCAGAACTTAGAAACTTGTTCGTAAAAGCGCAGAGAGCAGTAGCTATGTAGGAGGTTTGTAGTAATGATAAAGTGCTCAAAATAAAAGCAAACCAGAGATTTAGAGTGGTTCGGTCAGTCTTGACCTACTCCACTTTTGGCTTCCTCCACCGACGTCAACTAGAGGCCTTCCTTCAATAGGCGAAGGCCAACTGCCCTTTTACAGTTTCACTCCTTTTGATGGGCTCAGGAGACAACCCTTACAGAACCTTTCTCTCCTCTCTTTACAACTCAAAACTTGAAGAACAGAGGGAGGAGAACTTTTGAGCTTTTACAACAATTTTGAGCTCAAGAATCACAGAAAAGATCAAGATTTCGGTGTAGATCTGTGTAGGTCTGTATCTTTTCAGTGCTGAATGGGTAGGGTATTTATAGGCCCCAACCCAGTTCAAATTTGGAGCTCAAAATGATCAAATCCCGGAATTCCGAGATCAGGTGGTTGCACCTCCTGACTGGAGCGGTTGCACCGCCTGGCAGAGCTCGAAGACTGAGCCTAGGCGGTTGCACCTCTCTGTCAGGGGCGGTTGCACCGCCTGAGTCTGGCTCGGAGACTAGGCCCCAAGCGGTGCCACTTCCTGACTGAAGCAGTTGCACCTCTCTGCCAGAGCTCAAAGACCGAGCTCAAGCGGTGCTACCTCTCTGTCAGGGGAGGTTGCACCGCCCAGTCTTGCTCGAAGACTGAGCTCAAGCGGTGCCACCTCCTGGCTGGGGCGGTTGCACGCCCAGTCTCGCTGGGAGACTTAGCCCAGGCGGTGCCACCTCCTGGCTGGGGCGGTTGCACCGCCTGGTGCAATCAGGGTCCGAATGGGTAGCTCCATTCGGCCCAATTTCGATTTTTCAGGGGCCCAATTGCCCCAAGATTAAGCTAATGGGATCACCTCCCATTTCCAACTTAATCAACGTGCTAACTACGATTAAATCTAAGACAATTTCTGTAGCTTTGCTTCGGTGCGTCACTCGCTTCTTCCGGCGAGTTTCCGACGAACTTCCGTCGATCATCCGATGAACCCTCGGTGATGCTCCTGCGGACTTCCGGTAAACTCTTGGACTTGCGATGATCTGCTTGGCGAGTTCCGACGAGCTTCGCTTGGCAAGCTTCTGGACTTCTCGGATCTGTTCCCGCAGAACCTCCGACGACCGTCCGAACTTCCGTCGAACTCTCGAACTCCCAACGTGATCATAAACTTGACTCTAGCGCAACTCCTGCTGTTTGTCTAACTTTCATCGTAGTTAATCCTGCACACTTATCTCAACACATAGATTAGACAACAGATGACAATTGACTTCATCATCAAAATCCGAGATTCAACAATCTCCCCCTTTTTGATGATGACAATCAATTGATAATGGAGTTATCCTTAACTCCCCCTGTCTATATGCCATAGTTGAGATAAGTCAACCTTGAATTCAAGACCTAAGAATTCAAGTGACGTATTGATAAGTTAGATCAGTCAAACTTATCAATACTCCCATCATGATACCCATCATGATGTATCTCTTCAAGGATGATGTCAAGGCTTGACATACATCATCAAGTTTGTATGATTGTGTTTGTAACTATTCATCATGCAGTTGAACATTATCATATAAAGCTGTGAAGCATTATTACATGATGCACACACTTCAAATATTCTAGCAAGTTTTGCATTTTCTTCACATGGTAAGATATTAACTCAAGGCATAATGCAAACTATAGCACATGTTCATATATCTCTTGGTGATGCAAGGATGGCATAATCATAGCAGTGTTTATAGCAACACTCAAGTATTTCTCGGTGATGCAAGTATGACATAGGCATAATCATGGCAGTGTTTATCAATTCATATATTTCTCCCCCTTTGTCATCAACAAAAAGCATGATAATTGTGATACCAGGAAAATAATATTAGCAAGCTTATAGAGAAATTTTACATAGATTGCTTTGAATACTTCTTCCCCTTTTTGTTATAATCCATTGTATACGTAAAGATATTGCAAGATGGAATACATACACAGGAATCACTTCATCAAATCTATTTCAGAAATTTATTTTTCATGAAAGTGTACGAGAAAATCTGTTTTATAGCATTCGAATAATGAGATGCATTCGGACAAGATATTATCATGAAGACAAAACATTTCAACACATGTTATGTAATGGTAATCAAGTGAGTTAATCATTCAATAAAGTCCGAAAAATAATTTTGACTAATTTATTTATTCGGACACATCAACATTCCTAATTCTCTTCTTATGAAATCAAATTGTTCTTCACTAAGAGGTTTTGTAAAAATGTCAGCTAGTTGATGTTTAGTATCAATGAACTCTATGGTTATGTCATGATTAGTAACATGATCTCGTATAAAATGATGTCTAATATCAATATGTTTTGTTCTCGAGTGTTGTATAGGATTCTTAGTTAAGCATATTGCACTTGTGTTATCACATTTAATGGAAATATTTTTAAGATTAACTTTGTAATCTTCTAAGGTGTTTTTCATCTATACAACTTGTGCACAACATGCACTTGCTACAATATATTCAGCTTCGGTTGTTGATAGTGCAACCGAGTTTTGTTTCTTAGATGACCAGGAAATAAGGGCATGTCCTAAGAATTGACATGATCCTGATGTACTTTTTCTATCTAGTCTACAGCCAGCAAAGTCCGCATCAACATAAGCAATTAACTCAAAATTCTTTGATTTTGGGTACCATAATCCTAGATTTGTGGTACCATTAAGATATCTAAGTATTCTTTTAACTACTTTGAGATGAGATATCTTAGGGTTTGATTGAAATCTAGCACAAAGTCCTACACTGAACATGATGTCTGGTCTGGTTGCAGTGAGGTAAAGTAAACTTCCTATCATACCCCTATAAGTTTTTTGATCAAAGCTTTCTCCACTTTCATCAATTTCTAACTTAGTGGAGGTGCTCATAGGAGTGTTACTAGCCTTTGAGTTGTTCATATTAAACCTTTTTAATAAATTCCTAGCATATTTAGTTTGACTAATAAAGATACCATTGCTTAGTTGTTTGATTTGTAAACCTAAGAAGAATGTTAATTCTCCCATTAAGCTCATTTTGAATTCAAGACTCATAGTTTTAGCAAAAGATTCACAAAGAGATTCATTTGTAGAGCCAAAGATAATATCATCAACATAAATCTGAACAATGAGAAAATTATTTTCAAAATTCTTGATGAACAATGTAGTATCAACCTTGCCTTTTGTAAAATTATTTTTGATAAGAAACGAACTAAGTCTCTCATACCAAGCCCTTGGGGCTTGTTTTAAACCATAGAGAGCTTTAGTTAATCTAAACATATGATTAGGGAGGCTATTATTTTCAAATCCAGGAGGTTGTTCAACATAAACTTCTTTGGAAATAAAGCCATTTAGAAAAGCGCTTTTAACATCCATTTGAAACAACTTAAAATTATTACTACTAGCGTAGGCAAGGAGCATCCTTATGGCTTCCAATCGAGCCATAGGTACGAAGGTTTCTTTGTAATCGATACCTTCTTCTTGGTTGAAACCTTTGGCCACTAATCTAGCCTTGTTTCTAACCATGATACCATTTTCATCTTGCTTGTTTCTGAAAACCCATTTAGCACCAATAACTAGATGGTCATTTGGCCTAGGAACAAGCTTCCACACCTCATTTCTCTCAAATTGATTCAACTCATCTTGCATTGCGATAATCCATGAATCATCTTTCATGGCTTCGTCAACACATTTGGGTTCAATTTGGGAGAGAAAGGCAGCGTTCGCATAAACGTTTTTAAGAGAAGATCGTGTTTGAACCCCTTTTGACGTGTCTCCTAAGATTAGCTCCTTGGGATGAGCATCTACATACTTCCAATCTTTGGGTAAGGATGTTTCAGAAGTAGATGCATCCAAGTTGCTAGTTGGAGAAGGGGTTTCATTTAAATTTAAGGAATCAAAATTAACATCATCATCAAAATTATTTTTCCTGATTTTAGAAATTTCATTGAAAACAACATGAATGGATTCTTTGATAATTAAAGTTCTTTTATTGAAGATACGAAAGGCTTTAGAAACTGAAGAATAACCAAGAAAGATTCCTTCATCAGATTTAGCATCAAATTTTCCTAAGTTATCCTTCTCATTCAAGATAAAACACTTACACCCAAAGACTTTAAAATATGAAACATTGGGTTTTTTGTTGTTCCATAACTCATAGGGAGTTTTGGTTAGTAGTGGTCTTACTAGAACTCTATTCAAAATATAGCATGCAGTATTTACGGCTTCGGCCCAAAAATATATGGGTAGGTTGTGTTCATTCAACATGGTTCTTGCCATTTCTTGTAAATTTTGATTTTTTCTTTCTACTACTCCATTTTGTTGAGGATTTCTAGGAGTAGAGAAATTATGGTTGTATCCATCGAGTTCACAAAATTCCTGGAAATCATGGTTTTGAAATTCACCACCATGATCACTTCTAATTGACGAAATCATAGAACCTTTTTCATTCTGAACAAGTTTACAAAACTTGGTAAAATATCTAAGGCATTCACTTTTCTGTTTTAAGAAGTAAGTCCATGTGAATCTGCTATAGTCATCCACAATGACGAAGGCGTATTTGCTACCTCCTAGGCTTGATGTGGAGATTGGTCCGAACAAGTCCATATGGATCAATTGTAAGGGCCTAGAGGTGCTTATTTGATTCTTTGATTTGAAAGTACCCTTAATTTGTTTACCTAATTGGCAAGCATCACATACATTATCTTTGATGAACTTGATACGAGGAATTCCTCTTACAAGTTCTTTAGATGATATTTGAGTGATTAGTTTCATGCTAGCATGACCCAATCTTCTATGCCATATCCAGGCATCTTCATTCAAAACAGAAAAACACATTTCATTACATAAATCATTGATGTCAATAGTGTATACGTTATTTTGTTTCAATGCAATCATAGATATGTTTTTGTGTGGTTTTTCAATGATGCAAGCATTAGATTCAAATCTAACAATATATCCTTTATCACATAATTGACTAATGCTCAAGAGGTTATGTTTTAAACCATCAACTAACAAAACATCTTCAATAAAGAAGTTGGATTTGTTACCTATAGTTCCTTTACCAATGATTTTACCCTTGTTGTTGTCTCCGAAGGTGACATAGCCTTCGTCTATGCTAGTGAGCTTAGAGAATTGAGATGGATCTCCAGTCATATGCCTTGAGCATCCACTATCAAGGTACCATCTCTTGCTCCTAGCTTGCGATAGTTTAGTTTTCTACAAGAAAGGATGATTTTTAGGTACCCATTTGCTTTTGGGTGCCTCACAAATAGATCTAAATTGTCTATCATGTTGTATAGAATTTATCATTGTTCCTTTAGGAACCCAAATCAATTTGTTTGGACTTATTTTCTTGAATGGACAACAATGTGTCTTGTGTCCAAATTTACAACAGAAGTTACATTTGTCTTGATGTCGAACATGTAAGATGGAGCCTTTTATAAAGGTGGTTGGATTTTGGTGAGGACTTCTCACGAATCCAATTCCACTTCTTTTTGGAACGTGACCCTTGTTCGTAAGGATCATGTTCAATGACTTGCTACCAACCTCGAATTTCTTCAAGATGTCCTTAAGTTAGCACGTTTTCCTTTTGGAAGGTTTCTAGATCATGGCATTTTATGCATGAGCTTAAACTATCATGATGTTCAGCATTTAACTTATCGAAATTACAAATAAGACTATCATGTTCCTTTTTTAGCAATTTGTATTTTCTACTAATTGTTTTACATTCATCAAACAATTCATGGAAAGCATTTAATAATTCATGATAAGGTAAATCTTCATCAATTAAATCTGTTACCTCATCTCCGATGGCCATTAAGGCATAATGAGCAACTTGCTCGGTGTTGGACTCCTCTTCTTCGGATGCGCTCGAGTCATCCCATGTTGCTTGAAGCGCCTTCTTCTTTGATGTTCTCCTTTTGACTTGGGGACAGTTACTTTTGTAGTGTCCCGGCTTTTTGCATTCATAGCAAATAACTTGGTCCTTCTTGGGTTCAGGCCTTTTTGCGTCATTCTTAAACTTGTTTCTTTTAAAGAATTTTTTAAATTTTCTTGTTAGAAGCGCCAAGTCATCATCACAGTCCTCATCACTTGAGTTTTCTCTCAAGTGGCATTCTAAAGTTTTGAGTGCCATATCCTTCCTATTCTTTGGAAGGATGTCTTCTTGCTCTTCATGAGCTTTACAAGTCATTTCGTAGGTCATTAACGACCCGATTAGTTCTTCAAGAGGGAAGTTGCGTAGATCTTTTGCCTCTTGAATAGCAGTGACTTTAGGATCCCAACTCTTAGGAAGGGATCTTAGTATCTTATTTACGAGCTCAAAATCCGAAAAGCTTTTTCCGAGTCCTTTTAGACCATTGACGACATCCGTGAAACGGGTAAACATGTCGCCAATGGTTTCACTCCGTTTCATCCGGAAAAGTTCGAAAGAATGTAACAACAGATTGATTTTTGACTCTTTCACTCTACTTGTGCCTTCATGAGTCACTTCAAGTGTGTGCCAAATATCAAATGCAGTTTCACAAGTTGAAACACGGTTAAACTCGTTTTTATCAAGTGCACAAAATAAGGCATTCATAGCCTTTGCATTAAGAGCGAAAGCCTTCTTCTCCAAATCATTCCAATCGATCATTGGAAGAGAAGACTTCGAAAATCCATTTTTGACAAGATTCCACAGTTCAAAATCCATAGAAATAAGAAAGATCCTCATTCGGGTCTTCCAGTAGATGTAGTCCGTCCCACTGAACATGGGTGGACACGTAATAGAATGCCCCTCTTGGTTTCCGGCGTATGCCATCTCTCTTGGGTTTTAATCCATTAGAGAATTAACCTTGCTCTGATACCAATTGTTAGGATCGAGAGCACTAAGAGGGGGGGATGAATTAGTGCAGCGGAAATCTTTCAGCGATTAAAAACGAAAGCTGCGTTCGTTCGATAAAAACAATTTCGATGTAAAAGCCGATTCTAATATTACATAAGATTGAGCGCAGTTTACGTCTAAACACAGTTTACGTCTAAACGCAATTTGCGTCTAAATGCAGTTTGCGTCTAAACGCAGTTTTACGTCTAAACGCAGTTTTACGTCTAAATGTAGTTTGCGTCTAAACTCAGTTTACGTCTAAAACGCAGTTTTATGTCTAAACGCAGTTTGCGTCTAAACGCAGTTTTACGTCTAAACATAGTTTTACGTTTAAAAGTAGTTTACATCTAAAACACAGTTTTACGTCTAAACACAGTTTACGCAGTTTACGTCTAAACGCGGTTTTACGTCTAGACGCAGTTTGCGTCTAAACGTAGTTTTACATCTAAACGCAGTTTCCGCAGTTTACGTCTAAACGTAGTTTCGAAAAGATCTGAACTTAGAAACTCATTCGTAAATGTTAGGATCGAGAGCACTAAGAGGGGGGGGGTGAATTAGTGCAGCGGAAATCTTTCAACGATTAAGAACGAAAGCTGCGTTCGTTCGATAAACACGATTTCGATGTAAAAGCCAATTCTAGTATTACTTAAGATTGAGCGCAGTTTACGTCTAAACACAGTTTACGTCTAGATGCAATTTGCTTCTAAATGCAGTTTGCGTCTAAACGTAGTTTTACGTCTAAACGCAGTTTTACGTCTAAACATAGTTTTACGTCTAAACGCAGTTTGCGTCTAAACGCAGTTTTACGTCTAAACGCAGTTTTACGTCTAAACTTAGTTTTACGTTTAAAAGTAGTTCACGTCTAAAACACAGTTTGCGCAGTTTACGTCTAAAACACAGTTTTACGTCTAAACACAGTTTGCGCAATTTACGTCAAAAACATAGTTTTACGTCTAAACACAGTTTGCATAGTTTACGTCAAAAACACAGTTTTACGTCTAAACACAGTTTGGGCAGTTTACATCTAAACGTAGTTTTATGTCTAGATGCAGTTTGCGTCCAAACGTAGTTTTACGAAAAGATCTGAACTTAGAAACTCGTTCGTAAAAGCCCAGAAGACAGTTTGCAGTTATAAATAGAATCAAAACGTAAACGTAAACTGCAATGTAAAGATCGTACGAAAACATCGATTTACGTTGGAATGCAGATTCGGAAAGATCAGAGTTTAGAAACTTGTTCGTGAAAGCGCAGAGAGCAGTAGCTATGAAGGAGGTTTGCAGTAATGATAAAGTGCTCAAAATAAATGCAAACCAGAGATTTAGAGTGGTTCGGTCAGTCTTGACCTACTCCACTTTTGGCTTCCTCCACCGGCGAGGTCACCGACGTCAACTAGGGGCCTTCCTTCAATAGGCGAAGGCCAACTGTCCTTTTACAGTTTCTCTCCTTTTGACAGGCTCAGGAGACAACCTTTACAGATCCTTTCTCTCCTCTCTTTACAACTCAAAACTTGAAGAACAGAAAGAGGAGAACTTTAGGACTTTACACAAATTTGAGCTCTTAGAATCACAGAAAAGATCAGGAATTCGGTGTGGATCTGTATCTTTTCAGTGCTGAATGGGTGGGGTATTTATAGGCCCCAACCCAATTCAAATTTGGAGCTCAAAACGATCAAATCCCGGAATTCCGGGATCAGGCGGTTGCACCCCCTGACTGGAGAGGTTGCACTACCTGGCAGAGCTCGAAGACTGAGCCCAGGCGGTTGCACCTCTCTGTCAGGGAGGTTGCACCGCCTGAGTCTGGCTCGGAGACTGAGCCCCAGGCGGTGCCACCTCTTGACTGAGGCGGTTGCACCTCTCTACCAGAGCTCGAAGACCGAGCTCAGGCGGTGCCACCTCTCTGTCAGGGAGGTTGCACCGCCCAGTCTCGCTTGGAGACTGAGCCCAGGCGGTGCTACCGCCTGCTTGGGGCGGTTGCACCTCCTGGCAAAGCTTCTCCTGGACGGTGCCACCTCCAACCCTGGCGATGCCACCTCTTTTACTATTTCAGCTCACTTGGTTTGGCTCCAAACTTGGTCTAAACCAGTCCGAACTTGGGCCTAATTGGCCCCTACTTGGGTTATAGGATTAACACCTAATTCTAACCCTAATTAACATGCTAACTATGATTTTAAAGACATTTTCTAAGCTATTACAAAGTCCGCAAATCAAGGCTTCTTCTGGCGAGCTTCCGGCAAACTTCCGGCGGTCTTCCGATGAACTCTCGGAAACCATTCTGCTTTCTCCCGGCAAGCTCCTAGACTTCACGATTTGTTCTTAGCGAGTTCCAACGAGCTTCTTCGGCAAGCTCCGATCTTTCTCGGTGAGCTCCGCGAACTCCCAATGAATCTTCCGACAAGCTTCCGAAAAACCCTTCGGTAAGCTCCCAACTCATTCTCGGCTAGTTCCGGTAGCATTCCCGACAAACCTTCGGACTTCCGTCGAACTCTCGAACTCGCAACAAATCCTTCGCGCTTGACTCCAACACTTTGTTTCGCTTTATGTCTTCATCGTTATCATAGTTAATCCTGCACAATTAAAACAAAACTTCGATCGAGACAATTAATCCTAAGCAATTAACCAAGTTGTTCGGCATGTCATTGGTCTCTCGACGCTTCGTTCGATTCTTCGGCGCATCGTCCTCTCCTGTAGCCTATTGCCCAATCGGCCAGTTGACTCCGCAACTCCGATATCCTTGGCACAATACTCGCTCTTCTTGGCCCGATGCCCAAGTCCACGGCCCGAAGCCTTCTGTCGATATGTCGACCGATCCACCAGCTCGACGTCCAATCTTCTGACATGTTCCTCCGGCACAACATGATTTTCCTGCTTTAATTGTCTCATCTTGATCAAAGCATCCTGCATCACTCAAAACACAGATTAAATCATAAACATATATCAAGTAGTTTCATCATCAAAATACGAGATTCAACAATCTCCCCCTTTTTGATGATGACAACTACTTGATGACGGAGTTAACCTTAACTCCCGGAGTTTAAACAAACTCCCCCTATCAATATGCTATATTGATAGAACCTTGAATTCAAACTGAATTCAAGTCATTGCAATATTCATCATGAATACTTGCAACATATCATCATGAACGTATGCATAAACTTATGCATCACATGTCATGTCATCAACATACTTTCATCAACATACTTCTCCCCCTTTGTCATCAACAAAAAGGAGAAGTATCACAATCAAGTGTTTGTGATATTGGTTCAACTCATTGCATGAAAAATATAATATCAAGTTTTATCATCATGCAATTTTGCTAGAAAATATAGCAAGTGTTGAATCATGCTTAGAATATTCAAGCTATCAAGTTTTAGATATGCAAGTTTTATAGCATACAAGATAGCACTTGGTATGAAAATTAGAGATGTTCAAGGTAGCAAGTTCTACATCATGCAAGCTAGCAAATTAGAGATGTTCAAGAAGGCAACTCTTGCTTCTTGAAATATGAAAATTTTGTCCACTTTGCTAGATGCGCAAGTTAGCATGTTTTGCTTCTTGAGATAGGCAAGATAGCACCTTTGTTCTTTTTGTTTCTTAAGATGTTCAAGATAGCAATTTCTTCTCTTTTGAGAAGCTTTCTTCTTGAATTGTGCATGCAAGTTATCTCCTCCTTAGTCATTGTCAAAAAGAAGGGAAAACCTTTTCTGTCAATTTCTAAATCATGACAAAGGCGAGTAATCATTTTTATTTCAAAATTCCATAATTGAGATAAACCTTGAATTCAAATCAAGGCAATTTTAATCAAGGTTCATATCATATGCAATACATTACGTAGAAAGCATAAGTATTGCCTGCATCATTTTAGCAACAAATCGTAGCATTTCATCACATGGCAAGATATCATCAAGTAGAATTACGATGCAAGTTCTTGATATCTTAACATGATGAAAATTCAAATATGGCACTTATAGTATCAATTCATATATTTCTCCCCATTTATCATTAACAAAAGGAAAAGTAGCTCTAGCTATTTTAAAATATATGCAAGTTTTTATAACATGAAGCTATATTTTCATCACAACATATAAGCACAAAAGCATAGCAAGATTCTTAGGTTCAATCATGACAATTCAACACTTGCTACATGTGCAAGATTGCAATTGCTTTTCTTTGCATGTTCTAACTAGCAAAAGCTTTCTCCCCTTTGTTTTTGTCGAAAAGAAGGGAGAAATCAATGGTAAAATTTTTTTAATTATTATCCAGGCCATATTACAAAATCTTGTCATGATATCAAGAAAGTTCAAGAAGGACATGATCCATTCAACAAATCCTTTTAATAGGGCAAAGGAATTATATAACCAAGAATCATGATTAAAATATTTCAATATCATAGATCAAGTCATGATTCGTGATTCATCATAAATCAAATTAATTCTCAGTCATCACATAAGGCATTTAAAGAATTTTTTGAAACATAGAAGAATGATTAATTTAAGCATGTAATGTTTCAATCAAAATCAAGTCATAAATACCAATACTTTCATATTGTGAGTATCAATTCATGAATACCAAAAGATATTATTTGTGATTTCAATTTTGCAAGATCATGATTATGATTTAGACATAACTTATTCAAATCAAATCGTCAACTTGAAACTCATAATCAAGTCATTAAAATTAATTTCGAGATTCACAAAATATCATGAAATCAAAAGACAAGTTGCATTTCATTTGAAGAACTCCTTTTTGATAAATGTAGGGAGCATAATGAACGATCTTGATTTATAAAGAGCTTCATGTTATAATTATCAAGATCATGATTTTAATAATTATTCTCTTTAGCAAAGAATCACAAAAGCACTTTATTTTTGCATAAGAAATCTCATTGTATTATGATTTATAAATTCTTTTTCTGCACATGAATCATAGGAGATATGTATGTGAAACAAATCTTTGCAAGCAAAGACACTATCATTCATATTTCAAGATGGAATTTATAAGCAGGAATCATTTCATCAAATCCATTTTAGAAAAATATTTTTCATAAGTGTATGAGAAAATCCGATTGTTAGGATACCAATTGTTAAGTGAATCCGAAAATGAAATTAGTACTTTCATGCATTCGGATAAGATTTTGCTATAGATTTTCAAGTTCAATTATGAAGATAAAACATGCTCATGATCATAAAAATTTATGTATCCAAAACATATAATTTCCAACATGTTATAGTGTAAAATCATCATGGCAATTAAGTGTTTTGAACATTGAATCAAGAATGTCCGAAAAATAATCTTAACACGTTCATGCATTCGAGCACATTTTTGCCATAGTTTTTCAAATATACTCATGAGAATAACACATGCTTATCATCGGCTTAAAATCTCATGCATAAAATTGTTAATCAAAATATTTAATTTCATCATTATGCATTTCTATGATCTTTAATCAAAATCGAGAAATAACAATGGAAATCAACGTAATACACATTATTACTTCTTAACCATGATTTCATATTTTCAATCAAGATCATTTTATTTGTTTATCATAAAATATGCAATATTATCATTTTCGAAATTACTTAGTATGATCATAAATTTTTTTTTTTTTTTTTAACATGTAATTTTTAAGAAAATTAATTCTAAACTAAAAGAGAAAAATACATCATGAAAGCATCAAGTAATTTCAAAATAAATTAGGGGGATTTTCGATTACCTCATCATTGTAGGCTGTTAAGGCGTAGTTTGCCGCCTTGCTTTTGTTGACTTTCTCTTCGAGCTCGATTCATCCCAATTTTTGTTCTTCTTCTTGCGTTTAAAGCAAGTAATTCGATTCTTTTTGCTTTTTAATTTTCATTTCATTTATAGTTTAAGTTCACCATCACTTGAGCTTATGCTCGAGTGGTCTTCAAATGTTCTATGTCCCAAATCCTTCTTGTTCTTTGGAAGGTTGTTTTGTTCATCATTGTCCTCATCACTTGAGTCATCGCTCAAGTGGCATTCATTTGTCCAGAGTTCCAAATCCTTCCTGTTCTTTGGAAGGTGATTGTGTTCAACATGTTCATCATGTGCATTGTGCACCATTTCATATGTCATCAATGAACCAATTAGTTCTTCAAGTGGTAAGTTGTTTAGGTTTTTAGCTTCTTGTATTGCAGTTACTTTTGAATCCCACTTCTTAGAAAGAGAACGCAAAATCTTGTTTACGAGTTTAAAGTCCGAAAAACATTTTCCAAGAGCTCTTAAACTATTGACGACATCCGTGAAACGGGTGTACATGTCTCCTATAGTCTCGCTTGGTTGCATTCGAAAAAGCTCGAAATCATGCAATAAAAAGTTAACTTTCGAGTCTTTGACACTACTAGTTCCCTCGTGCGTGATTTCAAGTGTTCGCCAAATGTCAAAAGCTGTTTCGCACGTAGAAATCCGATTGAACTCATTTTTGTCCAAAGCGCAAAATAAGGCATTCATAGCCTTTGCGTTTAAAGAGAAATACTTCTTCTCCAAATCCGACCATTCGTTCGTCGGTTTAGAGGGAAGTTGAAAGCTATTTTCAACGATATTCCATAAATCCAGATTTAGAGAAATCAAGAAAACTCTCATTCGAGTTTTCCAATAAGTATAGTCCAATCCGTTAAAGAACGGTGGACGAAAGACCGAAAAGCCCTCTTGAAGAGCCATTTCTCTCGGGTGTAAATCCGAAATGAGAAATACCCCGCTCTGATACCAATTGTTAGGATCGAGAGCACTAAGAGGGGGGGGGTGAATTAGTGCAGTGGAAATCTTTCAGCGATTAAGAACGAAAGCTGCGTTCGTTTGATAAACACGATTTCGATGTAAAAGCCGATTCTAATATTACTTAAGATTGAGCGCAGTTTACGTCTAAACACAGTTTACATCTAGATGCAATTTGCGTCTAAATGCAGTTTGCGTCTAAACGCAGTTTTACGTCTAAACGGAGTTTTACGTCTAAACGTAGTTTTACGTCTAAACGCAGTTTGCGTCTAAACGCAGTTTTACGTCTAAACGTAGTTTTACGTTTAAAAGTAGTTCACGTCTAAAACACAGTTTGCGCAGTTTACGTCTAAAACACAGTTTTACGTCTAAACACAGTTTGCGCAGTTTACGTCAAAAACACAGTTTTACGTCTAAACACAGTTTGCGTAGTTTACGTCAAAAACACAGTTTTACGTCTAAACATAGTTTGGGCAGTTTACGTCTAAACGCAGTTTTAAGTCTAGACGCAGTTTGCGTCCAAACGTAGTTTTACGAAAAGATCTGAACTTAGAAACTCGTTCGTAAAAGCGCAGAAGACAGTTTGCAGTTATAAATAGAATCAAAACGTAAACGTAAACTGCAATATAAAGATCGTACGAAAACACCGATTTACGTCTGAATGCAGATTCGGAAAGATCAGAGTTTAGAAACTTGTTCGTGAAAGCGCAGAGAGCAGTAGCTATGAAGGAGGTTTGCAGTAATGATAAAGTGCTCAAAATAAACGCAAACCAGAGATTTAGAGTGGTTCGGTCAGTCTTGACCTACTCGACTTTTGGCTTCCTCCACCGGCGAGGTCACCGACGTCAACTAGGGGCCTTCCTTCAATAGGCGAAGGCCAACTGCCCTTTTACAGTTTCTCTCCTTTTGACAGGCTCAGGAGACAACCTTTACAGATCCTTTCTCTCCTCTCTTTACAACTCAAAACTTGAAGAACAGAAAGAGGAGAACTTTAGGACTTTACACAAATTTGAGCTCTTAGAATCACAGAAAAGATCAGGAATTCGGTGTGGATCTGTATCTTTTCAGTGCTGAATGGGTGGGGTATTTATAGGCCCCAACCCAATTCAAATTTGGAGCTCAAAACGATCAAATCCCGGAATTCCAGGATCAGGCGGTTGCACCTCCTGACTAGAGAGGTTGCACCGCCTGGCAGAGCTCGAAGACTGAGCCCAGGCGGTTGCACCTCTCTGTCAGGGAGGTTGCACCGCCTGAGTCTGGCTCGGAGACTGAGCCCTAGGCGGTGCCACCTCTTGATTGAGGCGGTTGCACCTCTCTGTCAGAGCTCAAAGACCGAGCTCAGGCGGTGCCACTTCTCTATCAGGGAGGTTGCACCGCCCAGTCTCGCACGGAGACTGAGCCCAGGCGGTGCCACCGCCTGCCTGGGGCGGTTGCACCTCCTGGCAAAGCTTCTCCTGGGCGGTGCCACCTCCAACCCTGGCGGTGCCACCTCTTTTACTATTTCAGCTCACTTGGTTTGGCTCCAAACTTGGTCCAAACCAGTCCAAACTTAGGCCTAATTGGCCCCTACTTGGGTTATAGGATTAACACCTAATCCTAACCCTAATTAACGTGCTAACTATGATTTTAAAGATATTTTCTAAGCTATTACAAAGTCCGCAAATCAAGGCTTCTTCTGGCGAGCTTCCGGCAAACTTCCGGCGGTCTTCCGATGAACTCTCGGAAACCATTCTGCTGACTCCCGGCAAGCTCCTAGACTTCACGATTTGTTCTTAGCGAGTTCCAACGAGCTTCTTCGGCAAGCTCCGATCTTTCTCGGCGAGCTCCGCGAACTCCCAACGAATCTTCCGGCGAGCTTCCGAAAAACCCTTCGGCAAGCTCCCAACTCATTCTCGGCTAGTTCCGGTAGCATTCCCGATGAACATTCGGACTTCCGTCGAACTCTCGAACTCGCAACAAATCCTTCGCGCTTGACTCCAACACTTTGTTTTGCTTTATGTCTTCATCGTTATCATAGTTAATCCTGCACAATTAAAACAAAACTTCGATCGAGACAATTAATCCTAAGCAATTAACCAAGTTGTTCGGCATGTCATTGGTCTCTCGACGCTTCGTCCGATTCTTCGGCGCATCGTCCTCTCCTGCAGCCTATTGCCCAATCGGCCAGTTGACTCCGCAACTCCGATATCCTTGGCACAATACTCACTCTTCTTGGCCCGATGCCCAAGTCCACAGCCCGATGCCTTCTATCGATATATCGACCGATCCACCAGCTCGACGTCCAATCTTCTGACATGTTCCTCCGGCACAACATGATTTTCCTGCTTTAATTGTCTCATCCTGATCAAAGCATCTTGCATCACTCAAAACGCAGATTAAATCATAAACATATATCAAGTAGTTTCATCATCAAAATACGAGATTCAACAGTAAAAGCGCAGAAGACAGTTTGCAGTTATAAATAGAATCAAAACGTAAACGTAAACTGCAATGTAAAGATCGTACGAAAACACCGATTTACGTCTGAATGCAGATTCGGAAAGATTAGAACTTAGAAACTTGTTCGTAAAAGTGCAAAGAGCAGTAGCTATGTAGGAGGTTTGCAGTAATGATAAAGTGCTCAAAATAAAAGCAAACCAGAGATTTAGAGTGGTTCGGTCAGTCTTGACCTACTCCACTTTTGGCTTCCTCCACCGACGAGGTCACCAACGTTAACTAGAGGCCTTCCTTCAATAGGCGAAGGCCAACTGCCCTTTTACAGTTTCACTCCTTTTGATGGGCTCAGGAGACTACCCTTACAGAACCATTCTCTCCTCTCTTTACAACTCAAAACTTGAAGAACTGAGGGAAGAGAACTTTTAGGCTTTTACAACAATTTTGAGCTCAAGAATCACAGAAAAGATCAAGATTTCGATGTAGATCTATGTAGGTCTATATCTTTTCAGTGCTGAATGGGTAGGGTATTTATAGGCCCCAACCCAGTTCAAATTTGGAGCTCAAAACGATTAAATCCCGGAATTCCGGGATCAGGCGGTTGCACCTCCTGACTGGAGCGGTTGCACCGCCTGGCAGAGCTCGAAGACTGAACCCAAGCGGTTGCACCTCTCTGTCAGGGGCGGTTGCACCGCCTGAGTCTGGCTCGGAGACTGAGCCCCAAGCGGTGCCACCTCCTGACTGAGGCGGTTGCACCTCTCTGCCAGAGCTTGAAGACCGAGCTCAGGCGGTGCTACCTCTCTGTCAGGGGAGGTTGCACCGCCCAGTCTTGCTCGAAGACTGAGCTTAGGCGGTGCCACCTCCTGGCTGGGGCGGTTACACCGCCCAGTCTCGCTGGGAGACTTAGCCCAGGCGATGCCACCTCCTGGCTGGGGCGGTTGCACCGCCTGGTGCAATCAGGGTCCGAATGGGTAGCTCCATTTGGCCCAATTTCGGTTTTTCAGGGGCCCAATTGCCCCAAGATTAAGCTAATGGGATCACCTCCCATTTCCAACTTAATTAACGTGCTAACTATGATTAAATCTAAGACAATTTCTGTAGCTTTGCTTCGGTGCGTCACTCGCTTCTTCCGGCGAGTTTCCGGCGAACTTCCGTCGATCATCCGATGAACCCTCGGTGATGCTTCTGCGGACTTCCGGCAAACTCTTGGACTTGCGACGATCCACTTGGCGAGTTTTGACGAGCTTCGCTTGGCAAGCTTCTGGACTTCTCGGATTTGTTCCCGCAGAACCTCCGACGACCGTCCGAACTTCCGTCGAACTCTCGAACTCCCAACGTGATCATAAACTTGACTTCGGCGCAACTCTTGCTGCTTGTCTAACTTTCATCGTAGTTAATCCTGCACACTTATCTCAACACATAGATTTGACAATAGATGAGAATTGACTTCATCATCAAAATCCGAGATTCAACAAAATCCATAGAAGGCAGTAAGCTATTGAGGAGGTTTGCAGTAAAGATAATATGCTCAAAGTAAATGCAAACCAAAGAGTACCACAATTTTAGAGTGGTTCAGTCAATCTTGACCTACATCCACTTCTGGCTTCCTCCACCGACGAGGTCACCTACGTCCACTAGAGGCCTTCCTTCAATAGGCGAAGGCCAACCACCCTTTTACAGTTTCACTCCTTTTGACGGGTTTAGGAGACAACCCTTACAGAATTTTCTCTGCTCTCTTGAAAGATCAGAACTTAGAAGAAAAGAGGGAGAAGAACTTTTAACTCATACAACACTTTTGAGCTCTAAAAATCACAGAGAAAGATCAGGATTTTGGTGGTTTTCATTGCACTTTCGTTGCTGAAAGAGTGGGGTATTTATAGGCCCTAAACTAGTTTGAATTCTGAGCTCAAAACTGTCAATTCCCGGAATTCCAGGGTTTGGTGGTTACACCACCTGACTAGGGTGGTTGCACCGCCTAGCAGAGCTCGGAGACTGAGCCTCTGGGCGGTGCCACCGCTTGTTAGGGGCGGTTGCACCTCCTGCCAGAGCTCAGAGACTGAGCTCAGGCGGTGCCACCTCCTGACTGGGGCGGTTGCACCTCTATCAGAGGCGATTGCACCGCCCAGCTAAAGATCGGAGACTGAACCCTGGGCGATGCCACCGTCGACCCAGGCGGTGCCACCTCTGGCCATGTAATCTGGGTCCGAATGGGCTAATCCATTCAGCCCAATTTGGGTCTTTCAAGGGCCCAATTGTCCCAAGATTAAGTTAATGGGATCAGCTCCCATTTCTAACTTAATGATCGTGCTAACTACGAATTTCTTAAGACATTTACTGCAACTTGCTCTGGTGCGTCAATCGCTTCCTCCGGCGAACTTCCATCAAACTCCTAGACTTGCAATGATCCACTTAGCGATTTCCGACGAGCTTCTTTTGGCAAGCTCCTGGACTTCTCGGATTTGTTCCCGCAGAACCTCCGACGACCGTCTGAACTTTCGTCGAGCTCTCGAACTCCCAACGTGATTATAGTCTTGACTCCAGCGCAACTCCTGCTGCATGTCTTACTTTCATTGTAGTTAATCCTGTACACTTATCTCAACATATGGATTATATAACAAATGACAATTGACGTCATCATCAAAATCCGAGATTCAATAGAGAGTTCGTCGGAAGTCCGGATGGTCAACGGAGGTTCTACGGGAACAATCTGAGAAGTCCAGGAGCTTGCCAAAGAAGCTCATCGGAACTTGCTAAGAGGATCGTCGCAAGTCTAGGAGTTTGCTAGGAGTCCGCCGGAGCATCGCCGAGGGTTTGTCGGATGTTCTTTGGAAGTTCGCCGGAAGCTCGCCAGAAAAAGCGATTGATGCACCGGAACATGATTTGCAGCATTAATGTCTTAAGTGTCATGGTTAGTAGGTAGATTAAGATAGAATTGGGAGGTGATCTCATTAACTTAATCTGGGGACAATTAGGCCCTGAACAGACCCAAATTGGGCCGAATGAATCAACCCATTTAGACCCAGAATTCCTGGCTGGCAGTGGCATCGCCCAGGAGACTTGGTCTCCCAGGAATTCTGGGTGGTAGTACCACCCCGGTCAGGCAATGGTACCGCCAGTAGTTATTACTGCTAGTGGTGGTACCACCCTAGTCAAGCGATGGTACTGCCAGAGCTCAGTCTCCGAGCTCTGCCAGGCGGTGGTACCGCCTAGACTAAGCGATAGTACCACCTAGTGTCAGATGCTAGGTGGTAGTATCGCCCAGTTATAGCGGTGGTACCACCAAGACCCCGAAAATCCGGGAGATGACACTTTTGAGCTCCGAATTCAAACTAATTGGGGCCTATATAAACCCCACCCTTTCTTGCATGAAAAGGCACCAAAAAGCTTACATTTATTCTAAGAATTTGAGAGCTTAAAAGTGTTGTAAAAGGCTAAAAGTTATTTTCTCTCTTTCCTTCTAAGTTTTAATCATTCAAGAGAGGAGTAAAAATATGTAAGGGTTGTCTCCTAAGCCCGTCAAAAGGAGAAAAGTTATAAAAGGGTGGTTGGCCTTCGCCTATTGAAAGAAGGCCTCTAGTGGACGTTAGTGACCTCGTCGGAGGAGGAAGCCAAAAGTGGATGTAGGTCAATATTGATCGAACCATTCTAAATCTCGGTTTGCATTTACATTCTACTCTTTATCTTAACTGCAAACTGCCTCCGTTACTTTACATCAACTATACTTCCATTTCGATCTTAAGTTAAAGTTCTTTCCAAAATGGTTTTTCATCGAAAACAGATTTCTTCGTTTGAAAGTCATTTTTGAACTGACGAAAGTTTTTCGTTGTACTAATTCACCCCCCCCGCCCCCCTTAGTGCTCTTGATCCTAACAATTGGTATCAAAGCAGGTTCATTCTCAATTGGATTAAAACCCAAGAGAGATAGCATATGTCGGAAACCAAGAGGGTCACTCTATTACACGTCCGTCCATGTTCAATGGGATGGACTACACCTATTGGAAGACCCGAATGAGGATCTTCCTTATTTTCATGGATTTTAAATTTTGGAATATTATTGAAAATGGATTTTCAAAGTTTTCTCTTACAATGATCAATTGGAATGAATTGGAGAAGAAGACTTTCACTCTTAATGCAAAGGCTATGAATGCCTTATTTTGGGCACTTGATAAAAATGAGTTCAATCGTGTTTCGATTTGTGAAACTGCATTAGATATTTAGTATATACTCGAAGTGACTCACGAAGGCACAAGTAGAGTGAAAGAGTCAAAAATCAATCTTTTAGTACATTCTTATGAACTTTTTTGAATGAAACCGAGCGAGACCTTAGGTGACATGTACACCCGTTTCACGGATGTCATCAATGGTCTAAAAGGACTCGGTAAAAGTTTTTCGGATTTCAAGCTCGTTAATAAAGTTCTAAGATCCTTTCCAAAGTGTTGGGACTCTAAAGTCACTACTATTCAAGAGGCTAAAGATTTAAACAACTTCCCTCTTGAAGAATTAATCGGGTTATTAATGACCTACGAAATGACTTGCAAAGCTCATGAAGACATTCTTCCAAATGACAGAAAGGATATGGTACTTAGAACTCAAGAAGACCACTTGAGAGAAAATTGAAGTGATGAGGACTTTGACGATGACTTGACACTTCTAACAAAGAAATTTAAAAAATTTATTAAAAGAAATAAATTTAAAAATGACACAAAATAAATTTGAACCCAAAAAGGACCAAGTTATTTGCTACAAATGCAAGAAGCCGGGACACTATAAAAATGATTGTCCCTAAGCTAAGAAGAGAATACCAAAGAAGAAGGTGCTTAAAGCAACATGGGATGACTCAAGCGTAACCGAAAAAGAGGAGTCTAACACCGAGTAAGTTGCTCATTATGCACTCATGGCAATCGGAGAGGAGGTATCAAATTTAATTGATGTAGATTTATCTTTTGATGAATTGTTAAATGCTTTCCATGATTTATTTGATGAATACAAAATAATTAGTAGAAAATATAAATTGTTAAAATAGGAGCATGATATTCTTGTTATTAATTTTGATAAATTAAAAATTGAATATAATGATAGTTTAGTTCCATATACAAAATACCATGACTTAGAAATACTCCAAAAAGAAAACTTACAACTCAAGGATACTTTGAAGAAATTCGAGGTTGGTAGCAAGTCTTTGAATATAATCTTTACAAATAAGGGTTCCGTTCGTAAAAGAAGTGGAATCGGATTTGTGAGAAGTTCTCACCAAAATCCAACCACCTTCAGTAAAGGCCCTATCTTGCATGTTTCGCACCAAAACAAATGCAACTTTTGTTGCAAATATGGACATAGGACTTATCATTATCCATTCTGTTAGGATCAAGAGCACTAAGAGGGGGGGGGGGGGGGGGATGAATTAGTGGAGCGGAAAACTTTCGACGATTTAAAACGACGTTCGTACGATAAAAATGATTTCGGTAAGAAAGTCGATTTGGAAATCACTTTAACTTGTGATCAAGTAAGATGTAGTTAAAGTAAAGATATAGAGGCAGTTTACAGTTAAGATAGAGAAAAGAATATAATTGCAAACTGAAATACGACGTTTGTACGATAAAAGCGATTTCGGTATGAAAGCCGATTCAGAAGTTGCTTTAACTTAGATTAGGCGAAGTGCAGTTAAAGTAAAGCTATGGAGGCAGTTTGCAGTTAAGATAGAGAATAGAAAGTAAATGCAAACTGAGATTTAGAGTAGCTCGGTCAATCTTGACCTACATCCACTTTTGGGTTCCTTCTTTGATGAGGTCACCGACGTCCACTAGAGGCCTTCCTTCAATAACCGAAGGCCAACCACCCTTTTATAGTTTCATTCCTTTTGACGGGCTTAGGAGACAACCCTTATAGAATTTTCTCTCTTCTCCTGAAAGATCAAAACTTGGAAGAAAAGAGGGAGGAGAACTTCTAGCCTTTACAACACTTTTGAGCCCTAAAAATCATAAAGTAAGATTGGATTTTTGGTGCCCTTTCATGCAGGAAAGGGTGGGGTATATATTGGCCCTAAACTGGTTTGAATTTGGAGCTCAAAAATGTCTTTTCCTAGATTTTCGCGGTCTTGGCGGTACTACCTCCTGATTGGGGCGGTACAATCGCCTAACAGAGCTTGGAGACTGAGCTCTGGTGGTGCCACTGCCTGACAGGGGCGGTTGCACCGCTCGGTCTCGCTCGGAGACTGAGCCCAAGCGGTGCCAACGCCTGACCTGGGCGGTTGCACCGCCCAGTTTCGCTCGGAGACTGAGACCAAGCGGTGCCACCGCCTGACCTGGGCGGTTGCACCGCCCAGCTTTCCTGGGAGACCATCTCCTGGGCGGTGCTACTGTCGACCCTAGTGGTGCCACCGCCTAGCAGGAATTTTGGTCCGAATGGGTTGATCCATTCGGCCCAATTTGGGTCTATCAAGAGCCCAATTGCCCCCATATTAAGTTAATGGGATCGCCTCCCATTCCTAACTTAATCTACATGCTAACTACGATATTTCTTAAGACATTTACTGTAACTTGCTTCGGTGCGTCAATCGCTTCTTCCGGCGAGCTTCCGGCAAACATCCGACGAACCTTCGGCGATGCTCCGGTGGACTTCCAGCAAACTCCTGGACTTGCGACTATCCACTTGACAAGTTCTGATGAGCTTTTTTTGGCAAGCTCTTGGACTTCTCGGATTTGTTCCCACAGAACCTCCGACGACCGTCCGGACTTCCGTCGAACTCTCGAACCCCAACGTGATCATAGTCTTGACTCCGGCGCAACTCCTACTGCAAGTATTACTTCCATCGTAGTTAATACTACACATGTAAAACAAAACTTCGATCGAGGCAATTAATCCTAAGCAATTAACTAAGTTGTCCGGCATGTCAATGGTCCCTTGAGCTTCATCTGATTCTTCAGTGCATCGTCCTCTCTTGCGGCCTATTGCCCAATCGGCTAGTTGACTCTGCAACTCCGATATCCTTGGCACAATTTCTGCTCTTCTTGGCTCGATGCCTGAGTCCTTAGCCCGAAGCCTTTTGTTGATACATCAATCGATCCACCGGCCAGACATCTAATCTTTTGACATGTTCCTCCGGCCCAACATGATTTTTCCTGCTTTAATTGTCTCATCCTGATCGAAGCATCCTGCATCACTCAAAATGTAGATTAAATCATAAATATATATCAAGTGGTTTTATCATCAAAATAAAAGATTCAACAATCTCCCCCTTTTTGATGATGACAACCAATTGATGACGAAGTTAAACTTAACTCCCGTAGTTTAAACAAACTCCCCCTATCAATATGTCATATTGATAGAACCTCTTGGATTCAAAAATCCAAGCAACATGTCATCATAAACTTAAGCATAACATGTCATGTCATCAACATACTTCTCCCCCTTTATCATTAACAAAAAGGAGAAGTACAACTATTCTTGTGTTTGGAATATAAGTTTAACTCATTGCATAAAAAAAAAAAAATATCAGGTTTTATCATCATGCAGTTTTGAAGCTAGAAAATTTAGCAAGTGTTACATCATGCTTAGAATATTCAAGCTATCAAGTTTTAGATATGCAAGTTTTACAACATACAAGATAGCACTTTTGCTTCTTTTGAGATAGCAACTTCTACATCATGCAAGCTAGCAAATTAGAGATGTTCAAGAAGGCAACTCTTGCTTCTTGAAATATGCAAGTTGCAAGCTAGCAAATTTTTGCTTCCTTTGCAATGTTTGAGCTCGCAATTTTACTTCTGTTGCAAAGTGCAAGTTTAGCATGTTTAGCTTTTCTTGAGATAGCAACTGTTTGCTTCTCTTTAGACTACAAGCTAGCAATTTTTATGATATGCAAGTTTTACTACATACAAGCTAGCTTTTCATCATAACATATAAGCACAAAAGTATAGCAAGATTCTTAAGTTCAATCATGGCAATTCAAAACTAGCTTCTTGTGCAAGATTGCACTTTGCTTTTCTTTGCATGTTCTGACTAGCAAAAGCTTTCTCCCCTTTGTTTTTGTCAAAAAGAAGGGAAGAGTACAAGCTAGCCAGCATTTGTCTTGAGCTAACAATCTTTCTCCCCCTATGTCATTGCCGAAAAGAAGGAGAGGAATCAATGATTTAGACTTTTACATAAACTATGAATTTGCATCAATCAATATTTCAATCATCATATGATAGATACAAGACAACAATGCAAATAAATCATGTCATGAAAGACATCAATTATTAAACATGATATGCTTAAATTTTGCGATACATGTGATACATTGCGATACACTAAAAAATTTAATGCGATGCTTTTAAGGATATCAACCTATTTTTGATACAAAACATGGCAAGAGCAATTATATTGCAAGTTTTCTAAGTTTTGCATTTTTTACTTCTTTCGAGCTAGCAATTCTTTGCTTCTTTTTATATTGCAAGATTTGCAATTCATTGGTAGTGTTCATGATAGCAAGTTCTTTCAATGAAATGATCGAGCTAGCAAAATTTTCTTCCTTTGAAATATGCAGGCTAGTAAACTAACTCCCCCTTTATCATTATCGAAAAGAAGGGAGAAATCAATGGCTAAAAAATTTAATCATTATACAAGCTATATTACAAAATCATATCATGATATCAAGAAAATTCAAGAAGGATATGATTCATTTGACAAATCTTTTTAATAGAGCAAAAGAATTATACAACCACAGATCATGATTAAAATATATCAATATCATAGATCAAGTCATGATTCGTGATTCATAATAAAGCAAATTAATTTTCAATCATCACATAATCCATTTAAAGAATTTTTGAAACATAGGAGAATGATTAATTTAAGCATGCAATGTTTCAATCAAATTCAAGTCATGAATAACAATACTTTCATATTGTGAGTATCAATTCATGAATACCAAAAGATATTATTTGTGATTCCAATTTTGTAAGATCAAGATTATGATTTAGATAAAACTTATTCAAGTCAAATCGTTAACTTGAAACTCATAATCAAGTCATCAAAATCAATTTCGAGATTCATAAAATATCATGAAATCATTAATCTCGATCAGATGGGAAGGGCATTTTTTAAGTGATTATTTTTCATCTAAGCATGCCTTAGTCTTTATATGCCAAATCAAGATAAGCATGAAGGTTCAAGATGTAAAGGCAAAATCTTATAAAACAACTCATCAAGCAAGATTTTAAACATCTATTTTCAAGTCATATAAAGAGTAAATCAAGGATTCAATTATCTCATGTCATGAATTCCAACAGGCATCTCAAATTATCAACATCACATTAAAAATATATTTCTAAAAGATATATCGATAAGTGATTCATTTGTATCATTTCATTCATTCGGAAGATTCTCCTCTTTGGTAAATAAATCTTGGAGAACAAAATGAATTAAGGGAGATGTAACATGATTGAAGCATTGAACATGATTCATATTTAAAATGTGTCTGATGTCGTAAGTATGAATCAAGCATTTGTGACATCTGAAATCATCCTCAAAGTCACATTCAATAAATTCATACATGACAAGCATAGATTTATTGAAAAGACGATAAGATAGAGGATCACATTTCGTTTTTATAAATTTTTATTCATGTGATTTGCTTCTTATAAGCATGCCTTTACCTTTAATAAAACAAGTGTCAACATTTAAGATGGAAAGGTAAAAAACAAATCATCAAGCATGATTCCATGATAACATCCTTTTAATATCTTGATATTCATCAACAAGTATGATTTCAAAAAGTATATTAAAGAGAAATCATTAAGACCAAATGCATGATACACTCATTTATTTTCAAAATATTCATCATGTTTATTTTCATGAGATTCACAAGATTGGTAAAATAAATTCATTAATCTCAATAGGATAGAAAATTCATTTCCATTTCATACAATTGATTTCATGTGAGGGTATTCAAGTCTTTTGTGAAAACATGTATTATCATTTAAAATCGAAACATAAGTTTCGTCATGAAGCCGTCAAGACCAAACACATCATGATATCACATCTATCATCAAAAGACTATCAAGAAATTCATACATAGATGTATATGCACTATGTCATCTTAATATGTCATGAGAATGACATCTTAATTCGTCATAAAAATGATTAGACCAAAAACATGTTAATCTAAAATGAGAGTTTTAAATCAACATTTACTTCAAAAACTCATGCATGACATAAAATCATCAAGATACACATGCATGAATTAATCCTAAGCATTATCTCATATCATATAATTATCATCCCTAATGTTGCATACATCATTCAACATTTCAAAACATAACATGTATGAAACCTTAGCAATATACTTTCATGATCAAATTTTTAATTTTTCAATGATCCTAAAAAGAAAAACATGATATAATTTTTGAAAAATAATTTTTTATTTCCTATTTCTACTATCTAAATTAAGCACTCATGAAAAACTTTAAGTAATTTCAAAATAATTCAAGAGAGTTGAGTTACTTACCTTGTAGTCGAAGCCTGTCAAAGCCCAATTCGCCGTTTCACCTTTGGAAGTTCTTGATTCATTCTTGGTTGTCTTCCTCTTCTTTGGCATTTTCCTCCGTTCAAGTTCATTGTTTATTTTAGATTTTTTTTTAATAAACTTATTAAGATTTAGTGTTCGAAGTTCAAGTTCATTATTGTCCTCATCACTTGAGTCATCACTCAAGTGGTATTCATTTGTCCGGAGTTCCAAATCCTTCCTATTCTTTGGAAGGTGATTCAAGTGCTCATCAGGTTCAAAATATTCCAAAAGTGTCATTTCATAGGTCATTAATGACCCGATTAATTCTTCAAATGGAAAATCATTTAAATTTTTTTATCTCTTATATTGCGGTTATTTTAAGATCCCACTTTTTTGAAAGGGATCTTAAGATCTTGCTTGCGAGATCAAAATTCAAAAAATATTTACCAAGAACACTTAGATTATTGATGACATCTGTGAAACGGGTGTACATGTCGCCTATAGTCTCGCTTGGTTGCATTCGAAAAAGCTCAAAATCATACAATAAAATATTAACTTTCGAGTCTTTGACTCTACTAGTTCCCACGTGCGTGATTTCAAGTGTTCGCCAAATATCAAAAGCCGTTTTGCACTTAGAAATCCGATTGAACTCATTTTTGTCCAAAGTGTAAAATAAGGCATTCATAGCTTTTGCGTTTAAAGAAAAATACTTCTTCTCCAAATCCGACCATTTGTTCATTGGTTTAGAGGGAAGTTGAAAATTGTTTTCAATAATATTGTATAAATCTAAATTTATAGAAATTAAGAAAACTCTCATTATAAGTGTAGTCTAATCCGTTAAACAACGGTGGATGAACAACCGATAAGCCCTCTTGAAAGCCATGAAGAGCTATTTCTCTCGGGTGTAAATCCGAAATGAGAAATACCAAGCTCTGATACCAATTGTTAGGATAAAGAGCACTAAGAGGGGGGGGAGGTGAATTAGTGCAGCGAAAAACTTTTGACGATTTAAAACGACGTTCGTACGATAAAAACGATTTCGGTAAGAAAGTCAATTCAGAAATCACTTTAACTTGCGATCAAGCAAAGTGTAGTTAAAGTAAAGATATAGAGGTAGTTTGCAGTTAAGATAGAGAACAGAATGTAATAGCAAACCGAAATACGACATTCGTACGATAAAAGCGATTTCGGTATGAAAGCCGATTCGGAAGTTGCTTTAACTTAGATTAGGCGAAGTGCAGTTAAACTAAAGCTATAGAGATAGTTTGCAGTTAAGATAGAGAACAAAAAGTAAATGCAAACCGAGATTTAGAGTGGTTCGGTCAATCTTGACCTACATCCACTTTTGGCTTCCTCCTTCGATGAGGTCTCCAACGTCCACTAGAGGCCTTCCTTTAATATGTGAAGGACAACCACCCTTTAACAGTTTCACTCCTTTTGATGGGCTTAGGAGACAACCCTTACAGAATTTTCTCTCATCTCTTGAAAGATTAAAACATGGAAGAAAAGAGGGAGGAGAACTTCTAGCCTTTACAACACTTTTGAGCTTTAAAAATCATAGAGTAAGATTGGATTTTCGGTGCCCTTTCATGCAAGAAAGGGTGGGGTATATATAGGCCCCAAACTAGTTTGAATTTGGAGCTCAAAAATATCTTTTTTCAGATTTTTGGGGTCCTAGCGGTACTACCTCCTGACTGGGGTGGTACAATTGCTTGACAGAGCTCGGAGACCGAGCTCTAGCGGTGCCACCGCCTAACAGGGGCGGTTGCACCACCCAGTCTCTCTCGGAGACTGAGCTGAAGCGGTGCCACCACTTGACCTAGGCGGTTGCACCACCCAACATTCCTGGGAGACCATCTCCTGGGCGGTGCCACCGCCTAGTAGGAATTCTGGTCCGAATGGGTTGATCCATTCAGCCAAATTTGGGTCTATCAAGGGCCCAATTGCCCCCAGATTAAGTTAATGAGATTACCTCTCATTCCTAACTTAATCTACATGTTAACTATAATATTTCTTAAGACATTTACTGTAACTTGCTTTGGTGCATCAATCACTTCTTCCGGCGAGCTTCCGGCGAACATCCGACGAACCTTCAGCGATACTCCGGTGGACTTCCGGCAATCTCCTGGACTTGCAATGATCCACTTGGCAAGTTTCGATGAGCTTCTTTGGTAAGCTCCTGGACTTCTCGGATTTGTTCCCGTAGAACCTCCGACGACCGTCCGGACTTCCGTCGAACTCTAGAACCCCCAACATTATTATAGTCTTGACTCCAACGCAACTCCTGCTGCATGTCTTACTTCCATCATAGTTAATCCTACACATTTAAAACAAAACTTCGATCGAGACAAATAATCCTAAGCAATTAACCAAGTTGTCTGGTATGTCAATGGTCCCTCGACGCTTCATCTGATTCTTCGGCGCATCGTCCTCTCTTGCGGCCTATTGCCCAATTGACCAGTTGACTCTGCAACTCCGATATCCTTGACACAATCTCTGCTCTTCTTGGCCCGATTCCCGAGTCCATGGCCCGAAGCCTTCTGTTAATACATCGACCGATCCACCGGCCCGACATCCAATCTTCTGACATGTTCCTCCGGCCTAATATGATTTTTCCTACTTTAATTGTCTCATCCTGATCGAAGCATCCTCATTTGCTGAAAATGTAGATTAAATCATAAACATATATCAAGTTGTTTCATCATCAAAATACGAGATTCAACACATTCAAGAAGATTAGTCCTAAAAAATTGATTTGAGTTCCAAAAGGAATCGTAATAAATTCCATGCAACATGACAAACAATTTAGATTGGTTTTTGAGGCACCCAAGATTAAATGGGTACCTAAAAATCATCATTTTTAGAAACATATACCATCACAAGCTAGGAGCAAGAGATAATATATTGCTTTTTGGGTGCTCAAGGTTTTTGACTAGAGATCCAAAATGACTCATAACACTCTCTAGCTAAAATGAGAAAAAGAGGATAACTAGAATGATAAGACCCTAAAGTCTTATCATCACTCTAATACCAAATGATAAGACTATATAGTCTTATCGTCGCTCTAATACCAAATGATAAGACCCTACTGTCTTATCGTGGAAGAAAGGGGAGAAAAAGGAATGATAATGATAAGGCCGATCCCCTCAAAGTGATCAAGAAGGGTCGATCCCCTTGAAGCGATCAAGGAGGGCTGACCCCTCGAAGCGATCAAAGAGGCCGATCCCCTCGAAATGATCATTATCATTCCCTTTTCTCCCCTTTCTTCCACGATAAGACTTTAGGGTCTTATCATTTGGTATTAGAGTGATGATAAGACTTTCGGGTCTTATCATTTGCTATCAGAGCGACGATAAGACTTTAGGGTCTTATCATTTGGTATCAGAGCGATGATCCTTGGCGTTCTCGCTGCAGTATTGTTGTAACTATCTTTAAATCAATCAATCAATGAAATGTTATTCTACTCTATGGACAAACCCTAAGATGCCGATCCCCTCAAAGTGATCAAAGAGGGTCGATCCCCTCGAAGTGATCAAGGAGGGTCGATCCCCTCGAAGTGATCAAGGAGGGACGATTCCCTCAAAGTGATCAAGGAGGTCGATCCCCTCGAAGTAATCATTATCATTTCCTTTTCTCCCCTTTCTTCCACGATAAGACTTTAGGATCTTATCATAGAATCAATTACAAAATGATACTAATATACCATATGTTAATGATGCAATCTTGTGTGATAAACACTTAAGTTTATCCCTCAAATTTTGAAATCTATAAACTCTTATGCATGAATTCCCCTTTATACATCCTTCGGATTTTCCGAATTCATTGGATACATTCCTTCCTCAATTTTTTCGTATCCAACTATATCTCATAAAATCATGAACTTACATCTTGCAAGCCAAGTTTACATACAAATTTTGTATGATATAAGTCATGAACGTATTGAAGACATATAAGCTCTATATGACATTTGAGTAGAGTATGCATTTCACAAGATTGATCATGAATGCACAAATTTTCTCATCTTGTGATGTGAATTTTTACATGATTATGTAATTAGGGTTGTGTGCTTCACAAACAAATACTCCCTTCAAATTGAAAACACCCACATCAGCCCACACACCCCTTGAAAGTAGTGCTTACTACCTGTAGGCGGTGGCACCGCCCAGCTAGTGGTAGAACCACCGGTTGTCACGAGTGACAGGTGGTTGCACCATCGAGCCAGTGATGCCACCGCCCGCAACCTGCCCCATTTAAACTTGAGCTAGGGCCGGTGGTAGAACCGACCCCAACTCATTCTCTTCTCCTCCTTGTAGTTCTAAACTCTCCTTCAACTCTATTCCTCCCCTTTAGCTGCCCAAAACTGCCTATTCCCTTCAAGATCAAGAATTAATCCTTCATCATCTTGAAGATCTCAACTAAGGTATTCTCTAAGAGGTCTTTTGATTTCTATTTTGTTTCATCTACTCTTGCTCATTATTTATCTTCATAAATAGCAGGATTTATGGGTTCTAGAATATCCTTTAGGGACAAAGGGAAGAGGAGATTAGAAGAAAACTTTGATTCCACACTTTTTGATTCAAATCTACATGCCCAAAAATTTGCTTCCATAGAATTTAGAAATGTTCTTAAGAGAAAATACGTTAACTTAGATGAACTAAGTGATTTAGAGCCAATTTAATAGTTTATAAATCTAAATCTTCTCCTAATCCTAAAAATAAGTGAACCCATCTACCCTAGACTTGTTAGGTTGTTTTATAACAATCTACATATAGATAAAGAAGAAAGGGTGTCTACTTATCTTCTAGGACATTATATATCTATTACGGATAGATCCCTTTGCGACATAATAGGCATCCCTATAAAAGATAGATGTTATTATTTTAGAGGACAATGGGATGATGAAACAGTTGGGACCATGTATGTTGATGCCTTAGGAACAATTTTCAGTAATCCCAACTTAATGGTACTTCCTAAAAGTTGTAAACATCTATTACCATTAAACACCAAAATACTTCTTCACATTCTAATTAGTATCATTCTCCCTAAACAATACCATCATGATGAAGTAAGTCAAATGGAACTAGGAACCATGTATTGGAACATGAAAGGATTTAATAATTGTTTTGGTTACCTTATCCAACAAAATATGATAGAAATATCTAAAAATGACATAATGCTTCCATATGGTGGTATAATCACTAGAATATTTAATGCCTATGATATTGCAATACCACTCGACGAAGAGGTTATAAAGGTAGATAGATTTAGCATCATAAATAAAAATCTACTTCATCGAATGAGATGTATATTTAGAAATGGTATATGGGTTAGAATGCTAAGAAGAACCGATCCCCCTCAACCTGAACCAGAACTAGAAACACCAATCTTTAGAGGTAATCAATCTCCTCCAACTAGTTCCTTTGAGGAATTATATCCAATTGAGCAAGCTCCTTCGTCAACTATCGAAGACTAGGGATTTGGATGGATCGCTTTGAATAAAGACAAGATCGGCTCGAACATCAACAAGATCAAATCCTATCTAAGCTACAACAGATTCATCGACAATTTGACTCTTTGTTTAGGTATTTTAATTTTTCACCACCTGAATGAGCATATGTATGTATTTAGAAAATGTGGACACAATTGCTTCTTGTCTTGTTGTAAAACTATGTTGTTGTAAACTCTTTATGCTACTCACCTTGATTACAATGACACTTGTTTTCATATGTTTAACCATTGGTATCTACGACTTGATGTATTATTTGGTGAGCATTTACAGAAAATATTAATGTTGAATGAACTTCATTTTTGGATTTTCCTTATTCTTTGATCACTTAAATTCCATGCTAAAAATTTTATATGAATTTGATATGATTGAATAACGTGTTTACTTTAAAAATGACAATTTTGTGCCTTGGTGCTAAAAGTTTCCATGATGAGCATGTTATACTCTCATTGTGATTTCATACATCGGATTCTTAATCTTTGAGTACTACAAATGCTAATAATTTTGCTTCATAATTATGATTGAAGAGCCATAATAAAACCTTGTCCGAATGCATGAATTTGTTGAATTTGTTTTTCAGACTTTCTTGATTCTATGATTCAATCACTTAATGATGAAAATCTCATGATACAAATTTTATGTATATGCTTCAATAACATGTTAGAAGTTGTGTTTTGGATTCAAAATTTTCCATGATGATGTTTTACCTTCATGATTGTGTTTGAAAAGCTATGGCAAAACCTTATCCGAATACATGAATTTATCTCATTTTCGGACTCTCTTGATCCTAACAATTGATATCATTCAAGTTATTTTTAATTGAGCTTAATGTAGCTTTCATGAACCTATGTTATATTAAGTTTATTTCATATCAATGCTCCATGATTTTTTACATATGGAATTGATTAACAAATATATCTCTCATGAATTTACCTTATGAAAAATGATTTTTAATCGAGAAATGGATTTGATGAAATGATATGAATTTCTTCTTGATAAAGGAAGATTTCTTTTTGAGATGAACACTTGCAAGGATTTAATTCACATGCATATCTTGATCCTTGTAAAAATAAAGTATGATTTAATCTCTTATTATTTTTACCTTCATTCAAGTTAGTTCATAATGTTCAGATCTTTAACATATCAAATATGGATCAAACAATTGTTTTATAGAATCAAAACTGAATTTTGATTCAAAAACATGATTTATAGATCCAAAATAATGGATTAAGAATGTTTCCATAAAACTTATTAAATCTATTATAATATGAATGAAATCCTACAACAATTAAGAAGCATATTAAAATGGAAGCGTACCTGATGAATCCATTAATGTATTTTATGAATTAATTAGTGATTTGGTCTTCTAATTGCAAGTATCCTTAAGAACTTTAGATTTCTCCTTGACAGGTGAAGAGAAGCTTCATTCGATACTGCAATCGGGGACCATAACCTTATTTATAGTCATAACTGATGAATATGTAATTATGATTATATTTATAATTAATGAATCTACAATTATCCTCCAAGAGTTTCATATTCCTAACTTATCTCATCATTAAGTTATAAATATGACTAATGGTATCCACACAATTAATTTTCATAATAATAATTATGTCCCTTAGCCAAATAACTTTACTTTAATTGGATCACTTTAATTTTAGCTAATAAAAATAATGGCTTAACATATTTAATTATACATGTGTGACCCTTAAAATTCTAACAATCTCCCACTGAGTCATATATGTATCCTTACAAATATGCTATACTTTTTGAACTCAAAACTATTGTCATTATTAAACAGGACATACAAAACAATCTCATCCATTGGCCATATTAATATAGGACCAAAGCGGTCTTTGTTATATCAATCATAACTAAACACATCAATGATCACTAATATTAATATAACCAAATGACATAGATCAATTATGAAATGTGTAGCATGAAAATTACATGAATGTGATTTGTATATGTCAATTTTTAAATGGTCCAACTTTATCTTTATGAGATCATTAATAAATTTAATAGCCATAATGTATAAAGTATAATAAACTGAAGCTTTCTTTTTTATCAGAAAATATTTATACAAATACATAATATGGCATAGAACATATAACAAACATATGACAGACTCCCACTAAACTAAAGTTTCCTCAAATTTTGATATACCCATATGAGCAGTATGCTCATGAAAGACCTTGGGCGGTACACTTTTTATGAGAGGATCTGCCAACATAAAGTTTGTTCCCAAGTGTTCTATAGAAATTTGTTTACTTTATACCCTTTCTTTCACAACTAGGAACTTGATGTCAATGTGCTTTGACTTAGTCGAGCTCATATTGTTGTTGTTAGTGGTCTTTTAATCCCTTGTACTAATTGCAACCCTGTGACAAAATTCCTCAACCAAATTTCATGATTGGATGCCTCAAAACATGCTACAAATTCTGCTGCCATAGTGGAAGAAGCAATAAGAGATTACTTGGCACTACGCCAAGAAATCGCCCCACCAGCCAACATATAAATGTAGCCCGAAGTGGATTTCCTACTGTCTTGGCATCCAGCAAAATCGGAGTCAGAATACCCAATGATTTCCAAATGGTCTAATCTCCTATATGTGAGCATATGATTTTTTGTCCTCTTTAAATATCTCATGACTCTTTTAGCTGCCTTCCAGTGATCATTCCAAGATTGCTTAAGTATCTGCCTAACACTCCAACAATGTATGCTATATCCTGACAAGTACAAACCTATGCATACATTAGCTCCCTACAGCTAATGTATAGGGAATCTTTTGCATTTCTTGAGTTTCCAAATTTCCTTTAGGGCACTGATTAAGACTGAACTTGTTGATAAGCAAATAAGATTTCCTCAAGGTAGTTGAGGAAATCTCTAAGCAATTGAGAAAAATCTACCTTGAGGAAATCTCTAAGCAGTTGAGAAAAATCCTCCATGCTGAATGTGTATAACCTCACTACTGAGTGTGTATAAATAGCTATTAAGAGCTCACTATCAAAATGAACTAGGCAATTACATCTTATACATTTCATAGTTTCTTCTACACTTTCTATCTTTCTATCTTCTTCATTTAATTCTTAACATGGTATCAGAGCCTTCTTCCTTGCGGATGTAGGCAGCTCTGCCGAAGCCTTCTGTTGCTCCTCTTTTCTATTTAGGGAAAGGGCAGTGCTGCTGCTTACCTCTCCTCCGGTGACGCTGCTTCCTGTTCTAGAGTCGGTGACTGCTCCACCTCCTACCCTCACAAGAACCTCGCCTACACTACCATGGTGGTTGTCGTCCTTGCAACTGCTCCCTGGCTAGCGACCTCTCCTCCTCGTTCCCACATCTTACTCGAGCGAGAAGTGCTACTACCGCCATCCTTACTGCCACTGGGCTGGATTTCTCTGCAACTGTAACTGCTGCAGATTTTTCTTTTCTTTTCACCTAATCACTACAGATTTCTTCTTCATCTCTGCAGCTTCCTCGCCCATCACTGCAACCTCCTCTGTAGTACATCGCCGCATCGCTGCAGCCTCCTCTATAGCACATCGATCTGCTTTTCTCCTCCTCCCTCCCTCCTATATCTTTACATCTTCTGTAAAGATCACTTAAACTACCACAAAATATCTGGGATGTCTTCATTTTCCTCTTTCGATATTCCTATCCCTATTTCTGCAAGGACTCTGAGCACTTCTCAAAGTCTTATCACCATCAATGTTGTAGCACTCATTCCCTTCAAATTATCCAAAGGCGGTAATTATGCATCTTGGCGGGCATAACTTTCTAATCTTCTATTTGGCTATGATCTCCTAGGTTACATTGATGGCTCTCTCTAGTGTCCACCTGAAATGATCAACATCCCAAGTGAACCCAGTCCAATGCCAAATTTAGCCCACAAACTATGGTTACGTCAAGATCGCCTTATTCTCCTAACTGTTCAAGCTTTCGTTGTTGGATCCATTGCCCCGCTAATATCCTCATGTACGACCATTGCAGAAGCATGGTGCAAGTTATAAACAACTTTAGCAAATCGCTCCCGTACTCACATGCTCGGACTTCTCTCCAATCTGATGAAAATGAAACAAGAGGGAAGTACTATTGCTGATTATCTACAAAATATCAAAGTTATCATCGATGATTTATCTTTAATAGGTCATTCTCTCAGTGATGAAGAAGTCCTAATCCATACCCTCAGTGGCCTAGGAGGCGAGTATAAAGAACTGATAGCAGCACTTTGGGCACGCGACTCACCAATATCATTCGAAGAACTTTAGGATAAATTGATTGACTATGAGATGTACTTAAAGCATTATGATAGGGTGCCTGGACCACCTATTATAGCTTAGGTCAATAAAAAATCCAAGAGGAAGAGTAACCAGTATAATAAGCACGTCAACAATGATTTGGCTAAGATGCCTCCTAGCCCTATGGGGCCCAGACCAAACCTCCCTTATCCATATCAAGGTGGTAACTTTCATAATCCTTAGCCGTCGCATCCTGACTTCACAAGCCACCAATGAGTCATTTGCCAACTATGTGATAAACTCAAACACTCCGCAAAAGTCTGTTAGTCTCGCCCCAGACTCCCTGCTCCATCACAATGGCCTCAGGCAAATTTCATGGCTACTCCAACTCCTGTTAGGATCAAGAGCACTAAGAGGGGGGGGGGTGAATTAGTGCAGCGGAAAACTTTTAACGTTTGTAAACGCATTCGTACGACAAAACTGATTTCAGTAGAAAAGTTGATTCGTAGATTTCTTTAACTTAAGATTAGGCAAGAAGCAGTTAAAATAAATCTATTAAGGTAGTTTGCAGTTGTAATAGAAATCAGAATGTAAGCGCAAACTGAAACACGATGTTCGTACGAGAAAAATGATTTCAGTAGAAAAACCAATTCGTAAATCACTTTAACTTGTGATTAGGTAGGAAGCAGTTAAAAGCGAATCTGTTAAGACAGTTTGCAGTTGTGATGGAAATCAGAATGTAAGCGCAAACTAAAATACGGTGTTCGTACAAAAAAGCGATTTACGTCTAAACATGATTCGGAAAATATTGAGATTGGGAACGCAATCGTAAACTCGCAGAATGTAGTAAGCTATGAAGGAGGTTTGCAGTAAGGGTAACAAACTCAAAGTAAAAGCAAACCAGAGAGCAGCGCGATTTAGAGTGGTTCAATCAATCTTGACCTACATCCACATCTGGCTTCCTCCACCGATGAGGTCGCCGACATCCACTAGAGGCCTTCCTTCAATAGGCGAAGGCCAACCACCCTTTTATATATTCACTCCTTTTGACGGGCTTAGGAGACAACCCTTACAAACTTTTCTCTCCTCTCTTGAAAGATCTGAACTTGGAAGAAAAGAGGGAGAAGAACCTTTAGCTTATTACAACACTTTTGAGCTCAAAATCTCAGAGTAAGATCAGGATTATGGTGGTTTTCGTTGCTCTTTCATTGCTGAAAGAGTGGGGTATTTATAGGCCCCAAACTAATTTGAATTTCGAGCTCAAAATTGTCAATTCCCGAAATTTCGGGGTCTGACGGTTGCACCGCCTAACTGGGGCGGTTGCACCGCCTAGCAGAGCTTGAAGACTGAGCTTCTAGGCGGTGCCACCACTTGTCAGGGGCAGTTGCACCGCCTGGCAGAGCTCGGAGACCGAGCTCAGGCAGTGCCACCTCTGGCCAAGTGATCTGGGTCTGAATGGGTTGATCCATTCGACCCAATCAGATTCTTTCAAGGGCCCAATTGCCCCTAGATTAAGTTAATGGGATCACCTCCCAAATCTAACTTAATCATCGTGCTAACTACGAGAATTCTTACGACTTTTACTACAGCTTGCTCCGGTGCATCAATCGCTTCTTCCGGCGAGCTTCCGGCGAACTTCCGGCGAACATCCGACGGTCCTCCAACGATGCTCCTACGGACTTCCGGCAAACTCCTAGACTTGCGACGATCCACTTGACGAGTTCTGACAAGCTTCTTTTGGCAAGCTCCTGGACTTCTCGGATTTGTTCCCGCAGAACCTCCGACGACCGTCCGGACTTCCGTCAAGCTCTCGAACTCCCAACGTGATCATGGTCCTGACTCCGGCGCAACTCCTGCTGCATGTCTCACATTCATCATAGTTAATCCTACACACTTATCTCAACATATGGATTAGATAACAAATGACAATTGACGTCATCATCAAAATCCGAGATTCAACAATCTCCCCCTTTTTGATGATGACAATCAATTGATAACGGAGTTAACCTTAACTCCTCCTATCTATATGCCATAATTGAGATAAGTCATTCTTGAATTCAAAGCCTTTGAATTCAAGAGACATATTGATAAATTAAAGTCATTTAACCTTATCAATACTCCCATCATGATTCGCATCATTATGTATATCTCTGTATGATGTCAAGACTCGACATCAATTTTTAAATTTCAAATGTGAATTGTTGTAATGATAGCAATTCATCATATGGGAAGATATCAATATGTAAAATTACAATTCTGGTACTTGATATCTTAATACAAATATGGAAATCATAGCAAACATGGCATAATCATAGCATTAATAATCATATGTCTGCTTCTTTCAACATAATAGCATCAATTCATATACTTCTCCCTCTTTGTCATCAACAAAAAGGAGAATGGTATAAGCAATTTTTTAATATATCAACATGTGATGCCATAAGTAGGTTCATGTCATTTATAGGATACAAACATCGCAAGAAAATCATGACATAGAAATTATCTATATAGAGTGAAAACTTCATCGTTGTAGTTTAAATCGAAAACTACATAGAGTGAAAACTACATAGAGTGAAAACTTCATCCTTGTAGTTATTATTCTTCTTGCATGAAGGAAGAAAGCCATCTGTGTAGTTTAAATCGATAGCATGCTTTACAAGGATCAGGATATTTAAGTGAGTCAAGTCCTTGCAAAAGAATATCTTCCTTTTATAAGAGAGAATCATCAAATTTATTTCTCAAAGGCAATATTTTTCACATGGTAAGTCTAAAAGCTATGCATTTGCTAGATGATCCTATTTGTCACAAATTAATGATATGAATTAAAGTCTGAAAGAGAATAATGTATTCATGAAATCCGATTGGAACTTGAAATTTTAATTTAATACTTTCATGCAAGACGATGAGGACATGCTCATCGTTTATGAAAATTTTTCCAACATGTTATTTTTGTCATGTAGTTGAATCAATAAAGTCCGAATAAAAATTTTAACAAGTTTATGCATTCGGACACTTCAACATGGCATTAACATCATGGTAATACATCAACATTATGATAATACATCAACATCATGATAATACATCAACATCATGGTAATACATCAATATTATGATAATACATCAACATCATGATAATACATCAACATCATGGTAATACATTATGATACATCAATTTCAAGACTATATTACTTTCATATTCACCATGGAAACCAAGACACAAGGTTTTCAAAGTTGATATTATAGAAACATTTAACATGAAATTCGACAATGAGAAATGAGATTGAGTAACCATATTACATTGTGATCAAAGTGAGTAATAAAGAGTTTACAACAAAAGGTTATTGTGTCCACATATACAGACTTTATTAAGGTGGTGAAAAATTAAGGTGCCTAAATAAAGAGTCAAATTGTCGATGGATTTGTTGTAGTTCAGATAGAATTTGATCTTGCCAATGTTCAAGCCGATCTTGTCTTTGTTCAAATCGGTCCATCCAAATCCCAATGTCTTCAATGGATGGTGTATGAGCTTACTCAAGTAGATGTGTTTCCTCAAAGGGACAGATCGGAGGAGATTGAGTACCCCAAAAGACTGGTGTTTCAGGTTCAGGTTCAGGTTCAGGGTGATCGGTTCTTCTAGGCATTCTAACCCAATTACCATCTCTATAAACACATCTCAATCGATGAAGTAGATTTTTATTTATTATGCTACACCTATCCACTTTCATCACTTCTTCGTCGGGTGGGATTTGGATATCGTAGGCTTTAAGGATTCTAGTGATTATACCTCCATATGAAAGCATCATGTCTCTCTTAGATAGTTCTATCATGTTTTGTTGAATGAGGTATCCAAAGCATATATTATGTCCTTTCATGATCCAATACATAGTTCCTAATTCCAATTGACTTACTTCATCACGATGATATTGTTTAGGGAGAATGATGCTTGTTAGGATATGATGAAGTACTTTAGTGTTTAGTGGTAGTAGATGTTCACAGCTTTTAGGAACTATCACTAAGTTGGGATTACCGAAAATTGTTCCTAAGGCTTCAACATATGTTGTCCCAACTGTTTCATTGTCTCATGATCCTCTAAAATAAAGTCCTCTATTTTTTACAGAAATGCCTATCATGTCACAAATGAATTTTTCCGTAATGGAGATGTATTGTCCTAAGAGATAGGTGGACATTCTTTCTTCTTCATCTACTTGTAGATTGTTGTAAAACAATCTAACAAGTCTTGGATAGATGGGTTCACTAATTTGTAAAATAGGGATTAGATCTAGGTTGGCAAACCATTGGATTGTCTCTAAGTCTCTTAGTTCATCTAAATCTACATATTTTCCTTTATTGACACTTCTAAATTCAAAGGAGGAAAATTTTTCAGCATGATACTTTGAATCAAAGAGGGTAAGATCAAAGTCTTCCACTAATCTCCTCTTTCCTTTGTCCCTTAAGGATCTTCTAAAGCCCATAACTACTGTTATTTGAGAGGATAGTAATGAGCAAGTATAAATGAATCAAAAACAGAATTTAGAGGGCTCTTAGAGAATACCTTGAGTGAGATCTTCAAGAGAAGGAGAGATTGTTGATCTTTTGCTTCGAAATGAGAAGGATTTGGGATGCTAAGATGGGAGAAATGAAGGTGGAGAGGCTTTGGAAGAGAGAAGAGGGGAAGGGAGTAAGTTGGGGTCGGTTCCACCGCCGGCCCTAGCTTGGTTAAATAAGGGGGCAAGATTGCTAGCGGTTGCACCACTAGCTGGGGCGGTGCAACCGCTTGCAACATGTGACAGTCGGCGGTGCTACCGCCAGTTGGAGCGGTGCCATTGCCTGTAGGCAGTGAGCACTCGTTTTGACTGCTGTGTGGTTTATTTTGAATGTTTCTTTATTTATAGAGCAGTCAACTTTACTTTCGTAACTACGTAAGAATTTCTATTTTAAGATGAGACATTTGCACAATCAAGATAGATTTAGTGACGCGCATATTGTTCTTCAAATGTCGTATTCATGTTTGTGACAGTTTGTCCACGTTGGTAAGCTTTGTAAGTACATGACAAACTTTGCTTACACAACGTAAGTTCATGATATAGTTGAATTTAAAAAGTGACGAACTTTTCAGTTTGATGGGATTGGAAATCCAGAGGATATGTGAAGGTACATATGGGTTTCCAATTCTGAGGGTTAAAATAGGTTTGTATTGCTTTTGTAATTTTAGTTTTCTAATCTTCTTTTCATTTACGCTTAGGGAGCATCATGTGTTCTTTTTGGATCTCGGGTTATAGAGAATCCAAAAAGCAGGATATTATTTCTTGCTCCCAGCTTGGGATGGTTTACGTTTCTACAAAACAGGATAATTTTTAGGTACCCATTTACTTTTGGGTGCCTCAAAAATTGATCTATATTGTTTGTCATGTTGCATAGAGTTCATCATGGTTCCTTTAGGAACCCAAATTAATTTGTTCGGACTAATTTTCTAGAATGGACAATAATGTGTTTTGTGTCCATACTTGCAACAAAAGTTGCATTTGCTTTGGTGTTGAACATGTAGGATGGGGCCTTTTATGAAGGTGGTTGGATTTTGGTGAGAATTTCTCACAAATCTGATTCCACTTCTTTTGGGAATGTAACCCTTGTTTGTAAGAATCATGTTCAAAGATTTGCTACTAACCTCAAATTTCTTCAAGGTGTCCATGAGTAGCAAATTTTGCTTTTGGATAGTTTCTAGATCATGGCATTTGATACAAGAGTTTAAACCATCATGATATTCAGTCTTTAACTTATCGAAATCATAATTAAGACTATCATGCTCCTTTTTTAGCAATTTGTATTTTCTACTAATAATCTTGCATTCATCAAATAAATCATGGAAGGCATTTAATAATTCATCAAATGATAAATCTGCATCAATTAAATTTGTTACCTCATCTCCAATGGCCATTAAGGCGTAATGAGCAACTTGCTCGGTGTTGGACTCCTCTTCTTCGGACGCGCTCGAATCATCCCATGTTGCTTTGAGCGCCTTCTTCTTTGATGTTCTTTTCTTGACTTGGGGACAATCACTCTTGTAGTGTCCCGGCATTTTGCATTCATAGCAAATAACTTGGTCCTTTTTGGGTTCAAGTTTATTTTTTGTGTCATTTTTAAATTTGTTTCTCTTAATGAATTTTTTGAATTTTCTTGTTAGAAGTGCCAAGTCATCGTCACAGTCCTCATCACTTGAGTTTTCTCTCAAGTGGTCATCAAGAGTTCTAAGTGTCATATCCTTCTTGTACTTTGGAAGGATGTCTTCTTGCTCTTCATGAGCCTTGCATGTCATTTCATAAGTCATTAGTGACCCGATTAGTTCTTCAAGAGGGAAGTTGCTCAAATCTTTAGCCTCTTGAATAGCAGTGACTTTAGGGTCCCAACTCTTAGGAAGGGATCTTAGAATTTTATTTACAAGCTCAAAATCCGAAAAACTTTTGCCGAGTCCTTTTAGACCATTGACGACATCCGTGAAACGGGTGTATATGTCGCCAATAGTCTCGCTCGGTTTCATTCAGAAAAGTTCGAAAGAGTGTATCAAAAGATTGATTTTTGACTCTTTCACTCTACTTGTGCCTTCATGAGTCACTTCAAGTGTATGCCAAATATCAAACGCGGTTTCATAAATCGAAACACGATTAAACTCATTTTTATCAAGCGCACAAAATAAGGCATTCATAGCCTTTGCATTAAGAGCGAAAGTCTTCTTCTCCAATTCATTCCAATCGATCATTGGAAGAGAAGATTTCGAAAATCCATTTTTGACAAGATTCCAAAGTTTAAAATCCATTGAAATAAGGAAGATCCTTATTCGGGTCTTCCAATAGGTGTAGTCCGTCCCATTGAACATGGGTGGACGTGTAATAGAATGGCTCTCTTAGTTTTCAGCGTATGCCATCTCTCTTGGGTTTTAATCCATTTGAGAGTAAACCCCACTCTGATACCAATTGTTAGGATCAAGAGCACTAAGAGGGGGGGGGGGGGAATTAGTGCAGCGGAAAACTTTTAACGTTTGAAAACGCGTTCGTACGACAAAGCTGATTTTAGTAGAAAAGTTGATTTGTAGATTTCTTTAACTTAAGATTAGGCAAGAAGCAGTTAAAATAAATTTGTTAAGGCAGTTTGCAGTTGTAATAGAAATCAAAATGTAAGCGCAAACTGAAACACGATGTTCGTACGACAAAAGCGATTTCAGTAGAAAAACTGATTCGTAAATCACTTTAACTTGTGATTAGGCAGGAAGCAATTAAAAGTGAATCTGTTAAGATAGTTTGCAGTTGTGATAGAAATCAGAATGGAAGCGCAAACTGAAATACGGTGTTCGTACGAAAAAGTGATTTACGTCTAAACACGATTTGGAAAATATTGAGATTGGGAACGCAATCATAAACTCGCAGAATGCAGTAAGCTATGAAGGAGGTTTGCAGTAAGGGTAACAAACTCAAAGTAAAAGCAAACCAGAGAGCAGCACGATTTAGAGTGGTTAGGTCAATCTTGACCTACATCCACTTCTGGCTTCCTCCACTGATGAGGTCGCCGAGGTCCACTAGAAGCCTTCCTTCAATAGGCAAACTCCTGGACTTGCGACGATCCACTTGACGAGTTCTGATGAGCTTCTTTTGGCAAGCTCCTGGACTTCTCGGATTTGTTCCCGCAGAACCTCCGAAGACCGTTCGGACTTCCATCAAGCTCTCGAACTCCCAACGTGATCATGGTCCTAACTCCGGCGCAACTCCTACTGCATGTCTCACTTTCATCGTAGTTAATCCTGCACACTTATCTCAACATATGGATTAGATAACAAATGACAATTGACGTCATCATCAAAATCCGAGATTCAACAACTCCTACCCAACCTAATTGGATTGTGGACTTAAGCGCCTCTCATCACATCATCTCTGATCTTCAAAACTTGTCCATCCATAACAACTATGACGGAAATGAAGATATCATCATCGATGATTGTAAAAGAATTCCTATTACTCATTTTGGTTCCTCAACGCTAAGTTCACTTACCACAACTTTTACACTCGATGGTGTTCTGTGTGCACCTAACATTAAAAGAAACCTCATTTCCATTTCTCAATTCTATAAAGAAAATAATACCTTAATTGAATTCTTTCCTAATTTTTTTCTTATCAAGGATTTGAGCACGGGGGCTTCCTTGGTCCAGGGCCAGAATAAATATAACATTTATGAGTGGCCATCCGCTTCGCAAATTACCCTTCCTACTACTCACTCTTCAGTCGCAGCTCTGGTTGATGTATGGCATCGTCGTCTTGGTCATCCCTCCCCTTTTATCCAACAAAAATTACTTTCTTGTTATTTTCTTCCTACCTTGAAAATCAATAGTACTATCAATCATTGCGATGCTTGTCTTTGCAATAAAACTCATAAACTACCTTTTGGGACAACCTCCATTTCTTGCTCTAAACCATTTGAAATCATTTATACCGACGTGTGGGGCCCTACTCCAATTTCTTCTTCTGACAAATTTTACTTTTATATCATTTTTGTAGACTATTTTACTAAGTACATATGGTTATATCCTCTCCACCATAAGTTTGATGTTTCCATAGTATTTACCAACTTTCGAAAGTTGGTCGAGAATTTTTTTTAATCTTCTATTAAAACAGTTTACTCTGATGTCGGAGGCGAATATCAAGCCCTCACATCCTATCTCTCTGCTTGTGGTATACAACACAATCCAGTCCTTACCCTCAAGATCGGCATACTACTATTACTCCAGTTCAATAGCTTCTCACTCCCTCTATTTCTCCACTCCCTTCCTCACAAGTTTCCTCTATTAATGAAGTAATACCCTCGGCAACATGGCCACTAGCTTTACCTTCTCCTAGACCTAGTGACATTGTCGTGCCGACGGTTGGCCTGGTCCATGACAGTGACTCACGCTCGGCTATACCACCAACACAATCTACCACTTCTATCCCCCCTAGACATCCAATGACAACACACTCCAAAAGTGGTATTTTCAAACCACATCAAGTCCTTGACTTACATGCTATAACAAGTTCCTCCACTGAGGCCAGTAAACCCACTAAATCACTCAAGCTCAAAAATCTTCTCACTGGCATAAAGCCATATATGACGAATATGAAGCTCTCCTCCATAACTCTATATGGACCTTAGTACCCTTTCATCACACACAAAATATCATCGGGTGTAAATGGGGCTTTCGAATTAAGCGGAACCCAGATGGATCCGTTGACAGATATAAAGCACGTCTAGTCGCCAAAGGGTTTCATCAATGACCTGGTGTCGACTTCACAAAGACATTTAGTCTCGTTGTTAAACCCACAATAATCCGTCTTATCTTAAGTTTGGCCATCTCAAAGGGCTAGCATATACGATAATTGGATGTTAACAATGCCTTGGCTCCTTACAGTACTTGGGTCTCACCTGTCCAGATATTTCATTTGCCGTCAATAAATTATCGCAATTCATGCATCGACCATCTACTATGCATTGGTCTGCGGTTAAACAAATTTTGCGGTATCTTAAAGGGACTCTTAATTATGGCATTTTTCTTCGTAAAAATACTTCACTCCATCTCCATGCCTTTGCTTATGCTGATTGGGCAGAGAACTTTGATAATAGAATATCTATGTCAGGATACATTGTCTTCCTTGGAGCTACTCCAATTAGTTGGAGTTCTAAAAAACAAAAGACAATTGCACGATCTACAATTGAAGCTGAATACCATGCCATCGCCACCACCGCTGCTGAACTCACTTAGGTCACAAATCTACTCAAGGAACTCAACGTCAACTCCATAGTTATTCCTATAATATATTATGATTATATTGGAGCTACCTACTTATGTGCTAATCCAGTTTTCCATTCCCGCATGAAACACATTGCCATTGACTTCCACTTCGTGCGAGATCATGTTGTCAGACATCAACTTCGTATTTCTCACGTACATACAGCTGATCAACTAGCAGACTCGCTCACAAAGCCTCTCACCCGTAAACTTTTTTAATCTCATCGGTCCAAGATCGGCATCCTTGATGGAAGCTCAATCTTACGGGGGCATGATAAGCAGATAAGATTTCCTCAAGGTAGTTGAGGAAATCTCTAAGCAGTTGAGAAAAATCCTCCATGCTGAATGTGTATAACCTCCCTACTGAGTGTGCATAAATAGCTATCAATAGCTCACTATCAAAATGAACTAGACAATTACATCTTATACATTTCATAGTTTCTTCTACAATTTCTATCTTTCTATCTTCTTCGTTTAATTCTTAACACTTATCTCCCTTTGCGACAAGGGTGTCTCCTGATTTGCAATCCTGCATGCCAAACCTTTTTAGTACTTTTTTGATATAGCTCCTTTATGATAATCATAGAATGCCCCGAGATCTATCTTGGTGTATTTGGATTCCTAATACAAAAGAGGCGTCACCAAGATCTTTCATCTCAAAATTTCTAGATAGAAATCTCTTGGTTTCGTGCAATAAGCCTAAATCATTTGTGTCAAGCAGAATATTATCCACATACAATATCAGGAAAATGAATTTGTGATACACGCAATCATCAACAGCGTTCATCTCAAACCTAAATGAGATAATTACTTAATAAAATTTGTGGTACCATCGACGAGATGCCTGTTTTAGTCCATAAATGGATTTTATCAATTTACAAATCATTTTCTTTGGGTCCCCTAATACAAAGTTTTCTAGTTGTATCATATAAATTATTTCATTAATGTTTCCATTGAGAAATGTTGTTTTAACATCCATTTGAGGAAACTCTAAATCAAAATGTGCGGCTAGAGCCATAATTGTCCTAAAAGAGTCCTTCGTTGAAATCGAAGAGAATGTCTCTTTAAAGTCAATCCCTTCCTTTTGAGTATAGCCTTTTGCCACAAGATGTGCTTTATACCTCTACACATTACCTTTAGAATCTCTTTTGGTTTTAAAAATCCATTTACAACCAATGGGTTTCACACCATCTAGTAATGGGACAAGCTCCCAAACTTTATTGTCTTATATGGACTTATACTCTTGATTCATTGCTTCAATCCACTTATCCGAATTAGAATTCTCTATGGTTTGACGGAAGTTGATTGGATCATCTTCCATTATACCACTACTTTCTTCATGTTCCTAAAGAAATACCATAAAATCATTCGAAATGGCACTTCTCCTTTCCCTAGTGGATTGTCGCAAAGGTGCTGGCTCTTGCTGCACAGATTCTTAAGGATGTTGAGTTTGTTCCTCATGAATAATTTCCTCATACTGTATGGGAGTTGAAATGACTATATCCTTTTGAGGTACATATTTTGTCATATTAGTGGCAATTATATGAATCGGATCAGACTGAACAAATTCTTCCTCAAAGGTAAAGTTTTTAATCTTATTTCTCCCCCCAAACTTAATATCCTTAAAGAATGTAGCAATACCCGTCTCAAAAATATTTCTTGATTTGGGATCATAAAATTTATACCCCTTAGATCGCTCAGAATAACCAATAAAGTAACTACTCACTGTTTGTGATTCCAATTTATTTTCATTAGGCTTGTAAGGCCTTGCCTCAGTTGGACAACCCCATATACGAAAGTGTCTTAGACTAGGCTTTCTCCTAGTCCAAAACTCATAAGGTGTTTTTGTAATTGCTTTAGTTGGTACTCTATTAAGAATATAGGCTACAGTTTTTATTGCTTCTCCCCAGAGTGACTCTAGCAAAGTAGATTGAGGAATCATACTTCTTACCATGTCCTTAAGTGTGTGGTTTCGTCTTTCAGCTACACCATTCATGCTAGGTGACTCAAGCATTGTATATCGAGGAACAATTCCACACTCCTCTAGGTATAAAGTAAATGGTCTTGGACGTTGTTCACCTGAGCCGTCATTTCTGCTGTAATATATTCCCCTCCACGGTCAGATCTGATGCTTTTTATCCATTTACTGAGTTGATTTTCAACTTCAGCTTTAAATGTTTTAAACACATCCAAAGACTGAGATTTTTCATGTATTAGATATAGGTATCTATATCTAGAGTAATCGTCTATGAATGATATGAAGTATTGTTGATCATTCCATGAAGGTATAGGAAATGACCCACAAATATCTATATGTATCAATTCTAAGATGTTCGTAGCTCTATATACACCTGATCTCTTAAGTTTGGTTTGTTTACCTTTAATGCATTCAACACAAATATTTAAACCTAATAAGTCAATGGGATCAAGAATCCCTTCTGACATAAGTCTTTCAACTCTATTTCTAGAGATGTGACCTGAATGTTTCTACCATAATACACCAGAATTTTTAATTTTATGATTAGTACCTTGCAATTCCGTATTCAGGGATTTATGATAGGATGCTATAGTATCAAGTAAATATAGATTGTCAAAAGCCATAAGTGAACCAGTTTAAATTATATTTGAATTTAAAGACAAAGTAAACTGATTGTTTCCAAATGAACAAGAATACCATATTTGTCCAAATAAGAAATTAAGTTCTATTTAAATGACGGTACAACAAAAGTGTTTTTCAAATCCAAATAATATCCAGTACATAATAACAATCTAAATGTGTCTATAGCTTCCACATCTACTGATTTTTTGTCCCCCACATAAATGCTTCTCTCAGTATTATTGGGCCTTCGGTAGCTCAGGCAACCCTGCTTTGAAACACTGATATTAGTAGTTGCACCGGAGTCTAACCACTAAGTGTTTCTAGGTACTGAAGTTAAATTGACTTCAGAACAAACCAAAGCAAGGAATGTATCTTTTTTAGCACACTAAGCGTGATATTTGACACAGTCCTTCTTTAAATGCCCATATTTCTTGCAAAAGAAACAAGTATCATCCTTATTTTGTTTCTTTTATATTGGACCCTTATCAACATCATTCTTTCCATATTTGTGTTTTCTTTTCTTACCCTTAAAGTTGGTTTCGTTTAAAACCAATACTGAATTGAGGTTAGTAGATATTTTTATAAGTGAACCTAAATAAGAGAACAATAGACAACCATAAATTATGCTCATATATATTACCATAAACTTAAGTAAATTCAAATAATGATTTAACCCATCTCAAGATACCAAGTGCAACATTAATATTTTGTCTTTGGACTTCAATATTAATTACTAGTGGTAGTCTCATTGTAATGATCAAACACTGATAATAGGGCATGTCAAATGATAAATTCTTCTTTGAATTAATTTATCATTTACATGTATAACTTTATAATTGTCACGTGTTTATTATTACAAGTATGTATAAAATCCTGTCAGTCATTAACCTTTCTTTGGGCCGGGTAATTACCACATGAATGTAAATACATAAAATATTTAATATCTTCATGAGAAATGTTATATATGAGAGGTCACATTGGCAACTTCATACATTAAATTACTCAATCTAATATTAAACAATCACTAATTGAATTTAAACCATATTAGTTAAATTGGTTTAACATTAATTTGTTGACTAAAATATGTAATACATGTAAACTATTCAATTTATGTCAACAAACAATTTTATAGAACCAATATTATGTTTAAACCAATATAATATTACAACAATATTATTATTAATTAAATTTGCATATTGTAACAACATAATTAAACCAACATAATATTGTAACAATATTAAATTTGCATATTGTAACAACACAATTAAACCAACATAATATGGAACTTTAGATAAAATCCAAAGGAAATTTAGGAAATTTATGCCTTTTAATGCAAAAAATGAATTAGCATATTGATGAATAGGAAACGACACGAAGAGAAAAATACATTTCAGAATTAAAGTGATATAATGATATCGGGGAGGGAAAAAATGTAGAATGGATTTTGAAAGAAAACCGATAGAATAGTTGTTCAGATAGAAAATGTCATAAAAGACAAGGAACGAACTCTTAACGAAACTTTGATAAAGACAAAAAAAAATAGCTCACCACCAAGTTTAAAATCAAAAGGGATACAGAAGATCACCACCCTAATGATAATAAACAAGGATACAGAACTGAAAGAAAAAGACTCACCACTCAAGGACGCATCCAAGAGATATAGAGTTCAAAAGAGCACTCCAAAAGAGCTTTTGCCAATATCCTAAGTTTCTAAAGTTCTTTCTAAGCCCTAAACCCCAAAATAAATACTAGTGCATGAAACAACCCTTCATGCATAGGAAATTTCGAAATTAAGTGCTTTACAACTGCCAACCAACTCCATTAATGTATTCCTTAGCCATGAAGAAAAGTACTATGATACAGCTTTACATCTGCCAACCAACTTCATTAATGTATTCTTTTGTGCAGGGAATATGCTGATGAGCTATCTTATCTGAGTAGGCTGAGTTAAAGATTATGAGGTAATATTGTTGGCTAAAAAAATATTATATTATTAGCATGGTCCATATGAACAAATTGTAGCAAATTAGACACTCCCGTGTCAATCTCCCCTGGTTAAAAAAGACTTGTCCTAAATTCCTTATTTGTTTCGTCAACATGATAATAAAAAGAACTTAAATCAGCTACATTAAATGTTGGGGATACTCCATAATCTTTAGGTAGCTCAATCTCATAAGCATTTTTACCAATTCTCTTAAGCACCTTGAATGGACCAGTAGCCTTTGGTTTCAATTTTCCAAATTTGCTCGGTGGAAACCTCTCCTTCCTTAGATGAATCCAGACTAAATCACCTGCATTAAACTCTACATGTTTTTTGTGTTTGTTACCAGCTTGCATGTACCTCTCATTTTGTTTCTCAATGGTTGCTTTCATACCCTCATGCAGCTTCTTTATTTGCTTAGCTCTTTCATAAGCATCTCCACTAAATTGCTTTGTTGTAGAATGAGAGATTATGTCCAAAGGACCTACAGGATTAGCACCATAAACTACTTGAAAAGGACTCTTGCCAATACTATGATGCATAGAACGATTGTAGGCAAACTCAATTTATGGAACAATGACATCCCACTGCTTAATATTCTTGCCAACATAGCTTCTAAACAAATTTCCCAAGCTTCTGTTTGTTACCTTAGTTTGCCCATCGGTTTGTGGATGATGCGAGCTGCTAAAATTCAAAGAAGTACCCAGCTTCCTCCAAAGAGTTCTCAAAAAATGATTAACAAATTTTGAATCTCGATCAGATACCATAGTTCTTGGAATATCATATAATTTAATAATCTCCTTAAAATATAAATCAACAATATGAGATGCATCATTCGATTTATTGCATGGAATAAAGTGAGACATTTTTGAAAATCTGTCAATAACAACCATGATAGAATCCTTGTTCCTTTAAGTTCTTGGTAGTCCCAAAATGAAATCAAGACTCACATCCTCCCATGGAGCATTTGGAACTAGCAATAGAGTGTAAAAACTAGAATTTTGACTTCTTGTTTTTGCCAAATAACACAATCGGCATTGCTTCACATGTCTATCCACATCTCTGAACATTTTAGGCCAGTAGAAATTTGATTGAACAAGAGCTAGAGTCTTGTCACTACCGAAATGTCCTCCCAAAACACCACCATGAGCTTTAGCTAGAATTACTTGTCTCAAAGAATAAGATGTAACAAACAAAGCATTAGCTTGAAAAAGAAAACCATCAAAGATAAAAAATTATTGAAAGGAACCTGATTTACAATTTTGTCATATCGAGCCGAAATCCACATCATTCTCATATAGATCTTTGAATGTTTCAAATCCAACCACTTTGACTTCCATTGCTGATAATAAAGAATGTTTTCTGCTCAATTCATTAGCAACTACATTTTGAACACTAAATTTGTGCTTGATTGTAAAGTTGTAAGATTGTAAAAACTCCACCCAAGCTGCATGCCTCTTGTTTAGCTTATGCTAGTGATTAATGAACTTTAATGCCTCATGATCAGAATATAGAACAAATAGCTTGGCAAGAAGATATTGACTCCAATGAGACAAAGTTCGATAAATTGCATAAAACTCCTTATCATAAGTAGAGTATTTCTTTCTCGTATCATTCAGCTTTTCACTAAAAAATGCAATGGGCTTTTTTCTGTCTTGACTCAAAACAGCACGAATTCCCACATTAGATGCATCACATTCAACTTCAAACACATTATCAAAATTTGATAGAACTAAGATAGGAGCTTCGGTCACCTTTCTTTTTAAAAACTCAAAAGCATCATTAGCTTCACTAGTCCATTTGAATTTATCATATTTCAGACATTCGGTGATTGGAGTGATAATAGAGCTGAAACCCTTGATAAATCTTCTGTAAAACAAAGTTAAGCCATAGAAACTCCTCACATCATGCAATGAAGTAGGTGTTGGCCAACTGAGAATAGCCTCTACCTTACTTTGATCCATCATGATTCCATCTTTTGAAACAACATACCCCAGAAACACCATACTAGAAGTATAGAAATCACACTTCTTTAGATTAGCATAAAGCTTTTGATGCCTCAAAATAAGAAAGATCTCTTTCAGATGATTCATATGCTCCTCTTTGCTCTTGTTGTACACTAATATATCGTCAAAATAAACTACAACAAATATTCTAATGCATGGTTTAAGTATATGATTCATAAATCTTATGAAGGTGCTAGGAGCATTAGATAGCCCAAATGGCATAACCAACCATTCATATAAGCCTTCTCTAGTTTTAAATGCTGTTTTTCACTCATCTTCGGGCCTCATTCTTATTTGGTGATAGCCACTCCTCAAATCAATTTTTGAGAAAATATAAGCACCACACAATTAATCAAGTAAATCATCTAACCTTGGAATAGGAAAGCGATAGTCCACTGTGATTTTGTTGATGGTGTGACTGTCCATGCATATTCTCTAAGAACCATCCTTCTTAGGCACCAACAAGGCTGGAACCACACAAGGACTCATGCTCTTCCGAATTAACCTTTTTTTCACTAATTCATCAACTTGCTTTTGAAGTTCTTCATGCTCCTTGGGATTCATTCTATATGCTACCTTATTAGATAGAACAACCCCTGGAATAAGATCAATGTGATGCTGGATGTCTCTCAAGGGTGGAAGGCCATGTGGAATCTCTTCTAGTATAACATCTTCAAACTCTTCCAGCATTTGTTTCATGATTATTGATGTCTCCTTATATTGTTCATTTTCCTCTACTACTACTAAAACCATAACATGACCTCCCTTGTCTAATTCATCTTTGCATTCATCATAGGACATAAAAGCGCTAACTTTCTTCTTCGGTGCACTGATTTCGGATGGTTGTAATGGAGCTAAAATAATTTTTTTTTCATTCATCTTAAAAGAATAAGTATGTTTGTAGCTATCATACAACACCCTTCTATCATAATGCCAATGTCTTCCCAACAGCAAATGATAAATTCCATAGGAGCAACATCACACCATGCTTCATCTTTATAATACTTACCAATAGAAAATGAAACTAAACATCTTTTAGTTACATTGATGTCATTTCCTTTTTGTAGCCAACATAATTGGTATAGATGTGGATGAGGGATGGTATCCAACTTTAGCTTCTGTACTATCTCCAAATATACCACATTCTCAAAGCTATCACTGTCGATGATCACCAAGCACACTTTGCCAAGAGAAGTGCATTTAGTGTGAAACACATTTTTTCTCACCCAACTTTCATCGTCGGCCACATATGACACTTGTAAACTACGTTGCAATGCAATAGACAAACCATGATTAGCATAAGTAATATCTTCCTCATCATCATCATATTTTGGTTCGTCCTCAGCTTCATCTTCTCCTCCATCACTATGATCTTCAACCAAAGTTACAATTCTCCTATTTAGACAATTTGAAGTAATATACCCAAAACCATAACATTTGAAGTATTTTCGGCAACTTGGGGTAGAAGAATTAGGTGTTTTTTTGCTGCCAACAGATTCTTCACCCTTTTCTTGCACCTTCGATATCACCTTGCTTTGGACAGTAGACTTGAAACTTCTTCCTTTTGTATAGTCTTCTTTTGAGCCGTACCGAAAACTCTTTTCAAACTTCTGTTGCTTTTTAACTTTTAATGTCAGCTTGCTCACATCATTTAAAGACCAATATGACTGTAACTAAACAACTTTAGCAATCTCATATTTCAGACCTCCTAAGTATCTTGCAATTGTTTGCTCTTCCGGTTCCACAAGCTCTCCTTTTAACATCAAATTATCGAATTCTACAATGTACTCCTCCACACTAAGATCTTTTTGCTTGAAATCATGTATTTTGAGAAAGATCTCTTATCTATAATTTTGAGGTAAATATTTTTTCTTCAGCTCCCTTTTCATTTTCTCCTATGTAACGATCTTACTCTTCCCCTCATGTTCTCTTTGTTTCTTCAGATTTTCCCACCAAAAAGATGCATTCCACCTGAGTTAGTGCCACAAGTTTAAAGAAAATAGAAAAAAATTTTAACTTAGAGGTATTACTCAAAATTAGTATACATCATATTTGGCCCAAACTCAATAGGAAACCGTCAAGGATAAAATATCACTATCCCTTAAGTTAGGACAAAATTTGAACAATAGAATTTTATATAATATTTATCATATATTTTAATTCATAATTAATCAATTCATAAAGCATTCATAATCATTCAATAAATTTCAGTTCTTGCCCTACTTATTTATTTTCATTCCATTACTTGTTCTACCACTTAATCTGGTGTGTTAGCTTGTTCTATTTATAGTGCAGAGTTGTTAGCAACTTGGCTTTCCCATGTGTTGCTTGTTGAGTTCAACCTTACTTATTATTTACTTCAATACTTTGAGTAACATCAATACAATTAGTTTAGCTTTCTTATGACCCTCTGAAGCTCTCGATTAAGCCTTTTATTTCACACCTAATTTCTCATCGTTAGGCTTTTATTTCACAGCTCGTGTTGTACTGTGATAGAGTTCCAAAAAAAAAAAGCCCGTATTGCTTGTGCATTAGTGTGTAGAAAGCCCAATTAGGGTAACAACTCCATAAGAGTTCATAATAGCATATGTATAAAATAATTAAAATATATAATAATATCAAAATTTTAAATCATCCTTCCTTTTATATTCAAAAATTTGTTACTCCTTAAATCTTAAAAATTAAAAAATAATTATAAGAGCAAACCATGGTTAAATAAGCACGATGACTCACATGCTAATAAAACTAATCATAAATAAATATTCCATACAAATTTCTATACATTCAATGCATGCTTTCAAAATATGCATGAATATCAAATCTTCCTTTATTCTTATATATTTGAAATAAAATTAAATTTCATATGTATTTCAGATCATAATTTGCTTACACAATGACTAACGCAAAATGCTTAAAATACTTTTCTAAAGCATTATATATATATATATATATTCATAATAAAAGCATAAGTAAGTATATCTAATGTCATTCATCAAATCATAAATTATTTTTGAGTGGAAGACTATTATTAACTATTCACATATAAATATAAATATAGCTAAAGGTTCATAAGCATAAGTACAACTAAAATCTGTATCTTAGAACATAGGTCATGGTAGTATTCATGTTTACGACCATATTATATTCTGTGATAAGATCCCAAATCATGTTTAACACTGTAACAGATAACACATATCTTCCTATGTTAGGTACAAAAAAAATTAGTTTCTAAACATAGGACCAATGTATAATTCTCATTGATAATCATATTAACCAAACATCTATCATATCACATAAATTATCATAAATAATACTTCAATAGGATAAGAGTTTGAATATATTTTTTGTATATTATTTTAAATCTAAAAAATCATATATTATTTGAAACCAATAACAAAAATATATTTTTCAATCCTTTACAAATATCTTATTGAAACAGATATTTTAATATAAATTTAGATAACATAAAAATTAATAAATACTTATAAAATAAAACATAATTATTGAAATCATATGATTATTAAATTATTAATGTTTAAATTCTTTTATAATATTTTTAATAATAAATACATTATAAAGTATGTACATGATATGTTATCACAAATTACAAATATATACTAACTTTTGAAATAACTAGACAGAATAATCATATTTTTATCGTGGATTATATATCCTCCATGCAAACATATAATTCTAATGCTTCATTTTTTTACTTATTTTTTCAAAAAAAAATCTTCCTTTATTTACTCTATAATCCAAAACACTAGTCTAATTAATAGGCTACCAAAGGAATTTAAAAACATAAATATCATTTCTGTATTCCATCTGAATCAATACCCTTGATAAAATTACTTTTATTTAATTTTTTATTTCTTTTACTTTCCCCTTTCCTTTCTTCCATTCTTCTTTCCTTTTTTTTTTTTTTTTCTCTTTCTCTTTCTTTCTCCTTCCTCTTCTTCTTCCTCTCTGTTTCATTCGCACGATCTCCTTTATCTCTCCGTGTCTTTCTTCCTTCTCCCTTCTCTTTTTCTTTATTTTCTTTTCCTTCCTCTTCTCACGAGACAATCGTCCCTATCTTCTCTTTCTCCCTTCTTTTTCTCTCCTCGCTCTCCCTTCGCTTCTTCTTTTCTTTGGTCCTTTCATTTCCTTCTCCTCCATTTTCTGTTTCTCTCTTTCTTTCTCTCCCTCGGGCTCCCATAACGTCTCTTTCACGTAACAAAAACTTTTACTAGAAAAGGGGCGGTGGGAGATTTTTTATAAGTTTTTAAAATTGATTCGTTAATAATTTTTACAGTTACATGAAGGCCTTTAGATAAAAATGTAAATATAATAGGCACTATTAAGTTAGAAGTTGGTCATTAAGTAGTAAAATAAACATTATTTGGATATCAATGTAAAAAAAAAAAACTTTGTCATTACTATTTAATAATAAGTAGAATTTGAAAGTTGACAATGAATAGAATATATGCATCTAAATCAAGATTGAATTTGAGGAAAGTAAAGTTACTCCGTATTCTATCCCACTATTAAATGAGGTACCATGAATATATGTTGACCAAACTGACTTAAATATTTTTAATCTCGTTTTGAAAAAAATCAGATAGAAATTGGTATTTGTATTCTATCGTTCTTGGACCTACTTATATTCAATTGGGCCTCAAAATTGACCTACGGAAATTAAATATTTTTGTCTCCATGTCCGATACATAAATATATTAACTTGCCGCCATATATTTTCAAACCAAGTATACCTTAATGCTACACTTCCCCCTGTGATCCATTATGGTTATAACTTGGAAGCTTCCTTCTTTTTAAAATGCCTATAGTTACAATAATCCATCATCCTTATCTTTATCAATTATTAATATTAGACTATCATTTATGTTGTTCATCTTTTTGCATCCATTGTGATTCACATGCAATACATAATAACTTGGGCTGGAATGCGCACTTAGTTTTCGAGATCAACCCAAGATTTTCATGGGCATTTATTTAGTAAGAAGAATGGTGATCGTTGGATCTCATCTACATCCATAATGTCGAGAGGTTCATCCATGTCCATGATTGAATAAGTTATATGGAGTTACCAGATTTTTTTCTCATTTGCTTTGTTTAAAAGTTCTGTTGATATCTTCATATGGGTTTGGCTAGTATGGTTTTATTCAGCATAAGAAAAGATACAACAAAATATAAATGAAGAGGTTCGTAAAACCTAGCTTTGATATCTATTTAAAATAAATATTTTTTTTTATTTTTGATAGAAAATATTAGAGTCTCTTGACCAGTTTCCTCAAACTATTAACTAGTGGTGACCTATTAATTATTATATCTAATTTAAAATCTAGAAACAACCAAATTGTATTATATCTTCATATCATGACTTCGTAGCGTTGGAATTAGCCAGTCATCAATTCCAGTCATTTGATACATGATTATTCTTCCCGCTTCAATGAGCTCATGGGCGGAACCTTTATTTCAAGTACTATTTAGTTTTTGTAATAACGTTTGACATCTCGCCAACTTATCAATACCATAGTGTTTGATGGTAGAAAAGAACAATTTTGTAATGATGCAAAGGTTTCACCAACAAAAGCTTTTCAAATTCAGACAAAGCAGCCCAAAGGCACACACAATTTATTCAAGTACAAAACACAATTTATACTAACCATCTACTTGGTGAATTCCATGACCCAAGTATCCGCAAACACATGAGCAGCTTTGAATCCCGGAAACCCAGCTTCTCTTGCCAAGTCCTTGAATTCCTCCTCACTTCTCTCTCTTCCTCCATTGGTGAGAACTATCAAGTAGAGGTCCAACTGGAAAACAGCTTGGGCTTTTGCAAGTGGCTCCGGCACTATTGGAAGTATGCCTTCCACCACAATCACTTTCCCGTTTTCTGTCAATGCTTTCCAACAATTCTTCAATATCTTCACACAATCTTCATCACTCCAGTCATGAAGAACCCACTGTAACTTTGAACTTTTTCAGTGTTAGCTCCCAACATATATATGACAGAAATTTAATTTGATTGTATATGGTTCATTAATGAAGAATAGATACTACTTTTTAGCAAACTGAAATCCCTGATCAAGGTTTTCATTTTTTAACAAACCTTATGATCCTTTTCTTTTCTTTTCATTTTGACATCCGACTCTTTGTCTTCGGTGTAAAGAACATTTATTCTCAAAAATGGCGGTTTGTTGTCGAATGAGTTGTCTCTTGTCATAATTTTTGACGTGTAGAGCTCATCAGTCTCCTTCTTTTTCTCAAAAGTATTTTTTAAAAATAATATTCTATTTAATAAATATTTCTTAAAAGACAAAGTAATTACTTGGAGTATAAGTAATTCAAGTTAAAAAAAATTCTAGAAAAAGCCCATTAAAATTAAATGTTGGTTGCATTATAAATACCATGCATGACTAAGGTTAGAGAATGAGAAGAACCTTTTTGTTTGTATTCATGTATATATATATATATATATATATATATATATATATATATATATATATATATATATTATTCTGACATAGAAGAGAATCTAAATTTTTTTGCACGATGAATATAATTTTAATTTAGGCAAAACTAAGTAAATTTTGTGATATTACGTTCAGTCTTTTGCTTCTTACCAGAGGTCTCGCTCTAAAAAATTCATTATTAATATCAAATGTAGTTATTGATGAATAATTATTTTTTCTCTGTTCAATCATATAATTATTATTAATATAATAAGAACAAGAAAAGGAGTAAAAAAGATTGCATTATACTTTCCAGTTTATAATGTCAATGAGTGCGGGGAGTCCAGTGATTAGAAGACATCACCTTCAAAAAGATGGCATCTCCGCTCGGAACAGCTTCAAACATGTCTCCGCTGATGTGCTCTACTCCTGCAACCAAACCATGCCATGAACGTATAAGATAATACTTCTTCCTAGATAGGTTGCTGTTTATGATCAAAGAACATGATCATGACGAACCTGGCATGGGTTGAGCACCGGAGATAACATGAGGTAGGTCATAGTTGATGCCCTTGATGTGCGGGTGCCTGGAGGTGATCATTTGGAGGGTTGCACCGTCATTGCCACCGACATCGACGAGCCCCTCCATGTCGTCGAAGCCACTGTAGACACGGAGTAGATTCTTGATGATGATGCTGGAGTGGCCCCTCATGCCCTCGTTGAACACCGTGCTGAACTTTGGATCAGAACTCGTGTAATCGAACAGGAACATCCCGTGGGCAGTCTTCATAGGGATGCCACCCTCCAGGACCGAATCCTTCAAATGGTGCCTGAAATTGATTGTTTACAGTGTTTTGCTTTATGACTACTGAGCCTTAGCTGCTACAAATCAGTTGGAGAAAAGCTACAGTAAATGTGCCTAGAAGATCTCAAATATATCCTCCTACTTCAAAATTACCATGTATCAACAAAGATCTTATCCTGCAGCAACAAAGCCAAAGCAGCCATGGACACACCATCCTCGTTCTTGGTCAGGTACTTGCAGATTGGAGCTGCGCCGTACTTCCTCGTTGGGCGGCCATCGGCTCCAGTTTGGACGGTGCAGCTGACGACAGTGTTGGCGGCGAGCAAGCGGAGCATTCGGTCCACCATCGTGGCCGCCTGCGGGTTCTCGGTCGGCAGCCGGGCAACGATCTCAACCGGGCTCAACATGGCGCCCGGGCCGGCCTCGACGATGATGTCGAGTAGCCGCAGCTCGATAGCGCCCTTGAGGGTGAAGGGGAGAGCGCAGCTGCTCGCTAGCCGTAAGGCGCACGCGCCTGCCTCCTCCGAGAGCGTCAGCTGCTGGATGTTCTTCGTGGATGCCATACTACTAGCTAGCTAGCTAGTTTGCAGAACGAGTGATGGTGGAGTACTATGAGATGTGGAGGAAGACTGGTTGAGCTTGGAGTGGTATAAGAGCGGGTTTCGATCCAGATTTATAGTGCGGAATTCCTGTCCTACAGAGAGGATCGTGTTCTTTTGATGTGGCAAGTGTTGGGTGTGGAAATGCATTTGCTTTCAGACAACTGTACCAAAGCAATACGGAAATCGACCCCACCCCCACCTCTCTCTCTCTCTCGATCTCTTTCTCTCTCCCTATATATATATATATATATATATATATATATATATATATATATATATATATATATATATATATATATATATATATATGTATGTATGTATGTATATGTATGTGTATATATACATATATATAAATATATATATATACATATATATACATATATATATATATATACATATATATATATATATTCATTTATATTCTTAATAAGATAATACCATTTTAAAATATTCATTTAAAGAATCTAAAAAAATTAACATTCTAGAGTTGGATACTATTCATTTATATTCTTAATAAATGATAATTATTAAAAAAAAAATTTGAGTTTGGGACATCAAATGCACATAACCTTCCTGTTTTTCTTTTCTGACTCAAATTTCTTTCTATTTTAATGTTCTCAACTCATATTAATCATCCGTATATGAGATCATATGTGTCAACACCATTAAATATAATCATAGAGTTTGTTGGGGATCCATGTGACTCAAATAGCATTTGTTATTTCTCCTCAACTTGTTATTTGGAAGATCTCCAAATATGTAACTTACAGAAGGCTACAGTGAAATGAAAAAGTTGCAAAGAACATTAAGTGAAAATAATAATGAATAAGAATACATAAATTTCTAAGAAATCATATCGTTCGGTAAAAAATATATCACAGACCTGCTTGTGGACAAAATATAAGGAAAATAAGTCAAAAATTTTCGTATCTCTACATCTATCTCAGCCACATAAATTAGATTCAGACTCCTTTGGATCGGCTTAGGAAGGAACTCTAATAGGATAACAATTGCACAACTCTTATTTGGATTTAAAAAAAATATAAATAGTATATTAGGAAATGATGAAACTTATAGGTACAACTTATGTACTCATGTATAAAATAAAATGGTACTTATTATAAAATTATATTTATTTAAAAATGGTACAAATAATAATCGTTCGTAGGTGGTTGATTGCTTATTGCACTCCCCCAAACTTTGTATGTACATTTTAAATAAATAACTCTTCCAAATAGTTATGGTTTGTTGGGTTGGGCTGCCTTAAATGGCTCCAAACGCCTAGGTGCATGATCTTTATGTGCCCTTTATAGGATGTGCTATAGTAAATGACTATTCTATATCATTTAATGTCTATTTAACTTGAACCGAGAAGACTTTCAAGCAGTTTAAATTGAAGATATTTGAAAGAAATTAAATATATAGCTTTCAACTAATAAGTACTACTTAAAATTAATATACATCATATTTAGCCCAAACTCAATAGAAAGTCAACGTGATACAACATCATTGTCCCATAAGTTAGGCAAAAGTTTGAACAAATAAATTTTATGTAACATTTATCAAATATTTCAATTCATAATCATTCTACTCACATAACATTCATCATCATTCAATTAATTGAATAACTCTTTAAGCGTTCATAAATTTATAATCTAAATAGCATATGCATAAAATAATTTTTTAGAACAAACTCTCTACATAGACATTTAGTCATTTAGTGAACTGAGTCTATCAACGAAGTATTTTCTATATCATCATTCTTAATTTCACATTAGTTCATCAAACTCATTAAGTGATTTAATTATCAAATTTTGAGATTCAATAATTTTTCTCTTTTTAATGATGATAATTAATTAATATGGAAGACTTAACAAGACTCTCCTTATCTATGCCATCTTAAAAAATATAATATTTAGTTTATTGAGATCATGAGTCTCAAATTGTCTCAAAAATAGCTAAAATCTATCTTAAGTCATGATTTATTAGGATAAATATCTCATCACTTTCATACATAGAAGCTGAATATATTATAATTTTATAATTATATAAATTTATGAGAAATCACATCGTTTAACAAAAAATATATCACAGATGGACAAAGCTTTAAACGTCTATGAAAGTTTATCATTTCTACTATACAATGTGGTAAGAAGAACATCATTATTGAGTAACAATGAAAATGGGTCCAATTACTCCACGTCTCTACATCTATCTCAACCTCATAAATCAGATTCATGCTCTTTTAAATCGGTAGGATAACAATTGCACAACTCTGATTTGGATTTAAAAAATTTGTAAATTGTATCTTAGAAAATGATGAAACTTATTGGTATGTACTCATGTGTGAAATAAAATGGTACAACGTCTGTACTCATTGCATAATTATATTTATTTAAAAATGGTAGTTATTGATTATTTATTGCACTCCCTCAAACTTTATATATATATTTTAAATAAATAACTCCTACAAAGAGTTATGGTTTGGTGGGTTGTGCTGCATTAAATGGCTCCGTACGCCAACGGGGCATGATCTTTTTGTGCCCTTTAGGATGTGTTACAGTAAATGACTCTTCAATGTTATTTAGTTTCTATTTATCTTGAACCGAAAGGACTTTTAAGCAGTTTAAATTGAAGATATTTGAAAGATATTAAAACTAAAACTTTTAACTAATAATTACTACTCAAAATTAGTATACATCATATTTGACCCAAACTGAATAGAAAGTCGCAAGTGATATAACATTAATGTCCCATAAATTAGGCAAAATTTTAAACAAATAAATTTTATGTAACATTTATCAAATATTTTAATTTAAATCAATCTACTCGTATAACATTTATCATTATTCAATAAATTGAATAACTCTTTAAGAGTATATAATATGATAATCTAAATAACATATACATAAAATAATTTTTCAAAATAATGTTTCACTCTCTACCTTGACATTTAGTCATTTATTGATCCGAGTCTAGTATTTTCTACGTCACCAATCTCAATAGCACATTAGTTCATCAAACTCATTAAGTAATTTAATTATCAAAATTTAAGATTCAATAATCTTTCTCTTTTTGATGATAAAAACTAATTGATATCGAGGATTTAACAAAACTCTTATTATCTATGCCATCATAAAAAATATGAGATTTACATCGTTGAGATCATGAGTATCAAATTATATAAAAAATATCTAAAATTTAGCTTAAGTTATGATTCATTTGGATAAATGTCCTATCACTTTTATCTGAAATATTATAATTACTAAGAAATTTAAAGCACGATCAAAGAAAACCAATTATAATTTTATGCTATAATTGCTATGAGGAATAACCGAATCCACCATAGTTGAACAAAGAATATTAAGCTACGAGATCACTTCATTTAATAATAAATCAATAACAATATCAAGTTGGACTATTGAATACAACAGAGTGTTGAATCCCAGATTTTGATGATAAAGTCAATTGTAAGTTGTTTGATCTAATATATATATTGAGAAAAATGTGTAGGATTAACTACGATGGTAGTAAGACATAAAGTAGCTGTTGTATCGGAGTCAAGATCGAGATCTCATTGGGAGTTCGAGAGTTCGACGAAAGTCCGGACGTTCGTCAGAAGTTTTGCGAGAACTAATCGAGAAGTCTAGGAGATTGTCATAGAAGCTCATCGGAACTCACCAAGAAGATCATCGTAAAGTCTAGGAGATTGTTGGGAGTCCGTTGGAACATTGCCGAGAGTTCGTCGGATGTTCGCTAGAAGAACGCCGGAAGCTTGCCGAAAGAGTAATTGATGCACCGGAACAAGATACATTGTAAATTATCTTAATTATCATAGTTATAGTGTAAATTAAGTTAGGATTGAGATATAATCTCACTAATTTAATTATGGGCCAATTGGGCCCTTTAACAGGGCTGAATTGAGCAGAATTGAGCACCCAACCCTTGAACACTAGAAGACAAGGCCCCAGGATATCTGGGCGGTGGTACTGATGGCAGTAGTACTACCAACGATGGTACCACCCATGTTCGATGATGGTACTACCTAGAGTCAAATCAACGATGATAGTACCACCCAGTAAAAGCAGTGGTACCGTCAGTACCCCGGATTCTAGGGATGTAATAATTTTTTGCTCTAATTTTGAAGCCATTAGGGCCTATAAAAATCCTACCCTTTTTTGCATAAAATGATATGAAAACATCGAGATAATCTTGAGTTGTTGGGGTGTAAAAGTATTATAAACAAATGCTAGAATTCTCCCTCTCCCTTTCTAAGTTTTGAGATCATTCAAGAGAGGAGTGAGACTTATAAGGGTTCTCTCCTAAACCCGTGAAAAAGAAAAAGTATTGTAAAATAGGTGGTTGGTATTCACCTATTGAAGGAAGGCCTTTAGTGATGCCGGAGACTCGTCGGAGGAGGAATCCGAAAGTGGATGTAGATCACGTTGACCGAACCACTCTAAATCATAGTTTGCTTTTCAATTTGTGCAAGTTTTATTACTGCAAGCTACATTACCTTCTTACTGCCTTCTCTACACTCACGTATGCTTTCAAGTTAACTCTTTATGAAACGATTTTTGTCGAAGTCAGTTTGAATTGAAACGTAGACTTTTGAAATCATGAAAGTTTTTCGTTGCACTAATTCACCCCTCCCCTTCTTAGTGCCGCTCTTGATCCTAATAATTAGTATCAAAGCGAGGTTTACTCTTATTTGATTTTAAACCCAAGAGAGATAGCATTTTCTAACAATCTAGAGGGCCATTTAATTACACGTCCGTCCATATTCAATGGGATGGATTATACATATTAGAAGACTAGAATGATGATCTTCCTAATTTCAATAGATTTTGAATTATAGAATATTATAGAAAATGACTTTCAAAAGTCTTCACTTCCAATGAATGATTGGAATGATTTGGAGAAGAAGATTTTTGCTTTAAATGCAAAGATTCTGAATGCCTTGTTTTGTGCATTAGATAAAAACAAGTTTAATCGAGTATTGATTTGTGAAATGATTTTTGACTTTTGGAACACACTCGAAGTGACTCATAAAGGCACTAGTAGAGTGAAGGAGTCAAAAATTAATCTTTTGGTACATTTTTATGTGTTGTTTTGAATGAAACCGAGTGAGACCATTGGAGACATGTACACCCGATTTACAGATGTCGTCAATGGTCTAAAAAGACTTGATAATGATTTTTTGAATTTTGAATTCATTAATAAAGTTTTAAGATCCCATCCAAAGAGTTAGGACCCTAAAGTCATGACCATTCAAAAGGCCAAAAATTTAAATAACTTTCCTCTTGGAGAACTAATTGGGTCACTAATGACCTATGAAATGATATGTAAAGCTCATGAAGAGCTTAAGGATACCCTTCCAAAGAACAAAAATGATATGACACTGAGAACACAAGAACACCACTTAAAAGAAAACTCAAGTGATGATGACTTTGATGATGATTTGACACTCTTAATAAGAAAGTTCAAAAGATTTATAAAAAAAAATAAATTTAAAAATGATACTAAAAATAAATTTAAACTCATGAAAGATCAAGTAATATGCTATGAATGTAAGAAGCCGGGACACTATAAGAGCGAATGTCCCCAAGCCAAGAAGAGGACACCAAAGAAGAAAGTTCTGAAAGCAACATGGGACGACTAAAGTAAATCCGAAGAAGAGGAGCCAACAAACACTAAGCAAGTTGCTCACTATATACTAATGACCATTGAAGATGAGGTAACAAGTTCAATTGATGCAAATTTATCATTTGATGAACTGTTAAATGCTTTTCATGATTTATTTGATGAATACAAATCAATTAGTAAAAAATATAAATTATTAAAAAATAAGTATAATTCTCTTATTAGTGATTATAATATATTAAAAGTTGAATATAATAATAGTTTAGCTCCATATATGAAATGCCATGAAGTAAAAATACGAAAACTTGCTACTCAAAGAAACATTAGAAAAATTTGAGGTTGGTAGCAAGTCCTTGAATATGATCCTTGCCAATAAGGATCACGTTCATAAAAGAAGTAGAATCGGATTTGTGAGTAGCTCTCACAAAAATCCAACCACTTTTGTTAAAGGCCCTATCTTGCATATTTCACCCCAAAACAAATGTAACTTTTGTTACAAACTTGGACATGTAGCTTATTATTATTCATTTAAGAAGTGTAGCCCACACAAATTGATTTGGGTTCATAAAGGAATCATAAATAATTCTATACAAAATGATAAGTTAAGCCGATCGATTTTTGAGGCACCCAAGGTCAAATGGGATGATTATAGTAGATACACATGGGCTTATTTTTTGGCACACAAAAGTAAATGCTTTAGATATTTCTCTAAGTTTTGTAAACTTGTTTAAAATGAAAAGGATTCTATGATTTCGTTAATTCAAAGTGATCATGGTGGTGAATTTCAAAACCATGATTTTCAAGAATTTTGTAAATCTAATGGATACAACTATAACTTCTCTACTCCAATAAATCCTCAACAAAATGGAGTAGTATAAAGAAAGAATAGAAACTTACAAGAAATAGTAAGAACCATGTTGAATGAACATAGCCTACCCAAATATTTTTGGGCCGAAGCCATAAACATGGCATGCTATGTCATGAATAGAGTTCTTGTAAGACCTTTACTCACCAAAACTCCTTATGAGTTGTGGAACAACAAAAAACCCAATATTTTATATTTTAAAGTTTTTGGGTATAAGTGTTTTATCTTGAATGAAAAAGATGCCTTAAGAAAATTTGATGCTAAATCCGATGAAGAAAATTTTCTTAGCTATTCTTCTATTTCTAAAGCATTTCCTATCTTTAATAAAAGAACTTTGATTATAGAAGAATTTATTCATGTTGTTTTTAATGAGGTTTCCGAAGTTAAGAAAAATGATTTTGATGTTGATGTAAATTTTGATGTTTTGCATTTAAATAAAACTCTTTCTCCATCTAGCAACTTGGATGCATTTACTTCTGAAATATCCTTACCCAAGGATTGGAAGTATGTAGATGCTCATCCTAAGGAGCTAATCATAGGAGATACATCTAAAGGGGTTCAAACTCAATTTTCTCTTAAAAATTTTTGTGCCAACGTCGCTTTTCTCTCCCACATTGAATCTAAATACATTGATAAGGCCATGAAAGATGATTCATGGGTCATTACAATGCAAGAAGAGTTAAATCAATTTGAGAGAAATGAGGTGTGAAAGCTTGTTTCTAGACCAAATGACCATTTAGTTATTGGTACTAAATGGTCTTTAGAAATAAGTAAGATGAATTTGGTATTGTGGTCAGAAACAAAGCTAGATTAGTAGCCAAATGTTTCAACTAAGAAGAAGGGATCGATTATGAAGAAACTTTCGCTCTTGTAGGACAATTAGAAGCCATAAGGATGCTATTTGCCTATGCTAGTAGTAATAAAAAAAAAATTATTTCAAATAAATGTTAAAAGTGCTTTTCTTAATGGCTTTATTTCCGAAGAAGTTTATGTTGAATAACCTCCCAGATTTGAAAATGATAATCTGCCTAATCATGTGTTTAAATTGACTAAAGCTCTCTATGGATTGAAACAAGCTCCAAGGGCTTGATATGAGAGACTTAGCTCATTTCTTATCAAAAATAATTTTTTTAAAGGCAAGGTTGATACTACATTATTTATCAAAAATTTTAAAAATAATTTTTTTATTATTCAAATTTATGTTAATGATATTATTTTTAGTTTTACGAATAAAACTCTATATGAGTCATTTGCTAAAAGTATGAGTCTTGAATTTAAAATAAATTTGATGGGGGAATTAACTTTCTTTTTGGGCTTACAAATCAAATAACTAAGTAATGGTATATTTCTTAGTCAAATAAAATATGCTTTAGATTTGCTAGAAAGGTTTAATATGGATAGCTCAAAGGCTATCAATACTCCTATGAGCACCTCTACTAAGTTAGAAATTGATGAAAGTGGAGAAAACTTTGATCAAAAAACTTATAGGGGTATGATCGAAAGTTTACTTTACCTCACCACAACTACACCAGATAGCATGTTTAGTATAGGTCTTTGTGCTAGGTTTCAATCTAATCCTAGGATATCTCATCTTAAAGTAGTTAAGATAATTCTTAGATATCTTAAAGGTACCACTAATATAGAATTATAGTATCTAAAATCTGAAAACTTTGAACTAATTGCATATGCTGATGCGGATTTTGCTGAATGTAGATTAGATAGAAAAAACACATCCAGAACATGTCAATTTTTAGTACATGCACTTGTTTCTTGGTCTTCCAAGAAACAAAATTCGGTTATACTATCTACAACCGAAGCCGAGTATATTGCAGCTAGTGTATGTTGTGCACAAGTTGTGTGGATGAAAAATACTTTAGAATATTATAAGATTCATCTAAAAAATATCCTCATAAAATGTGATAACACAAGTATAATATGTTTAACAAAGAATCATATTCAACACTCTATAACAAAATATATTGATATTAGGCATCACTTTATACGAGATCATATCACTAATCATGATGTAATCTTAGAATTTATTGATACGAAACATCAATTAGCTGATATATTTACAAAACCTTTAAGTGAAGAACAATATGATTTTATTAGAAGAGAGTTAGGAATGTTAATTTGTCCAAATGCATGAATTTGATGTATAACTTTTCCGGACTATCTTTTACTTAATGTATTCCTTGAATGGAGCTTTCATGAACCTATTTCATTTTTATCATCCTTAGTATCAAGTTTACTTCATACTCTTGTTCCATCACTTAATGATTTTTGATACATGAAATTAATTGATAAATGCATCTCTTATCGATTTATCTCTTATAAATTTTTAATGAGAAATGGATTTGATGTGATGCTCCTCTCATTATGAAGGTTTATTCATAGAATTTCATTTATCCTTTATATGATGATTCTTTCACATGAATTATTTCTTAATAAAGGAAAAAATTTTATGATTTGTTTTTTTTGTATGAGATGAACACTCGCAAGAATGAGGATTTGAGAAGCGTCGTCGCAGCCCTGCTATGTGGATCACCACTAGAGAGGAGGACGCTTGACCTCCTTCACCCTCTCCTAAAAATCTGTAAGGAAACAGGGATATACGATCTCCTTAGGTAACACAATCTACTCTATACGTAGTTTTTTCAGTTTCGTGGATTTTGCGCATCAATCTTCGCACGACGAATATCTTTTTGGGAATCGAGGATTTTATTTTCTTATTCTTCCGCTACGCATCTGATGTCGCCCCCAAGATTTCCCAACAGTGGTATCAAAGCTAGGTTGTTTATGTGAATAATTGGTTTTGAACTGTGTGTGTTGTGTTTAGGAAGAATTTTGACATCAAAATCGTTGACGCAAAAACAAGGAAGGGAAGCAATAGTTACTGCCCTCGATCTACGTGCATGTAGTCGCCTGTAGCTACAATTGCAGCCAGGCAACACAGCACTGGCGCATGTGCAAGCGTTGTGCCTACAACAAGCTTATGGCCGGCGAGGCTGGTAGCCAGTGGGCAGAGGTACCGCAGGGTAGCGGCGCTTGTAGCCGTTGCTCACGCGAGATGACGCCCCGTAGGATAGCGACACCTGTGGCCGCTGTTCCCACGGGCAAAAACCCCGACGAGGCAACACCGCCTGCGGGCATTGCCTCACGGGCAGAACCGCCCACGGAAGGGGCGGCGCCCACAGGGGCACTCGCCCGCGGGGGCAGCGCTACCCATAGGGGCGTCCACTAGTAAGGGCGGCGCCCCGAGCCCGTTGCACCTACCGCTGCCGGTAGGGTGGCGGCGGCAGCACCAACAGCAGTGAAAAGGGAGAGGGGCTTAGGTTTTTTTTGACAAAAAGATAATTTTGCCCATGTGAATTTGAGAAATTCCAATTTATGTCTTTTGTCCAAATTTCGAAAATACCCCTATGAATTTAGAAATTCCCTATATGTCCCTGATTTCATAAAATACTAATTAATTAAAATATTTAGTTGATTATTATTTTTATCATTATCTAGTAGTCCTATATAATGATGATTATTTATATATGTGATGTATGATGTGTGGACGGATGATCATGGACTATGTGATGGTGATTATTATTATTGGGGTCTGTGAGCCTCTATTATATTTTTCATTTATTGTCGGGCCTGTGTGCCTATGATTAAGTTGTAATCACATGAGGAGACGTAGCGGGAGCGTGGATGCGATAGCGAGACCCACGAGATGGACGATCGCAATGCATGAAGATGCATCGAGATGTCGACCGGACCGACGAGGACAAGATGGACAATCACAGGGCACAGAGATGCACCGTTGCACACATAGATTTTGATGTGAGTGATTAGGCCTATTAGCTCGGGCCTAATCATATTAGGTTATGGTCCATGATCATCTGGTGTGATTGCTTATACACATACTAGATATGTATATATATTTGCATGTGATGTAGATATATATTAAATATGTATATATGTGACATGTCATATTAGGAGACCAAATCATAGAAACATCTCCCTCGATAATATTAAGTCAGTAAACGTGAGGCAATTAGATTAACCCACGTGGCCTTCCATCGTTATAAGTAGGAACCGATTCCTAGTGTAGATTGAGTTGGTCGAGTCCCTCGAGACTCACTTATTTCGCGATTCGCTATCTTTCTTATGACATAGAGATGTCACCGGTGACCTGAAGACATGGTATGCTTGGTCGAGTCCCTCAAGGGTATATCATCAAATCAGACTCATCTTGTAACGAAGGTATTGACTTAACCGAGCATCATGGTTGGTCGAGTCCCTTGAGATCATGGTGATTCAGAGGCCGAACAGGACGGGAATCACAAGGAGTTTTGATTGACAAGAGTTGCCTACCTTTTAGGCTTAGTGTGATTGGTCGAGTCCCTCGAGGTTACACTAAGATGCTGATTGGATCCTGATCCCCACTAGAAGTCTGCTGGAGACTTCCGTTTCACATGTTGAGGGTGTCGCGTGACTCGTTAGTAAAATAGTGGGAGCATATTAGGATAGAAGTGTTAGGATCGAGAGCACTAAGAGGGGGGGGGGGGTGAATTAGTGCAGCGGAAATCTTTTAGCAATTAAAAACGAAAGCTACATTCGTTCGATAAAAATCAGTTTTGATGCAAAAGCCGATTCTAAGATAACTTATGATTAAGTGCAGTTTACGTCTAAACACAGTTTACGTCTAAATGCAATTTGCATCTAAATGCAGTTTATGTCTAAACACAGTTTTACGTCTAAACGCAGTTTTACGTCTAAACGCAGTTTGCGTCTAAACGCAGTTTTACGTCTAAACGTAGTTTTACGTTTAAAAGTAGTTTACATCTAAAACACAGTTTTGAGTCTAAACGCAGTTTACGTCAAAAACACAGTTTTACGTCTAAACGCAGTTTTATGTCTAAACGCAGTTTTACGTCTAAACGCAGTTTGCGTCTAAACGCAGTTTTACGTCTAAACGTAGTTTTACGTTTAAAAGTAGTTTACGTCTAAAACATAGTTTACGTCAAAAACACAGTTTTACGTCTAAACGAAGTTTGTGCAGTTTACGTCTAAACGCAGTTTTTACGTCTAGACGCAGTTTGCGCCTAAACGTAGATTTACATCTAAAACGCAGTTTCAAGGAGATCTGAACTAAGAAACTCGATCGTAAAAAGCACAGAAGATAGTTTTGCAAAATCAAAACGTAAACGTAAACTGTGATGTAAATCTCGTTTGAAAATACCGATTTATGTCTGAATGCAGATTCGGAAAGATCAGCGGTTAGAAACTTGTTCGTGAAGGCGCAGAGAGCAGAAGCAATGTAGGAGGTTTGCAGTAATGATAAAGTGCTCAAAAATAAATGCAAACCAGAGATTTATAGTGGTTCGGTCAGTCTTGACCTACTCCACTCTTGGCTTCCTCCACCGACGAGGTCACCGACGTCAACTAGGGGCCTTCCTTCAATAGGCGAAGGCCAACTGCCCTTTTACAGTTTCTTCTCCTTTTGACAGGCTCAGGAGACAACCTTTACAGATCCTTTCTCTCCTCTCTTTACAACTCAAAATTTGAAGAACAGAAAGAGGAGAACTTTAGGATTTTACACAAGTTTGAGCTCTTAGAATCACAGAAAAGATCAGAAATTTGGTATAGACCTGTGTCTTCTCAGTGCTAAATGGGTGGGGTATTTATAGGCCCCAGCCCAATTCAAATTTGGAGCTCAAAACGATCAAATCCCGGAATTCCGGGATCAGGCGGTTGCACCTCTTGACTGGAGAGGTTGCACCGCCTGGCAGGGCTCGAAGACTGAGCCCAGGCGGTTGCACCTCTCTGTCAGGGAGGTTCCACCGCCTGAGTCTGGCTTGGAGACTGAGCCCCAGGCGGTGCCACCTCTTGACTGAGGCGGTTGCACCTCTCTGCCAGAGCTCGAAGACCGAGCTCAGGCGGTGCCACCTCTCTGTCAGGGAGGTTGCACCGCTCAGTCTTGCTCGAAGACTGAGCTCCGGCGGTGCCACCTCCTGGCTGGAGCGGTTGCACCGCCCAGTCTCGCTGGAAGACTCAGCCTGGGCGGTGCCACCTCCTGGCCTAGTTGGTTGCACCTCCTGGTGCAATCAGGGTCCGAATGGTTACCTCCATTCGGCCCTATTTCGATTTTTCAGGGGCCCAATTGCCCCAAGATTAAGCTAATGGGATCATCTCCCATTTACTAGCTTAACCAATGTGCTAACTACGATTAAATCTAAGACAATTCCTGCAGCTTTGCTTCGGTGCGTCAATCGCTTCTTCCGGCGAGTTTCCGGCGAACTTCCGTCGATCATCCGATGAACCCTCGGTGATGCTCCTGCGGACTTCCGGCGAACTCCTGGACTTTGCGACGATCCACTTGGCGAGTTCCGACGAGCTTCGCTTGGCAAGCTTCTGGACTTCTCGGATCTGTTCCCGCAGAACCTCCGACGACCGTCCGAACTTCCGTCGAACTCTCGAACTCCCAACGTGATCATGAACTTGACTCCGGCGCAACTTCTGCTGCTTGTCTAACTTTCATCGTAGTTAATCCTGCACACTTATCTCAACACATAGATTAGACAACAAATGACAATTGACTTCATCATCAAAATCCGAGATTCAACAATCTCCCCCTTTTTGATGATGACAATCAATTGATAATGGAGTTATCCTTAACTCCCCCTGTCTATATGCCATAGTTGAGATAAGTCAACCTTGAATTCAAGACCTATGAATTCAAGTGACGTATTGATAAGTTAGATCAGTTAAACTTATCAATACTCCCATCATGATACTCGTCATGATGTATCTCTTCAAAGATGATGTCAAGACTTGACATACATCAACAAGTTTGTATGAATGTGTTTGTAACTATTCATCATGTAGTTTGAACATTATCATATAAAGCTGTGAAGTACTATTACATGATGCACACATTTGTAATATTCTAGCAAGTTTTGCATTTTCTTCACATGATATGATATCAACTCAGGGCATGATGCAAACTTTAGCACATGTTCATATATCTCTTGATGATGCAAGGATGGCATAATCATAGCAGTGTTTATAGCATCACTCATGGCAATGTTTATCAATTCATATATTTCTCCCCCTTTGTCATCAACAAAAAGCATAGTAATTATGATATCAGGAAACATAATAATATTGCTTTGAATACTTCTTCCCTTTTTTGTTATAATCCATTGTATACGTAAAGATTTTGCAGAATGGAATACATACATGAATCACTTCATCAAATCTTATTTTTCAAGAAAGTGTACGAGAAAATCTGTTTCATAGCATTTGAGTACTGAGATGTATTCGGACAAGATATTATCATGAAGACAAAATATTTCAATACATGTTGATCATTCAATAAAGTCCGGAAAATAATTTTAACAAGTTCATTTATTCGGACACATCAACATTCCTAATTCTCTTCGAATGAAATCAAATTGTTCTTCACTTAGAGGTTTTGTAAAAATGTCAGCTAGTTGATGTTTAGTATCAATGAACTCTATGGTTATGTCATGATTAGTGACATGATCTCGTATAAAGTGATGTCTAATATCAATATGTTTTGTTCTTGAGTGTTGTATAGGATTCTTAGTTAAGCATATTGCACTCGTGTTATCACATTTAATGGGAATATCTTTAAGACTAACTTTGTAATCTTCTAAGGTGTTTTTCATCCATACAACTTGTGCACAGCATGCACTTGCTGCAATATATTCCGCTTCGGTTGTTGATAGAGCAACCGAGCTTTGTTTCTTAGATGACCAGGAAACAAGGGCATGTCCTAAAAATTGACATGATCCTGATGTGCTTTTTCTATCTAGTCTACACCCAGCGAAATCCGCATCAGCATAAGCTGTTAACTCAAAATTTTCTGTTTTTGGGTACCATAATCCTAGATTTGTGGTTCCATTAAGATATCTAAGTATTCTTTTAACTACTTTGAGATGAGATATCTTAGGGTTTGATTGAAATCTAGCACAGAGTCCTACACTGAACATGATGTCTGGTCTGGTGGCAGTGAGGTAAAGTAGACTTCCTATCATACCCCTATAAGTTTTTTGATCAAAACTTTCTCCATTTTCATCAATTTCTAACTTAGTGGAGGTGCTCATAGGAGTGTTACTAGCCTTTGAGTTGTTCATATTAAACCTTTTTAATAAATTCATGGCATATTTAGTTTGACTAATAAAGATGCCATTGCTTAGTTGTTTGATTTGTAAACCTAAGAAGAATGTTAATTCTCCCATTAAGCTCATTTCGAATTCAAGACTCATAGTTTTAGCAAAAGATTCACAAAGAGATTCATTTGTTGAGCCAAAGATAATATCATCAACATAAATCTGAACAATGAGAAAATTATCTTCAAAATTCTTGATGAACAATGTAGTATCAACCTTGCCTTTTGTAAAATTATTTTTGATAAGAAAAGAACTAAGTCTCTCATACCAAGCCCTTGGGGCTTGTTTTAATCCATAGAGAGCTTTAGTTAATCTAAACACATGATCAGGGAGGCTATTATTTTCAAATCCAGGAGGTTGTTCAACATAAACTTCTTCGGAGATAAAGCCATTTAGAAAAGCGCTTTTAACATCCATTTGAAATAACTTAAAATTATTACTACTAGCATAGGCAAGGAGCATCCTTATGGCTTCCAATCGAGCCACAGGTGCGAAGGTTTCTTCGTAATCGATACCTTCTTCTTGGTTGAAACCTTTGGCCACTAATCTAGCCTTGTTTCTAACCACGATACCATTTTCATCTTGCTTGTTTCTGAAAACCCATTTAGTACCAATAACTAAATGGTCATTTGGCCTAGGAACAAGCTTCCACACCTCATTTCTCTCAAATTGATTTAATTCATCTTGCATTGCGATAATCCATGAATCATCTTTCATGGCTTCGTCAACACTTTTGGGTTCAATTTGGGAGAGAAAGGCAGCGTTTGCACAAAAGGTTTTAAGAGAAGATCGTGTTTGAACCCCCTTTGACGTGTCTCCTAAGATTAGCTCCTTGGGATGAGCATCTACATACTTCCAATCCTTGGGTAAGGATATTTCGGGAGTGGAAGTATCCAAGTTGCTAGTTGGAGAAGGGGTTTCATTTAAATTCAAGGAATCAAAATTAACATCTTCGTCAAGATCATTTTTCGTGATTTCGGAAATTTCATTGAAAACAACATGAATGGATTCTTCGATAATCAAAGTTCTTTTATTGAAGATACGAAAGGCTTTAGAAACAGTAGAATAACCAAGAAAGATTCCTTCATCGGATTTAGCATCAAATTTTCCTAAGTTGTCCTTTTCATTTAAGATAAAACACTTACACCCAAAGACTTTAAAATATGAAACATTGGGTTTCTTATTGTTCCATAACTCATAGGGAGTTTTGGTTAGTAGGGGTCTTACTAGAACTCTATTCAAAATGTAGTATGCAGTATTTACGGCTTCGGCCCAAAAGTATTTTGGTAGGTTGTGTTCATTCAACATGGTTCTTGCCATTTCTTGTAAATTTCAATTTTTTCTTTCTACAACTCCATTTTGTTGAGGATTTCTAGGAGTAGAGAAATTATGGTTGTATCCATTGAGTTCACAAAATTCCTGGAAATCATGGTTTTGAAATTCACCACCATGATCACTTCTAATTGATGAGATCATAGACCCTTTCTCGTTCTGAACAAGTTTACAAAACTTGGTAAAGGATCTAAGGCATTCACTTTTCTGTTTTAGGAAGTAAGTCCATGTGTATCTGCTATAGTCATCTACGATGACGAAGGCGTATTTGCTACCTCCTAGGCTTGATGTGGAGATTGGTCCGAACAAGTCCATATGGATCAATTGTAAGAGCCTAGAGGTGCTTATTTGATTTTTAGATTTGAAGCTACTCTTAATTTGTTTACCTAATTGGCAAGCATCACATACATTATTTTTGATGAACTTGATATGAGGAATTCCTCTTACAAGTTCTTTGGATGATATTTGAGTGATTAGTTTCATGCTAGCATGACCTAATCTTCTATGCCATATCCAAGCATCTTCATTCAAAGCAGAAAAACACATTTCATTACACAAATCATTGATGTCAATAGTGTATACGTTATTTTGTTTCAATGCAATCATAGATATGTTTTTGTGTGGTTTTTCAATGATGCAAGCATTAGATTCAAATCTGATAATATATCCTTTATCACATAATTGACTAATGCTCAAGAGGTTATGTTTTAAACCATCAACTAGTAAAACATCTTCAATAGAGAAGTTGGATTTGTTACCTATGGTTCCTTTGCCAATGATTTTACCCTTGTTGTTGTCTCCGAAGGTGACATATCCTTCGTCTATGCTAGTGAGCTTAGAGAATTGAGATGGATCTCCGGTCATATGCCTTGAGCATCCACTATCAAGGTACCATCTCTTGCTCCTAGCTTGCGATGGTTTAGTTTTCTACAAGAAAGGATGATGTTTAGGTACCCATTTGCTTTTGGGTGCCTCATAAATAGATTTACATTTTTTATCATGTTGCATAGAATTTGTCATGGTTCCTTTAGGAACCCAGATCAATTTGTTTGGACTTATTTTCTTGAATGGACAATAATACGTCCTGTGTCCAAATTTGCAACAAAAATTACATTTGTCTTGATGTTGAACATGTAAGATGGAGCCTTTTATGAAGGTGGTTGGATTTTGGTGAGTGCTTCTCACGAATCCAATTCCACTTCTTTTTGGAACGTGACCCTTGTTCGTAAGGATCATGTTCAATGACTTGCTACCAACCTCGAATTTCTTCAAGATGTCCTTAAGTAGCACGTTTTCCTTTTGGAAGGTTTCTAGATCATGGCATTTTATGCATGAGTTTAAACTATCATGATGTTCAGCACTTAACTTATCGAAATTATAAATAAGACTATCATGCATCTTTTTTAGCAATTTGTATTTACTACTGATAGTCTTGCACTTATCAAATAATTCATGAAAAGCATTTAATAATTCATCGAATGATAAATCTGCATCTATTGAATTTGTTACCTCATCTTCGATGGCCATTAAGGCGTAATGAGCAACTTGCTCGGTGTTAGACTCCTCTTCTTCGGATGCGCTCGAGTCATCCCATGTTGCTTGAAGCGCCTTCTTCTTGGATGTTCTCCTTTTGACTTGGGGACAATCACTCTTGTAGTGTCCCGGCTTTTTGCATTAATAGCAGATTACTTGGTCCTTCTTGGGTTCAAGTTTATTTTTTGTATCATTTTTAAACATGTTTCTTTTAAAGAACTTTTTAAACTTTCTTGTTAGAAGTGCCAAGTCATCATCACAGTCCTCATCACTTGAGTTTTCTCTCAAGTGGCATTCAGAAGTTTTAAGTGCCATATCCTTCCTGTTCTTTGGAAGGATGTCTTCTTGCTCTTCATGAGCTTTACAAGTCATTTCATAGGTCATTAATGACCTGATTAATTCTTCAAGAGGAAAATTTCGCAGATCTTTTGCTTCTTGAATAGCAGTTACTTTTGGATCCCAACTCTTAGGAAGGGATCTTAGTATCTTATTAACAAGCTCAAAATCCGAAAACCTTTTTCCGAGTCCTTTTAGACCGTTGACGACGTCCGTGAAACGGGTAAACATGTCGCCAATGGTTTCACTCTGTTTCATCCGGAAAAGTTCGAAAGAATGTAACAGCAAATTGATTTTTGACTCTTTTACTCTACTTGTGCCTTCATGGGTCACTTCGAGTGTGTGCCAAATATCAAATGCAGTTTCACAAGTTGAAACACGGTTAAACTCGTTTTTATCAAGTGCACAAAATAAGGCATTCATAGCCTTTGCATTAAGAGCGAAAGCCTTCTTCTCCAAATCATTCCAATCGATCATTGGAAGAGAAGATTTTGAAAATCCATTTTCAACAAGATTCCACAGTTCAAAGTCCATAGAAATAAGGAAGATCCTCATTCGGGTCTTCCAGTAGGTGTAGTCCGTCCCACTGAACATGGGTGGACGCGTAATAGAATGCCCCTCTTGGTTCCCGGCGTATGCCATCTCTTTTGGGTTTTAATCCATTAGAGAGTTAACCTTGCTCTGATACCAATTGTTAGGATCGAGAGCACTAAGAGGGGGGGGGGTGAATTAGTGCAGCGGAAATCTTTTAGCAATTAAAAACGAAAGCTACGTTCGTTCGATAAAAATTAGTTTTGATGCAAAAGCCGATTCTAAGATAACTTATGATTAAGTGCAGTTTACGTCTAAACACAGTTTACGTCTAAATGCAATTTGCATCTAAATGCAGTTTACGTCTAAACACAGTTTTACGTCTAAACACAGTTTTACGTCTAAACGCAGTTTTACGTCTAAACGCAGTTTTACGTCTAAACGCAGTTTGCATCTAAACGTAGTTTTACGTCTAAACGTAGTTTTACGTTTAAAAGTAGTTTACATCTAAAACACAGTTTTGAGTCTAAACGCAGTTTACGTCAAAAACACAGTTTTACGTCTAAACACAGTTTTACGTCTAAACGCAGTTTGCGTCTAAACGTAGTTTTACGTCTAAACGTAGTTTTACTTTTAAAAGTAGTTTACGTCTAAAACACAATTTACGTCAAAAACACAGTTTTACGTCTAAACGAAGTTTGTGCAGTTTACGTCTAAACGCAGTTTTTACGTCTAGACGCAGTTTGCGCCTAAACGTAGATTTACGTCTAAAACGCAGTTTCAAGGAGATCTGAACTAAGAAACTCGATCGTAAAAAGCACAGAAGATAGTTTTGCAGAATCAAAACGTAAACGTAAACTGCAATATAAAGATCGTACGAAAACACCGATTTACGTCTGAATGCAGATTCGGAAAGATCAGAGTTTAGAAACTTGTTCGTGAAGGCGCAGAGAGCAGAAGCAATGTAGGAGGTTTGCAGTAATGATAAAGTGCTCAAAAATAAACGCAAACCAGAGATTTATAGTGGTTCGATCAGTCTTAACCTACTCCACTCTTGGCTTCCTCCACCGACGAGGTCACCGACGTCAACTAGGGGCCTTCCTTCAATAGGCGAAGGCCAACTGCCCTTTTACAGTTTCTTCTTCTTTTGACAGGCTCAGGAGACAACCTTTACAGATCCTTTCTCTCCTCTCTTTACAACTCAAAATTTGAAGAACAGAAAGAGGAGAACTTTAGGATTTTACACAAGTTTGAGCTCTTAGAATCACAGAAAAGATCAGAAATTTGGTATAGACCTGTGTCTTCTCAGTGCTAAATGGGTGGGGTATTTATAGGCCCCAGCCCAATTCAAATTTGGAGCTCAAAACGATCAAATCCCGGAATTCCGGGATCAGGCGGTTGCACCTCTTGACTGGAGAGGTTGCACCGCCTGGCAGGGCTCGAAGACTGAGCCCAGGCGGTTGCACCTCTCTGTCAGGGAGGTTCCACCGCCTGAGTCTGGCTTGGAGACTGAGCCCCAGGCGGTGCCACCTCTTGACTGAGGCGGTTGCACCTCTCTGCCAGAGCTCGAAGACCGAGCTCAGGCGGTGCCACCTCTCTGTCAGGGAGGTTGCACCGCTCAGTCTTGCTCGAAGACTGAGCTCCGGCGGTGCCACCTCCTGGCTGGAGCGGTTGCACCGCCCAGTCTCGCTGGAAGACTCAGCCTGGGCGGTGCCACCTCCTGGCCTAGTTGGTTGCACCTCCTGGTGCAATCAGGGTCCGAATGGTTACCTCCATTCGGCCCTATTTCGATTTTTCAGGGGCCCAATTGCCCCAAGATTAAGCTAATGGGATCATCTCCCATTTACTAGCTTAACCAATGTGCTAACTACGATTAAATCTAAGACAATTCCTGCAGCTTTGCTTCGGTGCGTCAATCGCTTCTTCCGGCGAGTTTCCGGCGAACTTCCGTCGATCATCCGATGAACCCTCGGTGATGCTCCTGCGGACTTCCGGCGAACTCCTGGACTTTGCGACGATCCACTTGGCGAGTTCCGACGAGCTTCGCTTGGCAAGCTTCTGGACTTCTCGGATCTGTTCCCGCAGAACCTCCGACGACCGTCCAAACTTCCGTCGAACTCTCGAACTCCCAACGTGATCATGAACTTGACTCCGGCTCAACTTCTGCTGCTTGTCTAACTTTCATCGTAGTTAATCCTGCACACTTATCTCAACACATAGATTAGACAACAAATGACAATTGACTTCATCATCAAAATCCGAGATTCAACAAGAAGTCCATATCTTGATAGTTTATTTCTTACAAAATCTGCATGTTATTCATTTCTACTACATCTTTATTTTCAGAAAATGTCGCTTTCAAATCCATTACATGGCATACTTGATGTCAACCGCCTTACTGGTCCAAATTATATGGATTGGCTCCGTAACTTGAAAATTGTTCTCACAGCGGAGAAAATCGTATACGTCCTTGATACAGTGATGCCTACGCCCAAAGAAGGGGCAAGCAAGGATGAGATCACTCGTTACGTGAAGTACATTAATGACTCCACTCTTGCTCAATGCTATATGTTGGGCTCTATGACTCCTGAATTACAGAGACAATATGAAAAGATGGATGCCAGATCCATTCTCCTACATGTCCGTAAATTGTTTGAGGAACAGGGAAGGACTCAGTGATATGAGATATCCAAGAGCCTCTTCCGCGCTAGGATGACTAAGGGGACACTAGTTCAGAACTATATCCTAAAGATGATTGAATGGATAGAGAAACTCACAGGTCTAGGAATGGTAGTAAGACATAAAGTAGCTATTATGCTGGAGTCAAGATTGAGATCTCATTGAGAGTTCGAGAGTTCGACGAAAGTCCGGACGTTCGTCGGAAGTTTTGCGGGAACTAACTGAGAAGTCTAGGAGATTGCCATAAAAGCTCATCGGAACTCACCATGAAGATCGTCGTAAAGTTTAGGAGCTTGTCGGGAGTTCGTTGGAACATTGCCAAGAGTTCGTCGGATGTTCGCCAGAAGTACGCCGGAAGCTTGCCGAAAGAGTAATTGACGCACCGAAACAAGATACATTGTAAATTATCTTAATTATCATAGTTATAGTGTAAATTAAGTTAGGATTGAGATATAATCTAACTAATTTAATTATGGGCCAACTTATCATGGATTTAGTTGGTTTTGCCTAAGTCGTGCGGCATACTTGCATGTCCATCCGCAAAGGTCAGCCTCCCCGAAGCCTCCCATGTCCCTTAGGACCCACAAAAGAGAGAACGGGTTAGAGAAAACGCCTCATTCGGGATCCATAAGCAAACATCTCCGAAAACATTTCATAGACAATGCAAATTATAAACAGACTTTACAAGCTCTGAACAGTTGCACAACAAAGGGTTAAAATGATCCATTACAGACCGAAAATCTCTCACACGTGTCCTTATGACACAACCTTGATTTACAAGCCTAAAGCGGCCATCCACCTAACTAAAATGAGACTATTAAGCCTTCGACCGTCCCTCTACATGCTGTACAAAGCATGAACATACCAAAAGACACGGACATACATAAGCATTACATCAGACATCCTGTTTTGAAGTTTGTCTGTGACATTCTCCCCTACTTATTCCTTCGACATCCTTATCGAAGTCTCTGTTGACACTACAACTCCTCGCCTTTACTGAGTCTTCAATCTTCTGCTCTAACTGCAATGCGCCTGTTGGCTCCCAACTGCTCTTCACTGTTGTTTTTGAGTAGTCGAACCTTTAATCTGTCATGCTGCTTCAACTCGCCAATGACTCTGACTCTAGTGTGGGGTTGGTTGAGTTGTGTTAATCCCTGTTGGTTCCTGCGGATCCTCCAAATAAAGGAAAAGACCATCCTTACTACGCCAGTCTCTCAAATGCATCATGTTGCTTGAACTAGGTGGATGCTTGTTGGAGCTTTAACGAGAATCGTTTCGCAAACTTCTGAAGTTTTTGGTCCTTCCTTCACAAAATTTGCTCATTGACTCTTCTTTCACTTAGTTGTCACATCCAAGTAGGTTCGCATTACTTCCGTTTTCGATTGGCATTTTATTGGGAAATGAAGTGGACAATATACTCTTAGTAGCACTGATCACCGTTAGTGAGGATTTGACAACTATTATCTTCCATTATCTTCGAAGGTTCTTTGAACTTGTGCATAGCTCCTCTGCTGGATAGATAAAAGAATTGAGGTACTCGGTTTCGCCCATTCTCTTAAGGGTTGAGAAGGCAAAGGTTACTTGACTTCGCCCGCCTCCTCGAGGTTGTACTCCATGCATCGAGCTGGTTACTAGCCTTCGCCTACTCTTTGCTCACACTTCTGAAGCATTTGAAGTGTTTGCACTCCTTGCGTTGAGTTAGTTACTGTGATTCACCTTTTCAATGCCATCGAACTTCTAGAATGTAGGAAGTTTTCACCCCAACTTGGAGTATTTCTCTCATAGGTTTGGTCGCCTCTGGGATTGTACCGTCTTCTCCATCAACCCTGCCGCCTACTCCACTGAGTAGCAAAGGTATAGCACCACGTATTGCCTACTTCGTTCCTTGGTTATGCACTCTTGCATGACCCGAAGTTCTTTACTTCTGGCTATCTTGATGAGAAGCTCATTGACACCGATCTTACGAAGTTCCTCGGCCTTTTCCCTTCAGCCTTGTCTCAGTACTTAGAGATTGCCTCTGCATGCTTCACCTCCTCGGCCCCTTTCACGACTAAGCGCTCTCCCTCCATGAGAGCAAGGGATCAATGAGTTTCATGGAAGTCCCGCCTCTACGGTACCATGGCGCTGCCATGCCCATGACACTGCTATTCGTCACCTCGCATCTGCATCCCTTTTCTTCGCAATCAATAGATATGCCTCTGTGGCACTCCTCCGAGTCTACCTCCTTTCTAACTGATACTTGATTTTGGGTAGCTAAGTCCCTTTGGACTCGTTGTCGCTTCCTCGCCCCTTTCGACCCCTTGCTTCAATACCTCTGTGTTCTCAAAGCAGCTCCCTTTGGTTGATGGAAAGACAAACTACAACTCCCATGCATGGCCTCTGCCATCGCATTATAGGGTTTGCACCGATTCTGTTCTCCTTAGCTTCCTTGTTAGCAACGTTCGCTTACTTGACCTTGTCATATGACTTGTCGGGCTCCCTTAAGCGAATATGGGCTCTCGAGCAATCCAACTCTCTAGCTGCTTCGATCATACCTCTGCATGATCAAGTCCCTCCTATTGGACTTACTGGTACTTGCATTCAAACTTTTTCCATTGGTGGAACATAGCCCTCATATGTTGATGATCAAGGCTTTCATTCGATGCAAAATTCGATGCACGCATAGAAGACCCGCCTCTGCGGTACCATGGCCTTCACTCCTTGAATCCATAGCCATTCTTACCATCGTGTAGTTCACCGAAGTGGAGCTTCCAGTAGCTCCCGATCATACCTCCGTATGATCTAGTCCCTCACTGGACTATGTTGTGTGTGTCGCATTCGATGCAAAATTCGATGCATGCGTGGAAGACCCGCCTCTGCGGTACCACGGCCTTCACTCCTTGAATCCATAGCCCTTCTTACCGTCATGTTGTTCACTGAAGTGGAGCTTCCAGTAGCTCCCGATCATACCTCCGTATGATCTAGTCCCTCACGGGACTTTATCCTGTCTTTCGCATTGCCATGAACTGTTCCACCACGATCCGCTGCACAATGTTGCCTCCTGGTGACATCTCCATTGCATTCTGATCCTTGTGGGATGAACTCGAATTTATTGAATCTCGGATTTTAATGATGACGTCAATTGTCATTTGTTATCTAATCCATAGGTTGAGATAAGTGTGCAGGATTAACTACGATGAAAGTAAGACATGCAACAGGAGTTGTGTCGGAGTCAAGACTATGATCACGTTGGAAGTTCGAGAGCTCGACGGAAGTTTGGACGGTCGTCGGAGGTTCTGTGGGAACAAATCCGAGAAGTCCAAGAGCTTGCCAAAAGAAGCTCATCGGAACTCGCCAAGTGGATCATCACAAGTCCAGGAGTTTACCGGAAGTCCGTCGGAGCATCGTCGGATGTTCGCCGGAAGTTCGCCGGAAGAAGCGATTGATGCACCAGAGTAAGTTGTAGTAAATGTCTTAAGAAATTTGTAGTTAGCATGATGATTAAGTTAGAAATGGGAGGTGATCCCGTTAACTTAATCTTGGGGTAATTGGGCCCTTGAAAGACCCAAACTGGGCCGAATGGATCAGCCCATTCGGACCCAGATTACTTGGCCAGAGGTGGCATCGCTTGGGTCGGCGGTGGCACCGCCCTAGGCTCAGTCTCCGAGCTCTAGCTGGGTGGTGCAACTGCCTCTGACAGAGGTGCAACCGCTTGAGCTCAGTTTCCGAGCTCTGGTTGGGCGGTGCAACCGCCCCAGTCAGGCGGTGGCACTGCTTGAGCTCGGTCCTCGAGCTCTGGCAGGAGGTGCAACCGCCCCTGACAAGCGGTGGCATCGCCCAGAGGCTCAGTCTCCGAGCTATGCTAGGCGGTGCAACCGTCAGACCTCGGAATTCCGGGAATTGACAGTTTTGAGCTCAGAATTCAAACTGGTTTGGGGTCTATAAATACCCCACTCTTTCAGTAATGAAAGTGCAACGAAAACCACCGAAATCCAGATCTTTCTCTGTGATTTTTAGAGCTCAAAAGTGTTGTATGAGTTAAAAGTTCTTCTCCCTCTTTTCTTCCAAGTTCTGATCTTACAAGAGAGGAGAGAAAATTCTCTAAGGGTTGTCTCCTAAGCCCATCAAAAGGAGTGAAATTGTAAAAGGGTGATTGGCCTTCGCCTATTGTAGGAAGGCCTCTAGTGGACATCGGTGACCTCGTCGGTGGAGGAAGCCATAAGTGGATGTAGGTCAAGATTGACCGAACCACTCTAAAATCGTGGTGCTCTCTGGTTTGCATTTACTTTGAGCATATTATCTTTACTACAAACCTCCTCAATAGCTTATTGCCTTTTGTAAATTTACGATCATGTTTCAAAGTTCAGTATTTTCCGAATCGGTGTTTAGACGTAAATCCGTTTTATCATACGAACATCATATTTCAGTTTGCACTTACATTTTGATTTCCATCATAACTACAAACTGCCCTTATAGCTTCGCTTTAACTGTATCTTGCTTGATCATAAGTTAAAGTGATTTACTAATCGGCTTATATACCAAAATCGCTCTTATCGTACGAATGTAATTTTAATCGTCGAAAGTTTTCCACAGCACTAATTCAACCCCACCCCCCCTCTTAGTGCTCTTGATCCTAATAATTGGTATCAGAGCTAGGTTAACTCTCAAATGGATTAAAACCCAAGAGAGATGGCATACGCCGGAAACCAAGAGGGCCATTCTATTATACGTCCACCCATGTTCAATGGGACATACTACACCTATTGGAAGACCCGAATGAAGATCTTCCTTATTTCAATGGATTTTGAACTTTGGAATCTTGTTGAAAAGGGATTTTCGAAGTCTTCTCTTCCAATGATCGATTGGAATGAATTGGAGAAGAAGACTTTCGCTCTTAATGCAAAGGCTATGAATGCCTTATTTTGTGCGCTTGATAAAAATGAGTTTAATCGTGTTTCGGTTTGTGAACCGCATTTGATATTTGGCATATACTCGAAGTGACTCACGAAGGCACAAGTAGAGTGAAAGAGTCAAAAATCAATCTTTTGATACACTCTTTCGAACTTTTCCGAATGAAACAGAGCGAGACTATTAGCGACATGTACACCCGTTTCACGGATGTTGTCAATGGTCTAAAAGGACTCGACAAAAGTTTTTCGGATTTTGAGCTCGTGAATAAGATTCTAAGATCCCTTCCTAAGAGTTGGGACCCTAAAGTCATTGCTATTCAAGAGGCTAAAGATTTAAACAACTTCCCTCTTGAAGAATTAATCGGGTCATTAATGACCTATGAAATGACATGCAAGGCTCATGAAGAGTAAGAAGACATCCTTCCAAAGAACAGGAAGGATATGACACTTAGAACTTTAAATGACCACTTGAGAGAAAACTCAAGTGATGAGGACTGTGATGATGACTTGGCACTTCTAACAAGGAAATTCAAAAAATTCATTAAGAGAAATAAGTTTAAAAATGACACAAAAAATAAACTTTAACTCAAAAAGGACCAAGTTATTTGTTATGAGTGCAAAAAGCTGGGACACTACAAGAGTGATTGTCCCCAAGCCAAGAAGAGAACATCAAAGAAGAAGGTGCTCAAAGCAACATGGGATAACTCGAGCGCGTCCGAAGAAGAGGAGTCCAACACCGAGCAAGTTGCTCATTACGCTTTAATGGCCATCGGAGAGGAGGTAACTAATTTAATTGATGCAGATTTATCATTTGATGAGTTATTAAATGCCTTCCATGATTTATTTGATGAATGCAAGATTATTAGTAAAAAATATAAATTGCTAAAAAAGGAGCATGATAGTCTTACTTGTAATTTCGATAAGTTAAAAACTGAATATCATGATAGTTTAGGCTCTTGTATAAAATGTCATGATCTAGAAACTATCTAAAAGGAAAACTTGCTACTCAAGGACACCTTGAGGAAATTCGAGATTAGTAGCAAGTCTTTGAACATGATCCTTACAAACAAGGGTCACGTTCCCAAAAGAAGTGGAATCGGATTCGTGAGAAATTCTCACCAAAATCTAACCACCTTCATAAAAGGCCCCATCCTACATGTTCGACACTAAAGCAAAGGCAACTTTTGTTGCAAGCATCGACACAAAACGCATTATTGTCCATTCAAGAAAATTAGTCCAAACAAATTAATTTGGGTTCCTAAAGGAATCATGATAAACTCTATGTAACATGACAAATAATGTAGATCAATTTTTGAAGCACCCAAAAGTAAATAGGTACCTAAAAATTATCCTGTCTTGTAGAAATGTAAACCATCCCAAGCTGGGAGCAAGAAATAATATCCTGCTCTTTGGATTCTCAATATTCATAATCCGAGATCAAAAAGAACACGCGATGCTCCCTAGCCTAAATAACAAAAAGAGGATTAGAAAATTAAAATTACAAGAGCAATACAAACCTATTTGATCCCTCAGAATTGAAAACACATGATTCTACCTTCACATATCCTCTGGATTTCCGAACCTATCAAATTAACTTGTTCGTTACTTTCAAATCCAACTATATCATGAACTTACATCTTGTAAGCAAAGTTTATCATGAACTTGTAAAGCTTACCAACTTGGATAAATTGTCATAAATATGAATACGACATTTGAAGTAGAGTATGCGCGTCACTGGATCTATCTTGATCGTGCAAAATTTCTCAATGAAAATTCTTACATAATTACGTAATTACGTAAGTAAAGTTGACTACTCCATAAATAAAAATTCTTCTCAAGTTAAAAACATTCAAAACCGACCACATAGCAGTCAAAACGAGTGCTCACTGCCTGCATGCGGTGGCACCGCCCGAATTGGCGGTAGCACCGCCGGTTGTCACGGGTTGCAAGTGGTTGCACCGCCCCAACCAGCAGTGCAACCGCCTGCAATCTTGCCCCTTTTAAACCGAGCTAGGGCCGGTGGTGGAACCGACCCCAACTCTCTCCCTTCCCCTCTTTACTCTTCCAAAGCTTCTCCACCTCCATTTCTCTTCTCTTAGCATCCCAAATACTCCTCATTTTGAAGCAAAAGATCAACAATCTCTCCTTCTCTTGAAGATCTCACTTAATGTATTCTCTAAAAAGCCTCTAAATTCTATTTTTGATTCATTTACTCTTGCTCATTACTATCCTCTTAAATAATAGTAGTTATGGGCTCTAGAAGATCCTCAAGGGACAAAGGGAAGAGGAGATTAGTGGAAGACTTTGATCTTACCCTTTTCGATTCAAAATATCATGCTGAAAAATTTTCCTCTTTCGAATTTAGAAGTGTCAATGAGGGAAAACATGTAGATTTAGATGAACTAAGAGACTTAGAGATAATCCAATGGTTTGCAAACCTAGATCTACTCCCTATTTTACAAATTCGTGAACCCATCTATCCAAGACTTGTTAGACTGTTTTACAACAATCTACAAGTAGATGAAGAAGAAATAATGTCTACCTATCTCTTAGGATAACATATCTCCATTATGGATAAATTCATTTGCGACATGATATGCATTCCTGTAAAAAATAAAGAACTTTATTTTAGAGGATCGTGGGACAATGAAATAGTTGGGACAACATATGTTGAAGCCTTATGAACAATTTTCGGTAATCCCAACTTAGTGATAGTTCCTAAAAGCTGTGAACATCTACTACCACTAAACACTAAAGTACTTCATCATATCCTAACTAGCATCATTCTCCTTAAACAATACCATCATGATGAAGTAAGTCAAATGGAATTAGGAACCATGTATTGGATCATGAAAGGACATAACATTTGTTTTAGATACCTTATCCAACAAAACATGATAGAACTATCCAAGAGAGACATGATGCTTCCATATGGTGGTATAATCACTAGAATACTTAAAGCCTACGATATTCAAATCCCACCCAACGAAGAAGTGATGAAAGTAGATAGGTTTAGCATAATAAACAAAAATCTACTTCATCGATTGAGATGTGTTTATAGAAACGATAATTGAGTTAGAATGCCTAGAAGAATCGATCACCCTCAACCAGAACTAGAACCCGAAACACTAGTCTTTAGGGGCACTCAATCTCCTCCGATCTGTCCCTTTGAGGAAATGCATCCATTTGAGCAAGCTCATGCATCATCTATCGAAGACATTGGGATTCGGATGGACCGATTTGAACAAAGACAAGATCGGCTTGAACACCGGCAAGATCAAATCCTATCTTAAACTGCAGCAAATTCATCGACAATTTGACTCTTTATTTAGGCACTTTAGTTTTCCACCTCCTGAATAAGCTTGTATATGTGGACACAATAACCTCTTGTTGTAACAATTACGTTGTTGTAAACTCTTTATATTACTCACCTTGATCACAATGCCTTGATGATTACTAATCTTTGATATGGTTACTTGATGTATTAATTGGTAAGAATATGTAGGGTTACGTTGCTCAATCTCGTTTCTCATTGTCGGATTTCATGTTGATATTAAATGTTTCTATAATGCCAACTTTGAAAACCTTGTGTCTTGGTTTCCATGATAAATGTGAAAGTAATATAGCCATGAAATTGATGTGTCATTTCCATGATGTTAATGTGACATAATATTATCATGATATTGATGTATTACCATGATGTTGATGTATTGCCATGATGTTAATGTGTCCGAATGCATAAACTTGTTAAAATTATTCGGATTTTATTGATTGAATGATCAAATCACTTAATTACCATTACATGCCTAAAATAACATATTGGAAATTAATACAAATTTCCATAATGGTAAGCATGTTTTCATAGTCTTGTCCGATTGCATAAAAGTGTTAAATTAAATTTTCAATTCCAATTGGATTTCATGAATACATTATTCTCTTTCGGACTTTGATTCACATCATTGATTTTTAACAAATAGAATCATCTAGCAAATGCATATCTTTTAGACTTATCATGTGAAAAATATTCTCTTTGAGAAATAAATTTGATGATTCCTTCTTATAAAAGGAAGATATTTTTTTGCAAGGATTTGATTCACATAAATATCCTGATCCTTGTAAAGCATGCTTTAATATCCTATCGATTTGAACTACACAAATAGCTTTCCTCCTTCATGCAAAAAAGATAATAATAAATAAAAAGGAAGAAGTTTTCACTCTATGTAAATAATCTCCATGTCATGTTTTTCTTGAGATGTTTGTATCCTATAAATGACATGAACCTACTTATGGCATTACATGTATATTTAAAAGTTGTTTATATCATTCTCCTTTTTGTTGATGATAAAGGGGGAGAAGTATATGAATTGATGCTATAAATGTCATATTATGTTGAAAGAAGCAGATATATGATTATTGATGCTATGATTATACTATGACTACATCATAAAAAATATATGAATTGATTATAACTATGATTGCCATATTTGCATTATGCCATGTTTGCTATGATTGCCATATTTGCATCATGTTAAGATATCAAGAACTTGTATCGTAATTTTACGTATTGATATCTTACTATGTGATGAAATGTTATGATAGCTAAAACACTTGAAATGTGTGCATCATGTTAAGATATCAAAATCTTACTTCAAAATTTTACATGTTGATATCTTACCATATGATGAATTACTACCATGACCATCATTCACATTTGAAATTTTAAAATGGATGTCAAGCCTTGATATCATATATCATTTTCAAAGAGATACATCATGATGAGAATCATGATGGGAGTATTGATAAGGTTAAATGATTTTAACTTATCAATATGTCTCTTGAATTCAAAGGCTTTGAATTCAAGAATGACTTATCTCAATTATAGCACATAGATAGGGGGAGTTAAGGTTAACTCCGTTATCAATTGATTGTCATCATCAAAAAGGGAGAGATTATTGAATCTCGAATTTTGATGATGACGTCAATTGTCATTTGTTATCTAATCTATATGTTGAGATAAGTGTACAGGATTAACTACGATGAAAGTAAGACATGTAGTAGGAATTGCGCCAGAGTCAAGACTATGATCATGTTGGGAGTTCGAGAGCTTGACAGAAGTTCGGACGGTCGTCGGAGGTTCTGCGGGAACAAATCCGAAAAGTCCAGGAGCTTGCCGAAAGAAGTTCGTCGGAACTCGCCAAGTGGATCGTCGCAAGTCCAGGAGTTTGTCGGAAGTCTGTCGGAGCATCGCTAGAGGTTCGTCGGATGTTCGCTGGAAGAAGCGATTGACGCACCGAAGCAAGTTGTAGTAAATATCTTAAGAAATTCGTAGTTAGCATGATGATTAAGTTAGAAATGGGAGGTGATCCCATTAACTTAATCTTGGGGCAATTGGGCCTTTGAAAGACCCAAATTGAGCCGAATGGATCAGCCCATTCGGACCCAGATTACTTGGCCAGAGGTGGCACCACTTGGGTTGACGGTGGCACCGCCTTGGGCTCAGTCTCTGAGCTCTGGTTGGGTGGTGCAACCGCCTCTGACAGAGGTGCAACCACTTGAGCTCAGTCTCCGTGCTCTAGCTGGGTGGTGCAACCGCCCCAGTTAGGTAGTGGCACCGCCTGAGCTCGGTCTCCGAGCTCTGGTAGGAGGTGCAACCACCCCTGACAAGCGGTGGCACTGCCCAGAGGCTCAGTCTCCAAGCTCTGCCAGGCGGTGCAACCGCCATACCCCGGAATTCCGGGAATTGACAGTTTTAAGCTCGAAATTCAAACTGGATTGGAGCCTATAAATACCCCACTCTTTCAGCAACGAAAGTGCAACGAAAACCACCAAAATCCTAATCTTACTCTATGATTTTTAGAGCTCAAAAGTGTTGTATGAGTTAAAAGTTCTTCTCCTTCTTTTCTTCCAAGTTCTGATCTTTCAAGAGAGGAGAGAAAATTCTATAAGGGTTGTCTCTTAAGCCCGTCAAAAGGAGTGAAACTGTAAAAGGGTGGTTGGCCTTCACTTATTGAAGGAAGGTCTCTAGTGGACGTCGGTGACCTCATCGGTGGAGGAAACCAAAAGTGGATGTAGGTCAAGATTGACCGAACCATCTAAAATCGCGGTGCTCTCTGGTTTGCATTTACTTTAAGTATATTATATTTACTGCAAACCTCCTCAATAACTTACTGCTTTTTGTGAATTTACGATCATATTTCAAATTTCAATATTTTCTAAATCAGAGTCTAGACGTAAATCAGTTTTGTCATACAAACATCATATTTCAGTTTGCGCTTACATTCTGATTTCCCTCATAACTGCAAACTACCCTTATAGATTCGCTTTAACTGTATCTTGCTTGATCACAAGTTAAAGTGATTTACGAATCGGCTTTTTTACCAAAATCGCTCTTATCGTATGAACGCAATTTTAATCGTCGAAAGTTTTCCGTTGCACTAATTCAACCCCCCCCCCCCCCCCCCCCCCTCTTAGTGCTCTTGATCCTAACAGAATTGTGATCCCTCCATATGTGGCCTCTACCAATACATCGCAGGGTCTCTTCCACTTTCGATTTTGTTCGCTCCTTTGGTAATCGACCTTCATCCACCCACTCTTGAGTCACACCTAGATGAAGCATCACTCTAGGATAGTCCGTCGCCTAGTAGCTCTCAAAGTCCACCGACTTTACTGTAATTAGTGCATCATTGTTTGGATCCTAGGCCTCTGCGCCTACCAACACAATCTCCGCTGCGCACCGCTTCCTTCATGGCAACTTGAATGGCAACACTGTGGCATATTCTTCAAGAGTACCCACCTCTGAGTCCTCTTGCCCTATGCTAAGGCCTTTTGAACCCAACTTCACCTCTGCAAATTGAGTCGCCTTAGTTCCTCCATCAAATACTCCTCCGAGATAAGGTGCATATGTCTAGAAGTTCCCTTCATCTTTGGAACCATGCAAGATGAGTCCGCTCCATCAGAATGAATGACCCATGGAACAACATGATCCTGCTCTTGCCTTTGCAAGAGTTCATGTCCTTGACCTCTGTCCAAGGAAAGCACTATGCCTCCGATCCATGTTTCATCTTCTATGCTGGCTCCCTTAATGCGGCTTGGGTACTTCACCAAGTTACACCCAAGTTGCTCCACTCCTCGTTTTTGCATTGAGTTGATGGTGGCCCTCGTGCCCACTATTCCATGAGTCAGCCCTCCCTTGAGTCCGATCTCTATATTGACTCCAAGTGTGCATTCATTTGTGTTGCTTTGGGTCGCTCCCCCACTTGATCTCACAATGCATCTACCAATGCATTCTCTCGAGCGAGATCATGCAATGACTCCTCACCGCTTGCTCGATCCATTGAGTTTCATGGAGTTGTTGTTTGTTAAGGTACTCCTCCTCAACTTGTGAGGTCCATCCCACATGATTCTCCCTCTAGAGAGCCAGAACTTATCCCTCCTAGATAATTGTCCCGTTAGAGCAACATTTCTCTTCATTTTGGAGACCACCATCCCCTTGGACTACTCCGATCTGCTGAACAAACTGTGCATTGTTCTGCCTCCTGCAAACGTACTTGCTAGATTGTGACTCCACGTCAATACAGCCCCCGCTGCACCACTCAAGGGCTAGCAACATGCTGAACTCGTTGCACACTTCAGCCTCCTACGGACGTATCCTTAACATGCCGAAGAGAAAGTTTCAATACTTCATGGCGCCAAGTTTCGATCGCCTTGGGATGGCCACGAACATTCCATCGTCCGCATACAAGCCCATACATGAGTACCGAATTCTTTGAGTTAGCAATTCCCCTTACCTTTGTGAGCTTTGCACAACACTTTCAGTCGCTGAACAACTCATTCCACCTTGCATGGTCTCATCCTTTACCAAGCGCCTCGCCTGTCTTGAGCAACATCAAGTATAGTTGTCAACGTTGAGCCGTAGCTCAAACTTAGCCATCCCAACCTTTGTGCGCTCTGCATTCTTCCAAGCATGCCTGTTCTCGTGGTGCCTCTTGCATGAAGGGTTGGCCATTCCTCTAAATGCTAATGTCAGATGTCCGCTCCTCTGAGCGACTCCTTTTCCCTACATCTCCATGCCCGTTTTCCCCCAAACAATCGTGCATGTGCTGACTGCCCTCAACGTAGCCCCGCTAGGTCCCCCACGTTTGCATGCTAAGTGTTTCTATGAGTGTTTGTCCCGCTTTGATACCATCTGTCATGGACTTAGCTGGTTTTGCCTAAGTCTTGTGGCACCCTTGCGTGTCTGTCCGCAAAGGTTAGCCTCCCCGAAGCCTCCCATATCCCTTAGGACCCACAAAAGAGAGAACGGGTTAGAGAAAACGCCTCATTTGGGATCCACAAGCAAACATATCTTAAAACACTTCGTAGACAATGCAAATTACAAACAGACTTTATAAGCTATGAATAGTTGCACAACAAAGGGTTAAAATGGTTTATTACAGATCGAAAATCTCTCACACATGTCCTCATGACACAACCTTTATTTACAAGCCTAAAGCGACTACCCACCTAACTAAAATGAGACTATTAAGCCTTCGGCCGTCTCTCTACATGCTGTACAAAGCATGAACATACCAAAAGATACGGACATACATAAGCATTACATCAAACATCCTGTTTTAAAGTTTGTCTGTGACAAACTGGGCCCTTTAACAAGCCTGAATTAGGCCAAATTGAGCGCCCAACCCCTGAACAGTAGAAGATAGTGCCCCAGGATATCTGGGCGGTGGTACCACCCCTGTTCGGCAGTGGTACCACCCAGAATCAAATCAGTGGTGGTAGTACCACCTAGTAATGGTGGTGGTACCGTTAGTACCCCGGATTCTGGGGATATGATACTTAGAGCGAGGTTCACTCTCATTTGGTTTTAAACCCAAGAGAGATGGCATTTGTCGGCAACCTAGAGGGCCATTCAATTACACGTCCACCCATGTTCAATAGGACAGATTATATATATTAGAAGACTAGAATGATGATCTTCCTAATTTCAATGGATTTCGAATTATGAAATATTGTAGAAAATGGTTTTCAAAAGTCTTCTCTTCCTATGAACGATTAGAATAATTTGGAGAAGAAGAATTTTGCTTTAAACACAAAGGCTATGAATGCTTTGTTTTGTGCATTAGATAAAAATGAGTTTAATCGAGTATCGATTTGTGAAATGACTTTTAACATTTGGCACATACTCGAAGTGACCCATGAAGGCACTAGTAGAGTAAAGGAGTCAAAAATTAATCTTTTGGTGCATTCTTATGAGTTGTTTCGAATGAAACCGAGTGAGACCATTGGAGACATATACACCTGATTTACGGATGTCGTTAATGGTCTAAAAGGACTTGGTAAAGGTTTCTCGAATTTTGAACTCATTAATAAAATTTTAAGATCCCTTCCAAAGAGTTGGGACCCTAAAGTTACGGTCATTCAAGAGGCCAATGATTTAAATAACTTTCCTCTTGAAAAACTAATTAGGTCACTAATGACCTATGAAATAACATGTAAAGCTCATGAAGGGCTTGAGGACATCGTTCCAAAGAATAAGAAAGATATAACATTGAGAACACAAGAAGACCACTTGAAAGAAAACTCAAGTGATGAGGATTTTAATGATGATTTGACACTCTTAACAAGAAAGTTTAAAAGATTCATAAAAAGAAATAAATTTAAAAATGATACTAAAAATAAATTTGAACCCAAGAAAGATCAAGTAATATGCTACGAATGCAAGAAGCTGGGACACTACAAGAGCAAATGTCCCCAAGCCAAGAAGAGGACACCAAAGAAGAAGGCTCTGAAAGCAACATGGGACGACCAAGTGAATCCGAAGAAGAGAAGCCAACAAACACTGAGTAAGTTACTCACTATGCACTAATGGCCATTGAAGATGAGGTAACAAGTTCAATTAATGTAAATTTATCATTTGATGAACTATTAAATACATTTCATGATTTATTCGATGAATGCAAATCAATTAGTAAAAAAATTAAATTATTAAAAAAGGAGCATGATTCTCTTGTTAGTGATTACAATAGATTAAAAGTTGAGCATAATGATAGTTTAGCTCCATGTAGGAAATGTCATAAAAACACTTAGAAAGGAAAACTTGCTACTCAAAGAAACCTTAGAAAAATTTGAGGTGGTAGTTGTTAGGATCAGGAGCACTAAGAGGGGAGGGGGGGGGGGTGAATTAGTACAGCGAAAAACTTTCGATGATTAAAACTACGTTCGTATGTTGAAATCTGATTTTGACGTAAAAGTCGTTTCGTGCTTACGGAAACATATTTGAAGTAAAGTAAGGAAGGCAGTTTGCAGTTAAGATAAATAGAAATAATAAAATGTAAACAAGAGAAGACGGTAGTTTATAGTGGTTTGGTCAATCGTGACCTACATCCACTCCTCTTATTCCTCTTCCGTCAAGGCTACCGGCATCCACTAACGATCTTTTTATACTAGGCGAAGATCAACCTCCTTCTTACACCTCTCTTCTCCTTTTACTAGGTTTAGAAGACAACCCTTACAAGTACTCACTCCTCTCAAACTAATCTAACACTTAGACTCAAAGAGGAGGGGATCTCTTAAGTGATCTTAATAGCATTTTTTCACTTTTATACTCTCTGTGCTTGTGTATTTTAACCAGGGATGAGAGGGGTATTTATAGGCTTCAAGTTGATTCAAACTTGGAGCCTAAAAACATCTTATCCTGGGTTCCCTAGGCACGGGCGGTACCACTACTTGCGCTGGGCGGTACCACTTCCCAGTGTCAGTCTTCGTTGACACTGCCTTGGGCAGTACCATCGCCCAAGTCTGGCGGTACCACCTATCATGGACAAACTTCGAAATAGGATATTTGATGTAATGTTTATGTTTGTCCGTGTCTTTTGGTATGTTTATATTTTGTACAGTTTGTAGGGGGACGACTGAAGGGTTAATAGTCCCATTTTAGTTGGGTTTGATAGCAGCTTTAGGCTTGTAAATAAAGGTTGTGTCATGTGGACACTTGTGATAGATTTTCAGTTTGTAATGGATCATTTTGACCCTTTGTTGTGCAACTGTTCAAAGCTTGTAAAGTCTGTTTGTAATTTGCATTATCTATGAAGTGTTTCCTAGAATGTTTGCTTATGGATCTCGAGTGAGGCATTTTCTCTAATCCGTTTTATCTTTTGTTGGTCCTAAGGGACCATGGGAGGCTTCGGGGAGGCTGACCTTTGTGGACAGACACGCAAGGGTGCCGCAACTTAGGCAAAACCAGCTAAGTCCATGATAGATGGTATCAGAGCGGGACAAGCACTCGTAGAAACACTTAGCATGCAAACATGGGGGACCTAGCGGGGCTACGTTGAGAGCAGTCAGCATACGCGTGACCGTTTAGGGGAAAACAGGCATGGAGATGTAGGGAAAAGGAGTTGCTCAGAGGAGCGGGCATTTGAGACTGGCATTCAAAGGAATGGCCAACCCTTCATGCAAGAGGTACCACGAGAACATGTAATTTTGGTAGAAGCGCACAAAGGTTGGGATGGTTGAGTTTGAGCTATGGCTCAACGTTGATAACTATACTTGATGGTGTTCAAGGCAAGCGAGGCACTTGGTAAAGGATGAGACCATGCAAGGTGGAATGAGTTGCGCAGCGACCGAAAGAGTTGTGTAAAGCTCACAAAGGTGAGGGGAATTGCTAACTCGAAGAATTCGGTACTTATGCATGGGCTTGTATGTAGATGATGAAATGTTTACGACCATCCCAAGGCGACTGAAACTCGATGCCATAGGGTATTGAAACATTCTCTTCGGCATATGAATGATACATCCATAGGAGGCTGAAGTGTGCAACGAGTTCAGCATGTTGCTAGGCCTTGAGTGGTGTAGCGGGGGCTGTATTGACGTGGAGTCACAATCTAGCAAGTGTGTTTGCACAAGGCAAAACAATGCATAGTTTGTTTAGCAAATCGGAGTAGTTCAAGGGGATAGTGGTCTCCAAAATGAAGAGAAATGTTACTCTAATGGGACAGTTATCTAGGTGGGATAGATCCCGATTTCTCTAGAGGGAGAATCATGTGAGACGGACCACACATGTTGAGGAGGAGTACCTCAAAAATAACAACTCCACGAAGCTCAATGGACCGAGCAAGCGACAAAGAGTTGTTGCATGATCTCGCTTGAGAGAATGCATTGGTGGATGCATTGCGAGATCAAATGGGGGAGCGACCCAAAGCAACACAAATGAAGGCACACTTGGAGTCGATATGAAGATCAGACTCAAGGGAGGGCTGACCCATGGAATGGTGGGCGCGAGGGCCACCATCAACTCAATGCAAAACGAGGAGCAGAGCAACTTGGGTATAACTTGGTGAAGTACCCAAGCCACATGAAGGGAGCCAGCATAGAAGATGAAACATGGAGCGAAGGCACAATGCTTTCCTTAGACAGAGGTCAAGGACATGAACTCTTGCAGAGGCAAGAGGCAGGATCATGTTATTCCATGGGTCCTTCATTCTGACGGAGCAGACTCATCTTGCATAGTGTCAAAGACAAAAGGAGCTTCTGGGCACATGCACCTTATCTCGAGGAAGCATTTGATGGAGTAACCAAGGCCACTAAACTTGCGGAGGCGAAGTTGGGTTCAAAAGGCCTTGGCACGGGGCAAGAGGATGTAGAGGCGGGTACTATTAAAGAATATGACAAAGTGTTGTCAGTCAAGTTGCTAGGCAGGGAGTGATGCATAATAAAGGTTGTGCTAGTAAGAGCAAAGGTCCAGGATCCAGACAATGGTGCACCATTTTCAACGAAGTCGATGGACTTCAGGAGCTACTATGTGACGGACTATCCTAGAGTGGTGCTTCATCTAGGTGTGACCCAAGAGTGGGTAGATGAAGGTCAATTGCCAAAGGAGTAAACAAAGTTGAAAGTGGAAGAGACTCTGTAATGTATTGGCAGAGGCCACATATGGATGGATTACAATTCGAGTTCATCCCACAAGGATCAGAATGCAATAGAGATGTCACCAGGAGGCGACATGGTGCAGCGGATTGTAGTGGAACAGTTTGTGGCAATACGATACACACGACATAGTCTCGTGAGGGACTAGATCATATAGAGGTATGATCAGGAGCTACTGGAAGCTCCACTTCGTTAAATAACACGACGGCAAGAAGGGCTATGGATTCAAGGAGTGAAGGCCATGGTACCATAGAGGCGGGTCTTCCATGCGTGAATCAAATTTTGCGTCGGATGAAAGCCTTGGTCATCAGCATATGGGGGCCGTGTTCCACCAAGGGAAAAGTTCGAATGCAAGTACCAGTGAGTCCTAGGGGAGGGACTTGATCATGCAGAGGTATGATCAAAGCAACTGGAGAGTTGATTGCTCCAGAGCCCATATTTGCTTAAGGGAGCCTGGCAAGTCTGAGGATAAGGTCGATTAAGCAAACGTTGCTACCATGGAAACTAAGGAGAATAAAATCGATGTAAATCCTACAACGTGATGGCAGAGGCCATGCATGGGAGTTGTAGTTTGCCTTTCCATTGACCAAAGGGAGCTGCTTGGAGAACATAGAGGTGTTGAAGCAGGGGGTCGAAAGGGGTGAGGAAGTGACGATGAGTCCAGAGGGACTTAGCTACCCAAAATCAAGCATCAGTTAGAATGGAGATGGACTCAGGGGAGTGCTACAGAGACATATCTACTGATCGTGAAGAAAAGGGATGTAGATGTGAGGTGACGAAAAGTAGGGCCATGGGCATGGCAACACCATAGTACCGCAGAGGTGGGACTTCCATGAAAGTCATTGATCCCTTGCTCTCATGGAGGGAGAGTGCTTGGTCGTAAAAGGGGCTGGGGAAGTGGAGCATACAAAAGCAAACTCCAAGTATCAAGACAAGGCTAAAGGGCAAAGGCTAAGGAACTTCGTAAGATCGGTGTCAACGAGCTTCTCATTAAGATAGCCGAAAGTGAAGGACTTGGGGTCATACAAGGGTGCATAACCAAGGATCGAAGTAGGCAGTATATGGTGCTGTACCTTTGCTACTCAGTGGAGTAGGCGACAGGGTTGATGGAGAAGATGGTACAATCCCAGATGCGACCAAATCTATTAGAGAATTACTTTAAGTTGGGGTGAAAACTTCCTTCATTCTAGAAGTTCGATGGCATTAAGAAGGTGAATCACAGTAACTAACTCAACGCAAGAAGTGTAGATGCATATCTACTAATCGTGAAGAAAAGGGATATAGATGTGAGGCTAACCTTTACGGACGGACACACAAGGGTGCCGCATGACTTAAGCAAAACTAGCTAAGTCCGTGACACATCACCCAGGTCTAGTGGTACCACCGCCCAAGTCTGGCGGTACCACTGCTTGGGACGCAGTGCTGGGCAGTACCACCATCCAGACTAGTGGTACCACCGCCTGGCACCCTACCAGTGATGGTACAACTACCCAGACTGGCGGTACCACTGCCTAACACAGTCTCGAAGATTGTGCCATGATGGTGTCTCCTTGGGCCATTGTTTAGGCCTCTTATTAAGCCCAACACAGTTCTTACATGGGCCTAGCTGGACCCTAATTGGATTGGCCCAAATCCAATCCCAATTACATGCTAACTACGATTCCTAAGACATTCTAAGCTAAATAAATCTCTATGTCAATTCTTCCAGCGAGCTTCCGACGATCTTCCGATGAACCTTTGACGAACTCTTGGCAATGTTCCGGCGGACTCCTAGTAAGCTCCTGGACTTCATGATGATTTTCTTGGCTAGTTCCAATGAGGTTCTCTAGCAAGCTCCGTAACTTCTCGGCTAGTTCTCGTAGAACTTTCGACAAATGTCTGGATTTCCGATGAACTCTCGAACTCCCAACGTGATCTCGATCTTGACTTCGGGACTTCATTTTGCTTCATGTCTTGTTATTGTAATTAATCCTGCACATATAAAACACACTTTGATCTAAACAAGTAATCCTAAGCATCAATCAAGTTGTTCGGCATGTCATTGGTCCCTCGACGCTTTGTCCGATTCTTTGGCGCATCATCCTCTCTTGCGACCTATTGTCCAATTGGCCAGTTGACTCTGCAACTCTGATATCCTTAGCGCAATACCCACTCTTCTTGGCCCGATGCCTGAATCCACGGCCCGAAGCCTTCTGTCGATACGTCAACCGATCCACCGGCCCGACGTCCAATCTTCTGACATGTTACTCCGGCCCAACATGATTTTTTCTATTTTAATTGTCTCATCCTGATTGAAACAATCTACATCACTCAAAACACAGATTAAAATATAAACACATATTGATTGGTTTCATCATCAAAATCCGAGATTCAATAGTAGCAAATCCTTGAACATGATCCTTGCCAATAAGGGTCACATCCATAAAAGAAGTGGAATCAGATTTGTGAGTAGCTCTCACCAAAATCCAACCACTTTTGTTAAAGGTCCTATCTTACATATTTCACCCCAAAACAAATGCAACTTTTGTTGCAAACTTAGACATATAGCTTATCATTGTCCATTTAAGAAGTGTAGCCCACACAAATTGATTTGGGTTCTTAAAGGAACCATAAAGAATTCTATGCAAAATAATAAGTTAAGTCAATTGATTTTCGAGGCACCCAAGGTCAAATGGGTCCCTAAGAGGTAGCAAATACGCATTTGTTATAGTGGATGATTATAGTAGATACGTATGGACTTATTTTTTGGCATACAAAAGTGAATGCTTTAGATATTTCTCTATGCTTTGTAAACTTGTTTAAAATGAAAATGGTTCTATGATTTCGTCAATTCGAAGTGATCATGGTGGTGAATTTTAAAACCATGATTTCTAAGAATTTTATAAATCTAATGGATACAACCATAACTTCTTTACTCCAAGAAATCCTCAATAAAATGGAATGGTAGAAAGAAAGAATAGAAACTTACAAAAAATGACAAGAACCATATTGAATGAACATAGCCTATCCAAATATTTTTGGGCCGAAGCCGTAAACATAGCATGCTATGTCATGAATAGAGTTCTTGTAAGACCCTTACTCACCAAAACTCCTTATGAGTTGTGGAACAACAGAAAACCCAATGTTTCATATTTTAAAGTTTTTGGGTGTAAGTGTTTTATCTTGAATGAAAAAGATACCTTAGAAAATTTTGATGCTAAATTCAATGATGAAATTTTTCTTGGCTATTCTTCTATTTCTAGAGCATTTCGTATCTTTAATAAAAGAACTTTGATTATAAAATAATCTATTCATATTGTTTTTAATGAGGTTTCCGAAGTTAAGAAAAATAATTTTGATGATGAAGTTAATTTTGATGCTTTCAATTTAAATGAAACCTTTTCTCTATCTAGCAACTTGGATGCATCTACTTCTGAAACATCATTACCCAAGGATTGGAAAGATGTAAATGCTCATCCTAAGGAGCTAATCATAGGAGATACATCTAAAGGGGTTCAAACTCGTTCTTCTCTTAAAAATTTTTGTGCCAATGTCATTTTTCTCTCCCAAATTGAACCTAAATGCATTAAGAGGCCATGAAAGATGATTCATGGGTCATTGCAATATAAGAAGAGTTAAATCAATTTGAGAGAAATGAGGTATGAAAGCTTATTCCTAGACCAAATGACCATTTAGTTATTAGTACTAAATAGGTCTTCAGAAACAAGCAAGATGAATTTGGTATCGTGGTTAGAAACAAGGCTAGATTAATAGCCAAATGTTTCAACCAAGAAGAAGGGATCGATTATGAAGAGACCTTCACTCTTGTGGCACGATTAGAAGCCATAAGGATGCTCCTTGCCTATGTTAGTAGTAATAAGGAAGAAGTTGTTTCAAATGAATATTAAAAGTGCTTTTCTTAATGGCTTTATTTCCAAAGAAGTTTATGTTGAACAACCTACCGGATTTGAAAATGATAATCTCCCTAATTATATGTTTAAATTGACTAAAGCTCTCTATGGATTGAAACAAGCTATAAGGGCTTGGTATGAGAGACTTAGCTCATTTCTTATCAAAAATAATTGTTCTAAAGGCAAGGTTGATACTACATTGTTTATCAAAAATTTTAAAAATAATTTTCTTATTTTTTAAATTTATGTTGATGATATTATTTTCGATTCTACGAATGAAACTCTATGTGAGTCATTTGCTAAAAGTATGACTTTTGAATTTGAAATGAGTTTGATGGGAGAAATAACTTTCTTTTTAGGCTTACAAATCAAACAACTAAGTAATGATTTATTTCTTAGTCAAACAAAATATGCTTTAGATTTGCTAGAAAGGTTTAATATAGATAGCTCAAAGGCTATCAACACTCTTATGAACACCTCCACTAAGTTTGAAATTGATTAAAGTGGAGAAAGCTTTGATCAAAAAGCTTATAGGGGTATGATAGTAAGTTTACTTTACCTCATCGCAACTAGACCGAATATCATATTTAGTGTAGGTCTTTATGCTAGGTTTCAATCTAATCCTAAGATATCTCATTTGAAAGTAGTTAAGAGAATTCTTAGATATCTTAAAATTATCACTAATCTAGGATTATGGTATCCAAAATCTGAAAATTTTGAACAATTGCATATGCTGATGCGGATTTTGTTGGATGTAGATTAAATAGAAAAAACACATCCAGAACATGTCAAGTTTTAGGACATGCACTTATTTCTTGGTCTTCCAAGAAACAAAATTCAGTTGTACTATCTACAACTGAAGCCGAGTACATTGTAGCTAGTGCATGTTATGCACAAGTTATATGGATGAAAAACACTTTAGAATATTATAAGATTCATCTCAAAAATATCCCCATAAAATATGATAACACAAGTGCAATATGTTTAACAAAGAATCACATTCAACACTCTAGAATAAAACATATTGATATTAGGCATTACATTAGAAGTCGAGTACATTGTAGCTAGTGCATATTGTGCACAAGTTATGTGGATAAAAAATACTTTAGAAGATTTTAAGATTCATCTAAAAAATATTCCCATAAAATGTGATAACACAAGTACAATATGTTTAACAAAGAATCATATTCAACACTCTAGAATAAAACATATTGATATTATGCAACACTTTATACGGGATCATATCACTAATCATGATGTAATCTTAGAGTTTATTGATACGAAATATCAATTAGCTGATATTTTTACAAAACCTTTAAGTGAAGAACAATATGATTTTATTAAAAGAGAGTTAGGAATGTTAATTTGTCCAAATGTATGAATTTGATGTATATCTTTTCCGGACTATCTTTTACTTAATGTATTCCTTGAATGGAGCTTTCATGAACCTATTTCGTTTTTATCTTCCTTGGTTTCAAGTTTACTTCATACCCTTGTTCTATCACTTAATGATTTTTAATACATGAAATTAATTGACAAATGCATCTTTCATGGATTTATCTCTTGTGAATTTTTAATGAGAAATGGATTTGATGTGATGCTCCTCTCATTATGAAGGTTTATTCATGCAATTTTTTTTATCCTTGATATGATGATTCTTTCACATGAATTCTTTCTTAATAAAGGAAGAATTTTTATGAATTTTTTTTTTGTATGAGATGAACACTTGCAAGAATAAGGATTTGATTTCACATGAATATTTTGATCCTTGTGAAAATTGAAGCATGATTTAATGAAACTATTTTATCATTTTTTATTTGAGTCAAATCATTTTACAAAGTTGGTTCTCAATGGATTTTCCTCCTTACTTTCCTTCTTCATGCGAAGTTTTGATGAAAAATAAAAAGGAAAAAGTTGAAGGAAACTATCTCTTTAATGTTTATAACTTTTAATGTTGAGAACTTATGAATAATATCATGTCATGAATATTTGAAATATGATTGGTATACAAATTGAAATGTGGTATAAATTTTTACCACACTTGAATTGTTGAATTATTCTCCTTTTTGTTGATAACAAAGGGGGAGAAATAATATCAAAATGTGATAAATTGATGACAAATATACGTAATATATTTTATCATATATACTTGAAATGTTTGATTGATAAATTTTCTTCCTTATGATAAGATATCTAGAGCTTAACTTAGTATTTTACAATTGATATCTTATCATAGAATGATGAATTGCTATCTTTGTCATCTTTCATAGTTGAAATATCATACTTGAAAATGGATGTCATGCCTAGACATCATTTTGAGAATGTTAAATCATGATAGGAATCATGATGTGTGTATTGATAAGTTTAAATAAACTTAACTTATCAATTTATTTCTTGAATTCAAAGGCCTTGAATTCAAGAATGTCTTTTCTCAAGTATGGCATATAGATATGAGGAGTTAAGGTTAACTCCGTCATCAATTGATTGTCATCATCAAAAAGGGGGAGATTGTTAAATCTCATATTTTGATGATGAAATCAATTGTAAGTTGTTTGATCTAATCTATATATTGAGAAAAGTGTGCAGGATTAACTACGATGGCAGTAAGACATAAAGCAGGTGTTGTGCTAGAGTCAAGATCGAGATCTCATTAGGAGTTCGAGAGTTCAACGGAAGTCCAGATGTTCATCAGAAGTTCTGTGGGAACTAACAAAGAAGTCCAAGAGCTTGCTATAGAAGCTCGTCGAAACTCACCAAGAAGATTGTAGTAAAGTCCAAGAGCTTAACAAGAGTTTGCTAAAATATTATCGAGAGTTCATCGGATATTCGCCGGAAGTACGTCGAAAACTCGCCGGAAGAACAATTGACACATCGGAACAAGATGCGTTGTAAATTATCTTAATTATCATAGTTATAACGTAAATTAAGTTAGGATTAAGAGGTAATCTCATTAATTTAATTATGGGCCAATTGGGCCCTTTAATAGGGCTGAATTGGGCCGAATTGAGCATCCAATTTAGCCCCTGAATTATTGACCGGCGATGGCACCGCTAGGACCGACGGTGGCACCGCTTGGAAGATATTGGCCCTAGGATATCTGGGCGATGGTATCGCTCAGACTAGATAGTGGTACCACTGGTAGCAATGCTGCCAGTTATGATACTGCCCCTATTCGATGGTGGTACCGCCTAGAGTCAAATCAGTGATGGTAGTACCGCCCAGTAATGGTGGTGGCACTGCTAGTACTCCGGATTCTAGGGATATGACACTTTTTTACTCTAATTTTGAAGTTATTGGAGCCTATAAAAACCTCACACTTTTCTGCATGAAATGGCACAAATACATTGAGATAATCTTGAGTTGATAGGGTATAAAAGTGTCGTAAACAAGTGCTAGAGTTCTCCTCCTCCCTTTTTAAGTTTTGAGATTATTCAAGAGAGGAGTGAGACTTGTAAGGGTTCTCTCCTAAACCTTTAAAAAGGAAAAAGTGCTATAAAAGAGGTGATTGGTCTTCACCTATTGAAGGAAGGACTTCAGTGAATGCCGGAGACCTCGTCGAAGGAGGAATCCAAAAGTGGATATAGGTCACGTTAACCGAACCACTCTAAATCCTGGTTTGCTTTTCAATTTGTGCAAGTTTCATTTCTGCAAGCTACATTATCTTCTTACTATCTTCTCTACACTCACGTACACCTTCAAGTCCTTACGAAATGATTTTCGATGAAGTCGGTCTTAACCGAAACGTAGATTTTTTAAATCACGAAAGTTTTCTGCTGTACTAATTCACCCCCTCTCTTAGTGCCGCTCTTGATCCTAACACAAAGCACCTTGTAGATATTTTTATGAATTTCTAATCTTTGAAGATGCTTTTAATTTATTAAAAAAATTAAAAATTAGAAATATTAGTATTATGAGGGAGCGTTAAGATGATGCTAATGATCTAATTAATCTAAGACTATTTTGGAATAGTTTAATTGATTTCTGTTATCTAACTTAGACATGGTAATGATAAATCCGAATCTGTCCAAACATTATGTGAGACCACGTAGAACCTTTGACAAAACCCACCAATTTGAACCTGCGACTTCTATATGTTGATATATATATTCCTTTTAAAAAATATTATTATATAATATATAAAATATTATATATTATATATAATTTATATATTATTGTAGTCGGGACAGAGTTGCTCTCTCTCGCACAGCTAGCGTGGGGCTTCATCAGGCTTTTGCAAAGGAATATATATATATATATATATATATATATATATATATATATATATATATATATATATATATATATATATGCTTAATTTCATGTGGTAGTATTTAAAAGAAACATATAAGCAAGTTGAAATGCTAAGATCTCATTTTCCCTTTGAATAATTCACCTTGTATCTGCTTACATGTTGGGCTGACAGCCTACAGATTCAGTCCATTGTGGGCTTGGGCAGCCCACAGCCCACATCCCCTCTTAACCTAATCCTAATTAACATTAGAGGGGTGTGGTGGCTATGTTTTGGAGGCAGAAAAAGGCATAAATAGGGCAGCAACATGGGAGAAAAAATAGAGCCACGGGATTCCAAAGAAAAGGGAGAAAACAAGGCAGAAAAGGAAGAGAAAGAAAGGGAAGAAGACAAGGATACCGTAGAGAGGCTGTTCTCAATCATCTAGCAGTGTTCTCATCTCAGGTTAGATCAAATCTACAGTAGACTCTTGCTGTGATTACTTGGGGAGGTTTTAGATATCGTGGACAGTGACGTGATCCTTGTATCCCAGTTTTTCTCTTGTAATTGTTGCTAGGGTTTAGGGCAAGAGATTGAGATTTGTACTTTCATTATTCTGATAGTGGATTATCTCTAGTTTGTCCCGTGATTTTTACTCTTCACATTGGAGGGGTTTTCCACGTATATCTTGGTGTTCTGTTTGATTGTGCTTCCATTTAATTCCGTTGCATATTATGGTCTTCTAGTATTTGTTCATATACAAAGGTTATTCCTGGTTTATATCCCCATCAACTAGTATCAGAGCAAAAAAGGTTTTGGTGATTTAAATTTTGTATTTAAACATGAAGGCCAATAATGTTTCTCGCATGATTAGTTTAAATGGAAACAATCGAATGATATGGAAACCAAGAATGGAAGATCTCTTATATTACAAAGATTTGTATGGACCTTTGTAGGGGGATAGTGCAAAACCCACAACTATGACAGATAATGAGTGGAAGAGGTTAGATCGAAAAATAATTAGATTTATTCGACAGTGGCTTGATAATAGTGTCTTTCACCATGTTTCTACTGAAATTTCTGCATATTCTCTTTGGAAAAAGTTGGAAAGTCTCTATGAAAGAAAAATAGCTAGCAACAAAGCTTTTTTGATTAAAAAAATTGTGAACCTAAAATATTGAGAGGGTGCTTCTATTGCTGAACATTTGAATGAAATGCAAAGTATTACTAACCAGTTATCCTCTATGAAAATGTCTCTTGATGATGAGTTGCAGGCATTGTTACTTCTCAGTTCATTATCAGAAAGTTGGGAGACATTGGTGGTTTTCCTTAGTAATTCTACGCCAGATGGTATTGTCACTATGAGTCAAGTAATAAGTAGTTTGTTGAATGAGGAGTTGAGAAAAAAGAGTTCGACAACATCTCAGAATGATTCACAGGCACTTATCTCAGAGAACATAGGAAAGTCAAAGTCTAGAAGCAGTTCACGCATGAGTAGAAACAACTCAAGATAAAGAAAAGATATTGTTTGCTATAATTGTGGTGAGAAAGGACATTACAAGAACCAATGTAAGCAACCTAAGAAGAACAAGAAAAAGGGAAAACAAGTGAAGTTTACAGAGTCAAAGGATAATCCTACAACTATAATGCAAGGTGGTGATTATTTGATTTTATTTCCTTCTAATGATATTTTTTCTTGAGCGTGTCAGGATCATGAGTGGGTGATTGACACAGGTGCTTCTTATCATGCTACATCACGAAGGGAGTTTTTTGCTACATATCGGTCTGAAAATTTTGGTGTTGTCAAGATGGACAACTATAGCACAGCAGACATTATAGGCATAGGTGATATCCATTTAAAGACGAACCTTAGCTGCAAGTTGGTGCTTAAGGATGTAAGGCATTTGGTTGACTTGAGGCTGAATCTAATTTCAGTTGGAAGGCTAGATGATGAAGACTATGAAAGCAGATTTCACAGAGGACAATGGAAGCTCAGTAAGGGTTCTCTTGTTATAGCTAATGGAAAGAAATGTCATACATTATACAGGTTGCAAGCTAAAGCTTATAGTGAGCAGTTAAATGCTACAGAAAAAGACTTCAGCATAGAGCTATGACATAGGCGACTTGGACACATGAGCGAGAAGGGGCTGCAAGCTCTTTCCAAGAGAGAGGTATTACCAGACCTTAGAGGTATACATCTGAACCCTTGTATTTATTGTTTGGTAGGTAAATAACATAGAATTTCATTTTCTAGTCCTACTTTGTCTAGAAAAATGCATGCCTTAGACCGTGTTTATACAGATGTATATGGTCCTTTGAGGACAAAAACTCCTGGTGGATCTATTGATGTTTTTGGTATAAGTGGTGTACTTTATTTTGTCACTTTTATAGATGATTTTTCCAGAAAAGTTTGGGTATATGCTTTGAAGACTAAAGATCAAGTGATTAATATCTTCAAAGAGTTTCATGCTAAGGTTGAAAGGGAGACAGAAAGGAAATTGAAATGCATAAGATCAGATAATGGTGGTAAGTATACAAGATTGTTTAATGACTATTGCAGGTCACATGAGATTCAACATGAGATGACAGTTCCTGGTACACCTCAGCATAATGCAATTGCAAAGAGGATGAACCGCACCATCATGGAAAAGATCAGATGTATGCTTTCACAGGCCAAGCTACCCAAAAGGTTTCGGGATGAGGCTTTGAGAACTGTAGTCGATGTGATCAATTTATCACCATGTACAGCCATAGATGGTGATATTGTAGAGCATGTATGGTCAGGGAAAGATGTTTCCTACAAGCATTTGAGAGTGATTGGTTGTCGTGCATTTGCACATGTTCTAGATAATGAGAGGTCCAAGTTGGATGGTAAGACTAAAGAATGTATTTTTCTTGGTTACTCACATGATCATTTTGGTTGCAGGCTTTGGGATCCAGAAATGCAGAAGGTGTTTAGAAGCAGAGATGTAGTCTTCTTTGAGGATCAAACTTTTGAAGATTTGAAGAAGGCACCAGCCAATACTTCTGCAGAAGGATTAGCAGATTGTGACCCAGTTATTCCTCCAGTATATCAAGGTGATGTGGGAGATGTGTAGGAAGATGGTGTAGAGCCTGATGTTGATATACCTGCAGGACATGTTGAGCAAGAAGAAGTAGGAGAGCAAATTCCAACCGAACCTCAATTGAGAAGATCTTCTAGACAACGTCAACCTTCCAGAAGATACTCTACAGATGAGTATGTAATGCTTACTGATGCATGTGAACCAGAGAGTTACCAAGAAGTAGTTGAAAGTGAGCAGAAAGAAAAGTGGTTAGTTGCTATGCAAGAAGAGATGGATGCTCTTTAGAATAACCACACTTATGATTTGGTACTGCTACCAAATGGAATGAAGGCCTTGAAGAACAATTGGGTTTTCAGGTTGAAGACTTAAGAATATTGTTCTCAACCAAAGTACAAAGCTAGATTGGTTGTGAAAGGCTTTGGTCAAAAGAAAGGTATTGACTTTGAAGAGATTTTTTCTCCTATTGTTAAAATGTCTTCTATTCGTATTGCTCTTGGTATTGCTGTTAGCTAGGACTTAGAGGTTGAGCAGTTAGATGTGAAGACAGCTTTCCTTCATAGGGATTTGGAGGAGGAAATTTATATGGAGCAACTACAAGGCTTCAAAGTTAAAAGTAAAGAGAACTTTGTCTGCAAATTGAAGAAGAGCTTGTATGGGCTAAAGCAAGCTCCAAGATAGTGGTATATAAAGTTTAATTTATTTATGATAGAAAATAGATAGAAAAGAACGGCTTCATATCATTGTGTGTACATCAAATGGTTTGGTGAGGATTTTATTATTCTCTTACTTTATGTTGATGACATGCTTATTTTTGGGAAAGATATGTCTAAAATTGACAGATTGAAGAAGGAACTGAGTGAGTCTTTTACAATGAAGGACATGGGGCTAGCAAAGCAAATACTAGGTATGCAGATTTCCCGTGATAGGAAAAATAAGAAGATTTGGTTGTCACAGGAGAAATACATCGAGAAGATATTGGAAAGATTTAGTATGAGCAATGCAAAACCAGTTGGTTCTCGTCTTGTAGGTCACTTCAAGTTATGCTCAGAACAGAGTCCGTCAAGTGATAAGGAGAAGGAGAAAATGCAAAAGTTTCTTATGCTTCAGCAGTTGGAAGTTTAATGTATGCAATGGTATATACGAGGCCAGACATTGCATATGCAGTTGGTGTTACTAGCAGATTTTCTTGCATTCCAAGCAAAGAGCACTCGGCAGTAGTGAAGTAAATTTTTAGATATCTCAAAGAGAGCTCTAAGGTTTGTTTAAGCTTTGGAGGTGGACAACATGTGTTGACAGGTTATACAGATGCAGATATGGCAAGAGATATAGATACCAGAAAGTCTACTTCAGGTTATGTACTTACTTTTGTAGGGGGAGTTATGTCATGGTAATCCAGGTTGCAAAGGTGTATTGCTCTCTCCACCACAGAAGCATAATATATTGCTGCTACAGAGGTATGCAAAGAAATGTTATGGATGAAAGAATTCTTACAAGAATTGGGGCTGAAATAGGAAAACTATGTGGTGCATTGTGATAGCCAAAGTGTCATCCATTTGTGTAAGAACCCAATGTTTCATTCCAAGTTAAAGCATATAGATGTCAGATACCACTGGATTCGAAATGTATTTGAAGAGAAGTCGTTGCAGCTTTAGAAAATTTACATAGATGATAACGGTGCAGACATGTTGACGAAGACCTTACCAAAAGAAAGACAGGAGATATACCGACAGATGGTCGGGATGACTTCACACTGAGGAGTCATGGGACAGCCTCCCTTATGGGCTGAAGGGGAAAGTTGTTGGGTTGACAGCCCACAGATTCAGCCCATAGTGGGCTTGGGCAGCCCACACCCCCCCTTAACGTAACCCTAATTAACATTAGAGGGGTGTGGTGGCTGCGTTTTGGAGGCAAAAAAAGGCATAAATAGGGCAGCAACGTGGGAGAAAAAATAGAGCCACGGGATTCCAAAGAAAAGGGAGAAAACAAGGTAGAAAAGGAAGAGAAAGAAAGGGAAGAAGACAAGGACAATGCAGAGAGGCTGTTCTCAATCATCTAGCAGTGTTCTCATCTCATGTTAGATCAAATCTACAGTAGAATCTTGTTGTGATTACTTGGGGAGGTTTTAGATATCGTGGACAGTGACATGATCCTTGTATCTGTTAGGATCAGAGCGGCACTAAGAGGGGGGGGGTGAATTAGTGCAGCGGATTAAAATTTAGGTTTTGAAAAATCTTTCTTACGATAAAAAGAAATATCAATGAAAATCGATTTTAGAAGCTTGATAACTTAGAAGCGTATGGAAGCATAGTGACTAAGTAGAGAAGTTTGCAGTATGTAAATGGCAAGAGTAGGATGCAAACCAGATAACGCAGCAGTTTTAAAGTGGTTCGGTCAAAATGACCTACATCCACTTGCGAAGCCTTTTTCAAAGAGGCTCCCAACTTCCACTAGCAAATCTCTTGTAGGGGAAGGACTAATACCCCTTTTACAACCTTTACAAGTGGTTCACACTCTTACAACTCTTTTCAACAAGATGAGAGGAGGTGAACACTCAAGCAATATGAAAAACAAGACTTGCTAAGACTATTCTAAGGCTCTTAACTCAAACTATTGCTTTGCAAAAGGTTGTAATCTCAGTTGAGATTTGAGGGGTATTTATAGGCCCCAAGAGGATTCATATTTGGGCTCCAAAATTTGAATTCCCTTGGGTTTCCGAGGCTGGCGGTGCCACTGCCGGATCTCTAGTGTGCTGGGTGGTGCCATCGCTTAGTCCAGCGGTGCCACCGCTCAGATCTCGGGTTATAGGTGGTGCCACTGCCTACACTATTTCAGCTCACTGGTTGGGCTCCAAACTTGGCCCAAACCAGTCCGAACTCGAGCCCAATTGGCCCCTACTTGGGTTATAGAATTAACACCTAATACTAACCCTAATTATTATGCTAACTACGAATTTAAAGACATTTCCTAAGCTATTACAAAGTTCGCAAGTCAAGACTTCTTTCGGCGAGCTTTCGGCGAACTTCCGGCGGTCTTCCGATAAACTCTCGGAAACCATTCTGTGGACTCCCGGCAAGCTCCTAGACTTCACGATTTGATCTTGGTGAGTTCCAACGAGCTTCTTCAGTAAGCTCCGATCTTTCTCGGCGAGCTCCGTGAACTTCCAACAAATCTTCCGGCGAGCTTCCGAAAAACCCTTCGGCAAGCTCCGTACTCATTTTCAGCTAGTTCCGGCAGCATTCCCAATGAGTCTTCGAACTTCCGTTGAACTCTCGAACTCGCAATGAATCCTTCGCGCTTGACTCCGGCACTTTGTTTCGCTTTATGTCTTCATTGTTATCGTAGTTAATCCTGCACACACAAGCCAAAACTCTACTCCGATCTAGATAATTATTATAACGCGAATCGAAATTCTATTGCCCAACACGTCATTGGTTGGCGCTTCGTCCGATTCTTCAGCGCATCGTCCTCTCTTGCGGCTTGTTGCCCAATCTGCGATTGACCTCCGCAACCCCGATATCCTTGGTGCAATTCCGCTCTTCTTGGCCCGATGCCCAACATCCGAAGCCTTCTGCCGTCCAATATCCTGACATGATCTCCTCCGGCGCAACGTCAATTCCTCCTGCGTCAACTATTTAATCCTGATTGAGTAGACCTGCATCACTCAAAATGTAGTTAAACATCTAAACACAATCAATTAGTTTCATCATCAAAATCCGAGATTCAACAATCTCTCCCTTTTTGATGATGATAACTAATTGATGACTAACGGAGTTAACCTTAACTCCCCGGAGTTTGACCAAACTCCCCCTATCAATATGCCATTGATAGAACACTTGGATTATCCCAAATCCAAGTAACATTCATCACATATTATGAAAAATATTTAAACCATCATGCAAATATAAAATATTCAATTCAATGCATGAAGTCATCAATATACTTCTCCCCCTATGTCATCAACAAAAAGGATAAGTAGCTCTAGCTATTTTAAAAGATATATAAGTTTTTGCAACTTGAAGCTAGATTTTTATCACAACATATAAGCACAAAAGCATAGCAAGATTCTTAAGTTCAATCATGGCAATTCAACACTTAAATTTTTATGCAAGATTGCACTTTTCTTTTCTTTGCAAGTAACAATATTTATGATGTTTGATATAGCAAATTTATTCATTACAATGATCAAGCTAGCAAATTCTTCATTCAAGTGTGTAAGCTAGCAATAACTTTCTCCCCCTTTGTCGATGTCAAAAAGAAGGAGAGGAACTAATGATTTAGACTTTTACATCAACTTTACATCAATCAATATTTCAATCATCACACGATGCATACAAGACAATAATGCAAAGAAATCATTTCATGAAGGATACCAATGTGAAAATTCACCAAGGATCACATGAAACAATCGCAAATCATGATATCATTATGCGATACATCATGATATGATAATTTATCATATCAATAAAGATATCAAATGTTAAACATGATATGATAATAGTCTCAAAAAATTAAATTTGCGATACATGTGATACATTGCGATACACTAAAAAATTTATTGCGATGCTTTTAAGGATATCAACATATTTTTGATACAAAGCATGGCAAAAGCAATTTTGTTGCAAGTTTTCTAAGTTTTGCACTTTTTGCTTCTTTCGATAGGTAATATCTTTCTTCTCTTTTTGAGAAGTGCAAGTTTGCAAGTTTTATTTCTTTTGCAATATAAAAGTTTCCAAATTTTGCATCTTGAGCTAGCAATATTTCTCAAAATGTGTAACTTAGCACTCATTGCTTCTCTTGATATTTGCAAGCTAGCTAGCAAAATTTGCTCCCCCTATGTCATTGTCAAATAGAGGGGAATAACAATACAATTAGTGTAATTCATTTCCCTTTACTATAATATTCAAATCATGACAAGGGTTAAGTGTCAATCTTATTTGTGCATCATTATATTTTCAAATTAAAATATATATATTTTCAAAAACTTATATTTTATTCATGTACGATATTGAATAAATCGATCGATATTATGAGGATATCATACATGATACTAAAATTTTTAACTATTTATCAACATTTTGATCATGATACCAAACAATCATCATTTAGAGCATTCATGATACAAAACATTAAATCAACATTTATCATTTTAGCAACAACTCATAGCATTTTAAATCATGATTTACATCATATGCAATACATCATGTCATAATTAGAAAGCACAAGTATTGCATGCATCATTACAAATCATAAATGTTTCATATCATGATGGTATCAATTTTGTCAAATTATATCCTACCATGCATGATCAAAACTTCTCCCCGTTTTATCATTGAAAACAAGAAAGAAGTAGGGAAGAGCATAAAAGTGTAAAATATTTCAATCATTTCAAGGCATTTATATCATAGATACAAAGAAATCATATCATCAAAGATAAGACCATTTGAAAACTAAAAGACATGATTCATTTTATCAAATCTCTTCCTTTTATAAATAACAAAAAATTTTGGTGTACAAAGAAGAGATTGTGATTGAAAAAGAATCTCAAGTAGTAAATCTAAGAAATCAAGATCATAATTTGAATACAAACTCATTCAAATTCAAATCGTCAAATTTATCAAAATCTCAACATTACTTTCAAGAGATTCAAAATGGTATACATAGATTTATCATATTAATCATCAATATCAATAAGATAGAGAAAAATAATTTTTCAAGGAAAAAATATTTTTCTCTTTTTAGTTGTTTCAATTCATATGATTTTATTTCATTTATGCCAAATAAAAACATGGTTTCAAAATGTTTAATATTTTCATTACACAATTTCATCATTATGCATTGGTTTTATTGAACATAATTTTGAATGATTCTTATAGATAACTAAAACTTCTTTAGTTTTAATTTATATGATTGACTTTATCTTAGCATGCTCAAATTTTATTCATATGTCAAAACCATACATCATGTTTGAAAACCAAAGATAAGGTTCATAAAAAATCAACAAGCCTTCCATTCAAAAACCATGCATCATCATTGAAAATCAATCTAGAAATCGTCAAAATATACATTCTTGCTTCTCAAGCATATACATAAGATTAATCTTACTAGGTGTATAAGCATTAGATTTATATCTAACATTTTATTGCATTAACATAACACATGCATTTTCAAGAAAATTAATCCTAAACTAAATTAAAAATAACTCATGAAAGTATTATGTAATTTTGAAATAAATTAGGGGGATTTCGATTACCTTGTTGCTGAAAGTGGTTAAGGCGTAGTTTGTCACCTCGCCTTTCTTGATTTTCTCCTTGTCTTTGGAAGAGCTCAATTCATCCCAATTTTTGTTCTTCTTGCATTCAAAGCAAGTAGTTCCATTCTTTTTGCTTTTTAATTTTTGTTTCATTTGTAGTTTAAGTTCACCATCACTTGAGCTTATGCTCGAGTGGTCTTCATGTATTCTATGTCCCAAATCCTTTCTATCCTTTGGAAGGTTATTCTCGAGTTTCCTTTTTATCACATTGTTCATTTCGTAGGTCATTAGAGACCCAATAAGTTATTCAAGAGAGAATGTTTTAAGGTCCTTGGCCTCTTGAATAGCCATAACTTTTGGATCCTAACTTTTTGGAAGGGATCTTAAGATTTTAGTGATTAGTTCAAAATTAGAAAAACTTTTACCAAGAGCTTTGAGTCAATTGATGACATCCGTGAAATAGGTGTACATGTCTCCGATGGACTCACTTGGTTTCATCCGGAAAAGTTTGTAAGAGTGCACAAGAATGTTGATTTTGGACTCTTTCACTCGGCTAATGCCTTCATGAGTGACCTCAAGAGTTCTCCAAATATCAAAAGCCGAATCACAAATCGAAATGAGATTAAATTCATTTTTGTCAAGTGCACAATATAAGGCATTCATAGCCTTTGCATTTAAAGCAAAAACTTTCTTCTCCGATTCATCCCATTCGCTCATCGGAAGAGAAGATTTTTTAAATCCATTTTCGATAATTTTCCAAAGCTCGAGATTTAACGAAAGTAAGAAAACTCTCATTCGAGTTTTTCAATAAGTGTAGTCCGTCCCATTGAAAAAGGGAAGACGAATGAGAGAGTGACCCTCTTGAAAGCCGTAAAGAGCCATTTCTATTTGGGTGTTAAACCAAAGTAGAAAACCGTGGCTCTGATACCAATTGTTAGGATCGGAGCGGCACTAAGAGGGGGGGTGAATTAGTGCAGTGAATTAAAACTTCGGTTTTGAAAAATCTTTCGTACGATAAAAAGCAATATCAATAAAAACCGATTTTAGAAGCTTAATAACTTAGAAGCATATGGAAGCATAGTGACTAAGTAGAGAAGTTTGTAGTATGTAAATGGCAAGAGTAGGATACAAACCAGATAACGCAGTAGTTTTAAAGTGGTTCGGTCAAAATGACCAACATCCACTTGCGAAGCCTTCTTCAAAAAGGCTCCCAACTTCCACTAACAAATCTCTTGTAGGGGAAGGACTAATACCCCTCTTACAACCTTTACAAGTGGTTCACACTCTTATAATTCTTTTCATCAAGATGAGAGGAGGTGAACACTCAAGCAATATGAAAAACAAGACTTGCTAAGACTATTCTAAGGCTCTTAACTCAAACTATTACTTTGCAAAAGGTTGTAATCTCAGCTGAGATTTGAGGGGTATTTATAGGCCCCAAGAGGATTCAAATTTGGGCTCCAAAATTTGAATTCTCTTGGGTTTCCAAGGCTGGCGGTGCCACCGCCGGATCTCTCGGGTGCTGGGTGGTGCCACCGCTCAGTCCAGCGGTGCCACTGCTCAGATCTCGGGTTCTAGGCGGTGCCACTGCCTAATCTGACGGTGATCTGGCGGTGCCACCGCCTACACTATTTCAGCTCACTGGTTGGGCTCCAAAGTTGGCCCAAACCAGTCCGAACTCGAGCCCAATGGGCACATACTTGGGTTATTGGATTAACACCTAATCTAAACCCTAAGTAACGTACTAACTACGAATTTAAAGATATTTCCTAAGCTATTACAAAGTCCGCAAGTCAATACTTCTTTCGGCGAGCTTTCGATGAACTTCCGGCGGTCTTCCGATAAACTCTCGGAAACCATTCAGCGGACTCCCGGCAAGCTCCTAGACTTCACGATTTGATCTTGGCGAGTTCCAACGAGCTTCTTCGGTAAGCTTCGATCTTTCTCGGTGAGCTCCGTGAACTTCCAATGAATCTTCCGGCGAGCTTCCGAAAAACCCTTCGTCAAGCTCCGTACTCATTCTCAGCTAGTTCCGGTAGCATTCCCAATGAATCTTCGGACTTCCGTCAAACTCTCGAACTCGCAATGAATCCTTCGCGCTTGACTCTGACACTTTGTTTCGCTTTATGTCTTCATCGTTATCATAGTTAATCCTGCACACACAAGCCAAAACTCTACTCCGATCTAGACAATTATTATAACGCGAATCGAAATTCTGTTGCCCGGCACGTCATTGGTTGGCGCTTCATCCGATTCTTTAGCGCATCGTCCTCTCTTGCAGCTTGTTGCCCAATCGGCGATTGACCTTCGTAACCCTGATATCCTTGGTGCAATTCCGCTCTCCTTGGCCCAATGCCCGACATCCGAAGCCTTATGTCGTTTAATATCCTAACGTGATCTCCTCTGGTGCAACGTCAATTCCTCCAGCATCAATTGTCTAATCCTGATCGAGTAGACCTGCATCACTCAAAATGCAGTTAAATATCTAAACACAATCAATTAGTTTCATCATCAAAATATGAGATTCAACAATATCCTAGTTTTTCTCTTGTGATTGTTGCTAGTATTTAGGGCAAGAGATTGAGATTTGTACTTTCATTATTTTCATAGTGGATTATCTCTAGTTTGTCCCGTGATTTTTACCTTTTACATTCGAGGGGTTTTCCACGTATATCTTAGTGTTATGTTTGATTATGCTTCCATTTAATTTTGCTGCATATTATGATCTTCTAATATTTATTCATATACAAAAGTTATTCTTAATTTATATCCCCAACATTACGGACATAATCCTGAGTTTCACAAACCATCAAAGCAGTCGATGTCAAAAGTAAATTACAGAGGGATGACACACAAACAAAAAAAAGCAAGTCAAGAAGTTGCTTTTTGCCTGGTATCCTGCCTAGGTTGGAAACACTAGAAAAAGGAGTAAAATTATGTGTTACCTATAACAATTAGCATCAGCATTGTCACAAAATTACTGGAAGCTGGGATGATAATCTTCTAATCAAGGACCCTGCACCCACTCCGTGATACAAAGAAGTTGTAGTCTGGATACCGGTTCACATATCTCTGATTGCCCTTGGAGACTACTGGCCTGGCCAACACAGATACAGTTTGCCTGAGCGTCCTCAACCTCTCCTTTATTAATTCCGAGGTATCTGAATGATTGACATCTTCAGACTGGACGACCTTTGAATTCATGTCCCATAGTTGAAACCAAGACTCTCCCTGCACTCAGACCATGTATCTCCAGCTGAGAACAATTTTTTTACAGCAACATAAGCAAAACTATAGTGACCGCGTACATGACGACTACGCCAATGATTACAACCATGCAACACTACTGTAGAGTTTTGATGCCTCGAGTTATGTTAATTATAGTGTTGAAGTCACCAGTCTATCTAACCATTGTCAAATGCAAGGTATATGGAGCAAGTGGCATAAGCATGATAAGTCAGTGGAACTCAAGCTATCTACATGCTCATCACAATCCCGGGTTACCTACCGACAAGAAATCTCTGCCAACAGAGAGACTGACATGACCAAGACAACTACTAGCTAGGACAGGGAACATCTGAGATTTCATAAATCCTCCAAAAGATGTAGAGGCATGTTGGTTATATATTAAATACCATAGTCTTTATGTATGAAGAATGAGGAAAGTCATTCACAACATAAAATCTAGCCTTCGTCAACTGCATTGTCTATATCTCGCTGTCAAGCTCCCAGCTTTTTGGAAGCATCTACCACTTGTTTTACTTATCTTCAAGATCAGATGGAGATGGAAGAATTTAGAAAGATAATCCAGAGGATGTGTTATGCTATGCTATCAGTATCTTTCTGATACAAGAATTTCAAACCTGATGTTAACTTTTGGTTTATCTGCTTCCTGTTATTAATGCATCCTACTGCTACAATAGCAGATATATCTGGAAATGTCAGAGGAAAAATGTGAAAATTATGAAAAAAAACTTGGAGCAGATGTACCTTATGATTGTATGTCTGCAGACCTACAACTGGAGAAACTACATCTTCTGAAAGACAATGGCCACTATGAACAAAATGGCCGAGAGAGTGATACGTTAAAAAAGCAGCATGAAAACTACCATCAGGTATACGATATATAGGGTCCCACGCGACGCAGTCAGTACCTGAAAACAAAAAAAGAGAATCACAACTGTATATGCAATAAGCATATAACATGAGAAGCAAACTTCCATAAATCTATTCAATAAAGTTCACATAAGAGTATTAATTACGGAACATACCAAGATGCAGGATGAAGGTCATGCAGTTTAACAGATTCCAGCTTCGATGGATCACCAAACATGCGGCTATCAGATGATGAACCACTGGCTAACAGCTCCTTGATCCTGCATTAGATTAAAGGAAGAATGTGAGACAAAAAAGGTTAAGCACCTCACTTGTATGAGTCATAGACTACTACCTACAGCTTGGCTGTCTGATCTAAAGAACGACTGTAGAGATCACGAAAATTATAGATAAGAAAACCGTCTGCATCTACTCATATCTTTGTTCACATCTCATATATGACCAGGCACAACCACACTGATACTATCTACAAAGGTTTCAGGCAAAAGAAGTCATATGATTCTTTAGACATTTCTTGCAGTAGTAATTTTTATAAATAAACTAACCATTTGACTTTTCTCGGTCAGCCTTTAAGGATAACAAAATCCACATCCATAGTGAATCAGGTATCCCGGAACAGATATTAATGAGCCAAATCCAGCAAAAATAAACTGGCAATGCCCCATTGATATTCAACATTGTTTAGAAAACAACCGAGCTAAGTCATTAAAGCACTCAACATTGTTTCACGATAATAATATTATTGAGTTGATTAGTTGATGCACTATATTGCTCAAAATGATATTACTAATAGTAGATAAAATTTTTTCAACTACACGAGGAAATCTATCTACTTTATTAAGGAAAATTCCTTCTCCTAACATGTATAAATAAAGAGAATATATCAATAAACTTTATAAAAATATATCTTTTATCATGGTATCAGAGCAATGAGTGAGACTCTCGATCATCCTCTCGACGATCTTTCACACTTCTTCCTTTCCCTCGGTAACTAGCCGAACGCTATGATTTACATTGATTGCAGTCGACCCTCCTCCTCACTAGCAACGAGTGCGTAGTTACAACCCTCTGTCATTGCTCTCTGAACTGCACCGATTGCAGTTCTTCTTCAACGACCCTCCTCCTCCTATGATCTTGTTGCACTCTCCGGTAGCCACACAACTAAGCAATTATAGTGCACCAATTTTCGACAAAAGCTGTACAACTAGACTGGGAATGGACCCCCCGACTTCATCCTGTTGGGCTGGCAGCCCATAGTGGGCTTGGGCAGCCCACAGCCCACACCCCCTCTTAACCTAACCCTAATTAACATTAGGAGGGGTGTGGGGCCTATGTTTTGGAGGCAGAAAAAGGCATAAATAGGGTAGCAACATGGGAGAAGAAAAGAGCTACGGGATTCCAAAGAAAAGGAAGAAAACAAGACAGAAAAGGAAGAGAAAGAAAGGGAAGAAGACAAGGACAACATAGAGATGCTGTTCTCAATCATCTAGTAGTGTTCTCATCTCAGGTTAGATCAAATCTATAGTAGACTTTTGTTGTGATTACTTGGGGAGGTTTTAGATAATGTAGGCAGTGACGTGATCCTTGTATCCCAGTTATTCTCTTGTGATTGTTGCTAGGGTTTAGGGCAAGAGATTAAGATTTGTATATTTATTATTCTCATAGTAGATTATCTCTAATTTGCCCCGTGGTTTTTACCCTTCACATTTGAAGGGTTTTCCACGTATATCTTGGTGTTCTATTTGATTGTGATTCCATTTAATTCCGCTGCATATCATGGCCTACTAGTATTTATTCATATACAAAGGTTATTCTTGTTTATATCCCCATCAACTGGTATTAGAGCAAGAGATTTTGGTGATTTAAATTTTGTATTTGAACATGGAGGTTAGTAATGTTTCTCGCATGATTAGTTTAAATGGAAACAATTGGATGATATGGAAACCAAGAATAAAAAATCTCTTGTATTGTAAAGATTTGTATGGACCTTTGCAAGGGGATAGTGCAAAACCCATAACTATGACAAATGATAAGTGGAAGAGGTTAAATCGAAAAATAATTAGATTTATTTGACAATGGCTTGATGATAGTGTCTTTCACCATGTTTCTACTGAAATTTCTACATATTCTCTTTGGAAAAAGTTGGAAAGTCTCTATGAAAGAAAAACAGCTGGCAACAAAGCTTTTTTTATCAGAAAACTTATGAACCTAAAATATAAAGAAGGTGCTTCTATTACTGAACATTTGAATGAAATGCAAAGTATTACTAACCAGTTATCCTTTATGAAAATGTCTCTTGATGATGAGTTGCTACGCATTGTTACTTCTCAGTTCATTACCAGAAAGTTGGGAGACACTAGTGGTTTCCCTTAGTAATTCTGCGCCAGGTGGTGTTGTCACTATGAGTCAAGTAACAAATAGTTTGTTGAATGAGGAGTTGAGAAGAAAGAGTTCGGCAACATCTCAGAATGATTCACAGGCACTTATCTCAGAGAACAGAGGAAGGTCAAAGTCTAGAAGTAGTTCATGCATGGGTAGAAGCAAGTCAAGATCAAGAAAAGATATTGTTTGCTATAACTATGGTGAAAAAGGACATTACAAGAACCAATGTAAGCAACCTAAGAAGAACAAGAAAAAAGGAAAAGAAGTGGAGTCTACAAAGTCTAAGGATAATACTACAGCTACAATGCAGGGTGGTGATTATATGATTTTATCTCCTTTTGATGATATTTTTTCTTGTGTGTGTTAGGATTTTGAGTGGGTGATTGACATAGGTGCTTCTTATCATGCTACACCACGGAGGTAGTTTTTTACCGCATATAGGTCTGAAAATTTTGGTGTTGTCAAGATGGGCAACTATGGCACAAAAGACATCATAGGCATAGGTGATATCTATTTAAAGACCAACCTTGGCTGCAAGTTGGTGCTTAATGATGTGAGGCATGTGGTTGACTTAAGGCTAAATCTAATTTCAGTTGGAAGGCTAGATGATGAAGACTATGATAGTAGATTTCACAAAGGGCAATGGAAGCTCAGTAAGGGTTCTCTTGTTATAGCTAATGGAAAGAAATGTTATACTTTGTATAGGTTGCAGACTAAAGCTTATGGTGAGCAGTTAAATGCTACAGAAAAAGACTTCAGCATGGAGTTGTGGCATAGGCGATTGGGACACATGAGCGAGAAGGGGCTGCAAGCTCTTTCCAAGAGAGAGGTATTACCATACCTTAGAGGTATACATCTGAACCCTTATATTAATTGTTTGGCAGGTAAACAACATAGAGTTTCATTTGCTAGTTCTACTTTATCTAGAAAAATGCATGCCTTAGATCATGTTTATGCAGATGTATGTGGTCCTTTGAGGACAAAAACTCTTGGTGGATCTGTTGATGTTCTTGGTATAAGTGGTGCACTTTATTTTGTCACTTTTATAGATGATTTTTCCAAGAAAGTTTGGGCCTATGCTTTGAAGACTAAAAATAAGTTGATTAATGTCTTTAAAGAGTTTCATGCTAGGGTTGAAAGGGAGATAGAAAGGAAATTGAAATGCATAAGATCAGATAATGGTGGTAAGTATAAAAGATTGTTTAATGACTATTGCAGGTCACATGGGATCCAACATGAGATGATAGTTCCTGGTACACCTCAACATAATGCAATTACAAAGAGGATGAACCGCACCATCATGGAAAAGATCAGATGTATGCTTTCATAGGCCAAGCTACCCAAAAGGTTTTGGGATGAGGCTTTGAGGACTGCAGTTGATGTGATCAACTTATCACCATATACAACCCTAGATGGTGATGTTGCAGAGCATGTATGGTCAGGGAAAGATGTTTCCTACAAGCATTTGAGAGTGTTTAGTTGTCGTGCATTTGCACATGTTCCAGATAATGAGAGGTCCAAGCTGGATGGTAAGACTAAAGAATGTATTTTTCTTGGTTACTCACTTGCTTAGGATTATGTTTTTAGGTATGTAGTTAACATGTAATTAGGGATAGGATTAAGGGACAATCCTATACCTTGGTTAGGGGCCAACTGGGCCCAAAAGAGACTTGGTTTGGGTCGGACGTAAAGCCCAACCAGAAAGTTGTAAGGATGGGCGGTGGAACCGCTGGACTGGGCGGTGGCACCACCCAGAACCCTAAGTGACAAGCGGTGGCACCGCCCAGCACTCGAGACCAGGCGATGGCACAGCCACTGACAAGCTATCATGGCCTTAGCTGGAATTGCCTAAGGCGTGAGGCACCCTTGCGGCCAAAGATGCGAACTTAGCTTGCGTTGCCTAGGTCGCGAGTCACCCTTGTGGCAAAGACGCGAACTTAGCTTGCGTTGCCTAAGTCGTGCTTCACCCTTGCGATATTGCTCCGCAAGGATCAGCCCACTTGTAACCTCTCGCAGGTCCCGAATGACCTATAAAAGAGAAAGTTGGTTAGATTGAAAGAACGAGCAACGGACAAGTCCCGAAGTCTCGCGAAAAGAGGAAGCTTTACAAGCAATTCAACGAACACCTTACGTACACAAGAGAAAAGAGGGAGAGGGAGAAAACAAGGCTTTAGAAGGATGAACGAATAGCTGCAAGCCCACAAAACAACCGCTCACCTGGTCCCGGGCGCGAAGACAAGTTCCCGTAAAGGTCACGTGCGAACTTGCAAAAGAGAGTTCAACGCCCGGTATATAACCGAAGCCCCATCCAGCCCTGTGCCAACTAGGGGGTTCAAAGGGGCTGAGATGGCTGACATTTTGGTGAGCGGAGGCAGTTCTCTGCAAGCCTCCCGCGCACACGAAAACAGAGCTGTTTTGGGCTGTTTTGGGGCTGTTTTGCTCGGTTCGGTGAGCAGTCGCTTTGTAACACTGTAGCTTGTTCGAACTTACATATTTATAAGAAAAATGACCCAAAACTAAGAGAAATCATGCTGCCAGGTAGTTGTATATGCAGGTGTGAGCGACGAACGGTTCGTTGAACGAAGTTGTTGTGGGTGCGCGACGACCGTTCGTGACATTCTCCCCCACTTAAACTGTCGACGCCCTCGTCGACGCTTGTTGGTAGTTGTTGATGGCTTCTTCTTCATGTCGCAAGGCATCTTCAGGCTCCCAACTGACTTCAGTTTGGGGAAGCTTTCACCACTTCACCAAGTACTCTGTCTGTTCAGCTCCGTTGGGTAGCTTTATCTTGCGGTCCGTCAGAATGGTTTCCACTCGCTTCTCGTAGGAGGCTGTGATGGGAGGTAGCCGAGTTGGGACACTTTGGGAAGCGTCTTATAGATCCGAGTGGTAGGCTTTTAGGTTGCTGGCGTGAAGAACGTTATGAATTTTGAACCACGCCGGCAGCTGCAACTTGTAAGAGACGTTGTCTACCCTGCTGATAATTGGGAAGAGCCCTTCATACTTGCACACCAATTCTTTGTGGACTCTGTTCCTAAAGAATGGTTGGAGCTTTACCAACACCAAATCGCCAACTTTGAACTCTTGCGGTCGCCTTCTCAAGTATGCCCACTTCTTCATCGTTTTTGCCGCCTTCTCCAAGTAAGCCTGCGCAATATCTGCATTTCGATGCCATTCCTTTGCGAAATGATAGGCTGATGGACTACTCCCAGTATACCCAATTGTTATGGTGTGCGGAGTCGACGGTTGTTGTCCTGTGATAATCTCGAAGGGGCTCTTGTTGGATGCAGAGCTCTGCTGCAAGTTGTAGGAGAATTGGGCAATGTCCAACAACTTCACCCAATCTCGTTGATTAGCACTCACGTAGTGCCGGAGATATTGCTCCAAGAGCGAGTTGATCCTTTCAGTCTGGCCATCTGTCTAGGGGTGGAGGCTTGTAGAGAAGTATAACTTTGACCCCAACAATTTGAATAGCTTGGTCCAGAATCTACTAGTCATAGGTGCCCAGCAAGCCAATCACGTGAGTGATGGCACGTGTGACTTTATACAGAATCTTTTTTGCTTATTATATTTTGGCGTATATCACTTTATAACTATTGCATAAATGCATACATATATTGTGATGTCCTTGGATTTGTGTAATGGGAATCGGATCGTGATGAGATCACGATAATGAGATCAATTCACCTTTAAACACATATCCTAAATAATCTCGGTCATAGGTTACTCGAGAGGGACATCGTGATAACTGGATAGATTGGTGTGTTGTATACCCGTCCATATGATGGATGCAGCTGGTCTCATAGCTGCTCGTGTAGGGACACTAGGGATACAATACATGTGCTCATTAGAGAATGAGTTCACTGATTGATCCGCTTATAGAATGCTGGATGGTTGATGATGCCTTATTGTCAGACAGCGATTTTGCAGTCCTAGTGGTGTATCTAGTCCTTAGACTTGAGACACCAAGGATGTCCTGTATGAGTGCTCCACTCTTTAATACCAGACTTATAGGTTTGGCTGTCCCAGATCTAGTACAGTTGGTCATTGGGAGTGGTAGTCGACCTTACGAGGGCTATTGAGTGTCGATATAGGATCATCCACTCTTGGCGTCATGAGAGGAATATTCCATGTGTTCTTGCTCAAACAAATCCCTGGTTAGGGTCATTCGGGTTGAGAGAGAAAGAGTTCTCCGGGAGAATCCAATTAGAGCGAGACTCGAGTAGAAACCGTATGGGTCTGACAACACCATGCTCGATATACGGTCTCTGGGATATTAGATGGATGAGGGACTATAGGTATACGGTAACTGAGGACAAACAGATCCAATGGATTGGATTCCCCTGTATCGTCTGGGGACTACGGCGTAGTGGCCTAGTACGTCCGCAGTCGATGAGTCGAGTGAATTATTATAGAGATAATAATTCACTGAGTTATAAGGAGTTCTGACAGGTATGACTCACGGCCAGCTCGATATTGGGCCTAGAGGGTCACACACATATGGTAGGCATTGCGATGAATAGAGGTTCGAATATGAGATATCCGACGGAGCCCTTGTCTTATTGGATGCAGATCCAATACCCACTAGGGGAGGACCCATTAGGGTTTGACAGGGGACCTCTTTAAATAGGAGGGATTCAGAGCCCCATAGGCTAAAGAGCTTTTGTTTGCCTTTTCCTATTCTCCTCTCCATCTCCACCTCAAAGTAGGCCTGGAGTGTTGAGGAGCGTCGTCGCAACCCTGCTGTGTGGATCACCGCTAGAGAGGACGCTTGACCTCCTTCACCCTCTCCTAAGGATCTGCGAGGAAAAAAGGATATACGATCTCCCTAGGTAACACAATCTATTCTATACGCAGTTTCATGTTTCGCGGATTTTTACGTACCAATCTTCGCACGACGACGAACATCTCTTTGGGAATAAGGGGATTTTGTTTTCTTGATCTTCCGCTATGCATATGATGTCGCCCCCCTTAGATTTCCCAACAGTGGTATCAGAGCCAAGTTGTTCGTGCGAATGATTGGTTTTTGAACTGCGTGTGTTGTGTTTAGGAAGAATTTTGACTTCAAAATCATTCACGCAAAAGCGAGGAAGGGTAGCAACAGTTGCTGCCCTCGATCTGCATGCCTGCAGCCACCTGCAGTGGCAGTCGCAGCCGCAGCCAGGCAGCACAGCGCTAGCGCATGCACAAGCGCTGTGCCTGTAGCAGTCGGCCGGCGGTCTGCTTGCAGCAGGCTTGCGGTCGGTGGGGCTGGTAGCCCATGGGTAGAGGCGCCTGCGGCCGTTGAGCCCGCGGGCAGAGGCGCCGCGGGGCAGCAGCGCGGGCTGAGGCACCGCAGGGCAGCGGCGCTTGTGGCCACTGCTCCCACGGGCAAAAACCCCGCAGGGGCAGCCGCCAGCGAGGCAGCACCGCCTGCGGGCGCTGCCTCGCGGGGGCGCCTACCTGTAGCGGCAGCGCCCCCAGCGGGCGTGCCGCCTGCAGGCGAGGGCAGTGCCCTCGCCCTCGCCGCACAGGCCGCCGCCAGTAGGGTGGCAGCGGCAGCGCAGCAGCAATGGGGAGAAGGGCATTAGGGTTTTCTGAGAAAAAAAGATAGTTTTGCCCCTCGGAATTTGAGAAATTTCAGTTTCTATCTTTTGTCCAAATTACGAAAATACCCCTATGAATTCAAAAATTCTCTATATGTCCCTGATTTCATAAAATATTAATTAATTAAAAGGTTTAGTTGATTATTATTTTTTATTATCTAGTAGTCTTACATGATGATGATTATTTATGCATGTGATTTATGATGTGTGGACGGATGATCATTGACCGTGTGATGTGTGTACTTGTGATTATTATTATTGAGGTCTGCGAGCCTCCATTATATTTCTCATTTATTGTCGGGCCTGCGTGCTTATGATTAAGTTGTAATCATATGTGGAGGCGCAGTGGGAGCATGGATGCGATAGCGGGACCCACGAGACGGACGATCATGATGCATGAAGATGCATCAAGATGTCGACGGAACCGACGAGAACGAGATGGACGATCACAGGGCATGGAGATGCACCATTGCACACATAGATCTTGATGTGAGTGATTAAGCCTACTGGCTCGGGCCTAATCATATTAGGTTGTGGTCCATGATCATCTGGTGTTATTGCTTATACACATACTAGATATGTATATATATTTGCATGCGATGTAGATATATATTAAATATGTATATGTGTGACATATTATATTAGGAGACCAAATCATAGAAACATCTCTCGATAATATTAAGTCGGTAAACGTGAGGCAATAAGATTGACCCACGTGGCCTTCCATCGTTATAAGTAGGAACCGATTCCCGGTGTAGGTTGAATTGGTCGAGTCCCTCGAGACTCACCTATATCGCGATTCGCTATCTTGCTTATGACATAGAGATGTCACCGGTGACCTGAGGGCATGGTATACTTGGTCGAGTCCCTCAAGGGTATATCATCAAATCAAACTCATCTTGTAACGAAGGTGTTGACTTAACCGAGCATCATGGTTGGTCGAGTCCCTCGAGGCCATGGTGATTCGGAGGTCGAACAGGACGGGAATCACAAGGAGTTGTGATCGACAAGAGTTGTCTACCTTTTAGGCTTAGTGTGATTGGTCGAGTCCCTCGAGGTTACACTAAGACGCTGATTGGATCCTAATCCCCACTAGAAGTCTGCCGGAGACTTCCGTTTCACGTGCTGAGGGTGTCACGTGACTCGTTAGTAAAATATTGGGAGCATATTAAGATAGAAGTCCATATCTTGATAGTTTATTTCCTGCAAAATCTGCATGTTATTCATTTATGCTGCATCTTTATTTTCAGAAAATGTCACTTTCAAATCCCTTACGTGGCATACTTGATGTCAACCGTCTCACTGGTCCAAATTATACGGATTGGCTCCGTAACTTGAGAATTATTCTCACAGCGGAGACAATCGTGTACGTCCTTAATATAGTGATGCCTGCACCCGAAGAAGGGGCAAACGAGGATGAGATCGCTCGCTACGTGAAGTATATTGATGACTCTACTCTTGCTCAGTGCTATATGTTGGGCTCTATGACTCCTGAGTTACAGAGACAACATGAAAAGATGGATGCCAGATCCATTCTCCTACATGTCCGCAAATTGTTTGAGGAACAGGGAAGGACTCAGCGATATGAGATATCTAAGAGCCTCTTCCGCGCTAGGATGATTGAGGGGACACCGGTTCAAAACCATGTCCTAAAGATGATTGAGTGGATAGAGAAACTCACAGGTCTAGGAATGGTCCTAGAGGATAACTTGTGTGTGGACATTGTGCTTCAGTCCCTACCAGATTCCTTTTCATAGTTCATAATGAATTTTAATATGAACAAGCTTGAAGTGACTCTCCTAGAGCTTCTCAATATGTTGAGGGAGGCAGAGAGTACTATCAAGAAAGAGAAGCCAGTTCTCTACACTGGTGAGACCAAAATGAAAAGGAAAGCAAAAAGGTCCCTTAAGAAGGGAAAGGGCAAGGGCAAACCAGGTAAAGTAAAGGTTGCTAAGAAAGACCCAGCAAAGGACAAAGGCCAGTGCTTCCACTGTGGTAAAGATGGGCACTGGAAGAGAAACTGCAAAGAGTACCTTGCTGAAAGGGTGAAACAAAAGCTTGATGAAGCTTCAGACACATTCATGATCAGTCTCCATTTGTCAGACTCTTATGATAACACATGGGTATTGGATACCGGTAGTGCTTATCATATATGCAATTCGTTGCAGGTTCTGGCAAGACCTAGGAGACTAAAGAGAGGCGAGATGGACCTCAAGATGGGTAATGGAGCAAAAGTTGCTGTATTAGCTATTGGCGAGGTCGCCCTACATCTTCCTAGTGGAGCTTTTATTGCATTAGATGCATGCTATTTTGTTCCTTCTATTATCAATAACGTTATCTCCATTTCATGTTTAACAGTTAGTGGATATAAATTTGTTTTTAAAAACAATGGTTGTTCGATATTATTAGATGATAAGATCATCACGAAAGGAACATTGCATAATGATTTATTTATGTTAGACACCACTCCACATATCATGAATGTAAATGTGTCCAAAAGGAAACGAGATGAGTTGAACAGTGCATACTTGTGGCATTGTAGGCTAGGTCACATCCATGAAAGAAGGATTCAAAAGTTGCTAAATGATGGATATCTAGATCTATTCGACTATGTGTCATATGCAACTTGTGAGCCTTGCATTCGTGGAAAACTGACCAACTCTCCATTTAGTGGAACTGGAGAGAGAGCCACTGAGTTGTTGGAACTCATACATAGTGATGTATGTGGACCCATGTCAACTCATGCCATTGGAGGTTACTCCTACTTCATTACATTTACTGATGATTTCTCAAGGTATGGATAAGTGTACTTAATGAAGTACAAGTCCGAGGCCTTTGAGAAATTCAGAGAGTATAAGAATGAGGTGGAGAACCAGACAGGAAAGAGTATCAAAACTCTTCGATCAGATCGAGGAAGTGAGTACTTAAGTACAGAGTTCACTTAGTTCCTCAAGGACCATGGGATATTATCCCAATGGACACCTCCTTATACACCTCAGCTCAATGGTGTCTCTGAAAGGAGAAATCGTACATTATTAGATATGGTACGGTCCATGATGAGTTTCGCTAACCTACCCATCTCATTCTGGGGATATGCCCTAGAAACTGTAGCTTACCTTCTGAACAGAGTTCCAACTAAGTCGGTAGTGTCTACACCATATGAGATATGGAAAGGGAAGAAGCCTGATCTTAAGGTTGTTAAGATTTGGGGCTGCCCTGCCCATGTTAAAAGACACAACCCCGATAAGTTAGAATCAAGGACAGAGCGATGCAAATTTATGGGATACCCCAAGGAAACTTATGGGTATTATTTCTATCATCTCGAGGACCAAAAGGTCTTTGTAGCTAAGAGAGTAGTGTTCCTTGAGAAGGAACACATTCTTGGCGGAGACAGTGGGAGAATGATAGAATTGAGCGAGGTTGAAGAACCAAGCTCAAGCACCACTCTACAGCCCGAGTCTGTTCAGGTACCTAATACACAAGTTTCAACTTTACGCAGGTCTGATAGAGTATCCCATCCTCCTGAGAGATATGTGAGACATATTAGAGGAGAGGATGTAGAGGATATTGATCCTTAGACCTACGAGGAGGCTATTATGAGTATAGACTCCAGGAAGTGGCAAGAAGCCATGAATTCTGAGATGGATTCTATGTACTCCAATAAGGTTTGGAACCTAGTTGATACGCCCGAAGGTATTGTACCCATCGGTTGCAAGTGGATCTTTAAGAAAAAGATCGGAGTAGATGGAAAGGTAGAGACCTATAAAGTAAGGCTAGTGGCTAAGGGGTATCGTCAAAGGCAAGGTGTTGACTATGACGAAACCTTCTCACCCGTAGCAATGCTAAAATCCATCAGAATTCTATTGGCTATTGCAGCACACACTGATTATGAGATCTGGCAGATGGATGTGAAAACCGCATTCCTCAATGGAAACCTCGAGGAGGAGGTGTATATGATGCAACCTGAGGGATTCATGTCAAAGAACTGTCCAGATAAGGTGTGTAGGTTGCTTAGATCCATTTATGGATTAAAGCAAGCTTCCCGAAGTTGGAACATAAGATTTAATGAAGCAATCAGATCTTTTGACTTCGTTAAGAACGAAGATGAGCCTTGTGTATACAAAAAGGTAAGTGGGAGCGCTATCACCTTTTTGGTGTTATATGTGGATGACATCCTCATCATTGGGAATGACGTAGGAATGCTATCCACAGTAAAGACTTGGTTATCCAGACACTTCTCCATGAAGGACTTAGGGGAAGCATCCTATATGTTGGGGATTAGAATCTATAGAGATAGATCCAAGAGGATGCTTGGCTTGTCCCAGTCCAGGTACATAGAAACCATTGTCAAAATGTTTGGCATGGAAAATTCCAAGAGAGGCCTCATACCGATGAGACATGGAATATTGCTTTCTACAAGTATGTCCCCAGAGACTCCAGAAGAAAGGGCGAACATGAATATGATACCTTATGCCTCAGCAATAGGGTCTATCATGTATGTCATGCTATGTACTAGGCCTGATATAGCGCATGCTCTGAGTGTCACGAGCAAGTATCAGGCGGATCTAGGCTTGGAGCACTGGAAAGCATTAAAGTGTATCCTTAAGTACTTGAGAAGGACTAAGGATCTTTTACTAGTATATGGAGGTAATAGCCTTAAGGTTGAAGGCTACACTGACTCAAGTTTTCAGTCTGATGTCGATGATAGCAAGTCAAATTCAGGGTATGTGTACACTTGAATGGAGGAACAGTGTGCTGGAAGAGTTCCAAGCAAGATACCACTGCTGACTCGACCACAGAGGCGGAGTACATTGCTGCATCAGATGCAGCAAAGGAGGGAGTCTGGATGAAGAAGTTCATCACAGATTTGGGAGTCGTGCCGGGTAGCGAAGAGCCGATCTCCCTATATTGCGACAACAACGGGGCAATTGCTTAAGCAAAGGAACCTAGGTCTCATCAAAAATCTAAGCATGTTCTGAGGAGGTTCCACCTTATCAAAGAGATCGTAACCCGAGGAGATATAGCGGTGGAAAGAGTTCCATCCGAAGATAACATTACAGATCCACTAACAAAGCCGTTGTCTCAGATTTGCTTTGAGCGTCATAGGGGTCTGATGGGGATCAGACACATAGGTGATTGGCTTTAGGTCAAGTGGGAGATTGCTAGTCATAGGTGCCCAGCAAGCCAATCACGTGAGTAATGGCACGTGTGACTTGATACAGAATCTTTTTTGCTTATTATATTTTGGCGTATATCACTTTATAACTATTGCATAAATGCATACATATATTGTGATGTCCTTGGATTTGTATAATGGGAATCGGATCGTGATGAGATCATGATAATGAGATCGATTCACCTTTAAACACATATCCTAAATAATCCCGGTCATAGGTTACTCGAGAGGGACATCGTGATAACCGGATAGACTGGTGTGCTGTATACCCGTCTATATGATGGATGCAGCTGGTCTCATAGCTGCTTGTGTAGGGGATACTAGGGATACAGTACAGGTGCTCATTAGAGAATGAGTTCACTGATTGATCCGCTTATAGAATGTTGGATGGTTGATGATGCCTTATTGTCAAACAGCGATTCCGTAGTCCTAGTGGTGTATCTGGTCCTTAGACTTGAGACACCAAGGATGTCCTGTATGAGTGCTCCACTCTTTGATACCAGACTTATAGGTTTGGCTATCCCAGATCTAATACAACTGATCATTGGGAGTGGTAGTCGACCTTATGAGGGCTATTGAGTATTGATATAGGATCATCCACTCTCGGTGTCATGAGAGGAATATTCCATGTGTTCTTGCTCAAACAAATCCCTAGCTAGGGTCATTCGGGTTGAGAGAGAAAGAGTTCTCCGGGAGAATCCGATTAGAGCGAGACTCGAGTAGAAACCGTATGGGTCTGACAACACCATGCTCGATATACGGTCTTTGGGATATTAGATGGATAAGGGACTATAGGTATACGGTAATTGAGGACAGACAGGTCCAATGGATTGGATTCCCTTGTATCGTCTGGGGACTACGGAGTAGTGGCCTAGTACGTCCGTAGTCGATGAGTCGAGTGAATTATTATAGAGATAATAATTCACTGAGTTAGAAGGAGTTCTGACAGGTATGACTCACGGCCAGCTCGATATTGGGCCTAGAGGGTCACACACATATAGTAGGCATTGCGATGAATAGAGGTTCGGATATGAGATATCCGACGGAGCCCTTGTCTTATTGGATGCAGATCCAATATCCACTAGGGGAGGACCCATTAGGGTTTGACAGGGGACCTCTATAAATAGGAGGGATTCAGAGCCCCATAGGCTAGAGAGCTCTTGTTTGTCTTTTCCTATTCTCCTCTCCATCTCCACCTCAGAGTAGGCCTGGAGTTTTGAGGAGCATCGTCGCAACCCTGCTGTGTGGATCACCGCTAGAGAGGAGGACGCTTGACCTCCTTCACCCTCTCCTAAGGATCTGCAAGGAAACAGGGATATACGATCTCCCTAGGTAACACAATCTATTTTATACGCAGTTTCATGTTTCGCGGATTTTTGCGTACCAATCTTCGCACGACGACGAACATCTCTTTGGGAATGAGGGGATTTTGGTTTCTTGATCTTTCGCTACGCATGTGATGTCGCCCCCCTTAGATTTCCCAACAGAATCGTCCCAAGAACTGAGCGTCTCGATCACTAATGATATTGTGCGGGACTCCCCAATACTTCACTACATCCTTCATCATCAGCCTAGCCGCCTCCTCTGCTGAACAGTGTAGGGGACCAGCGATGAAAGTTGCATACTTTGAAAACTGATCGACCACCACGAGTATCGATCCGAGTCCCCCTACAGGTGGCAAGCTTGAGATGAAGTCCAAGGAAATGCTCTCCCACGGCCTTTCTGGTACGGGCAACGGCTCCAAAAGTCCCACCGGCTTCCGCTGCTCTACCTTGTCTTGTTGGCAAGTAAGGCACGTTCGAACATATTCCTCCACATCAATCCCCATCTTCGGCCAATAGAAGGCCCTCTCCATAAGAGCCAACGTTTTGTGAATGCCTGGGTGTCCAGCCCAAAGGAATCGTGACACTCTTGTAAGAGCTCACGTCTCAAATTGTCTACTCGGGGAACATAAACCCTATTCCCCTTTGTGTAAACAAGTCCCTCCTGGACCCAAAATCATCGTGTCTTGCCTTCTTTGATGAGTTGCATCAGGATAACTGCTTGGGGATCACCATACACTCCATCCCTGATTCGGGAAAGGAAGTTGGAGTGCAACTGACTTGCTTGGCCTCTGCCCTCCAGTTGCACGGCATTCACACGTTCTACTTTCAGGCTCAGTGCATCGGCTATGACATTCGCCTTCCCGGGCTTGTACTCCATTGCCATATCAAATTCAGCCAGGAAGTCCTGCCATCGCGCTTGCTTTGGGGAGAGCTTCTTCTGAGTTTGGAAATAGCTCAGGGTGATGTTGTCCGTGTTAGGATCGAGAGCACTAAGAGGGGGGGGGTGAATTAGTGCAGCGGAAATCTTACAGCGATTAAAAACCAAAAGCTGCGTTCGTTCAATAAAAACTATTATGATGCAAAAGCTAATTCTCAGTTTGTATCTAAGTGCAGTTTGCGTCTAAGCGCAGATTGCGTCTAAGCGCAGTTTGCGTCTGAACACAGTTTGCGTCTAAGCGCAGTTTTGCGTCTAAGCGCAGTTTACGTCTAAACTCAGATTTACGTCTAAACGCAGTTTTACGTCTAAACGCAGATTTACGTCTAAACGTAGTTTTACGTCTAAACGCAGATTTACGTCTAAACTCAGATTTACGTCTAAATGTAGTTTTGCGTCTAAAAGCAGTTTTGAACCTTGAAAAGCGTTTTACGTAGAAAGCAATTTGCAGTTATAAATGGAGTCCGAATGTAAGCGTAAACTGCAGTGTGAAGATCGTACGAAAACACGATTTACGTTTGAATGCAGATTCTGAAAGAACAGCACTTAGAACTTGTTCGTGAAAGCGCAGAGAGCAGTAGTAATGGAGGAGGTTTGCAGTAATGATAAAGTGCTCAAAAATAAACGCAAACCAGAGATTTAGAGTGGTTCGGTCAGCCTTGACCTACTCCACTTTTGGCTTCCTCCACCGACGAGGTTGCCGACGTCAACTAGCTGCCTTCCTTCAATGGGCGAAGGCTAACTGCCCTTTTACAGTTTCTCTCCTTTTGACAGGCTCAGGAGACAACCTTTACAGATCCTTTCTCTCCTCTCTTTACAACTCAAGACTTGAAGAACAGAAGGAGGAGAACTTTAGGACTTTACACAAATTTGAGCTCTTAGAATCACTGAAAAGATCAAGAATTCGGTGTAGATCTTTATCTTTTCAATGCTGAATGGGTGGGGTATTTATAGGCCCCAACCCAGTTCAAATTTGGAGCTCAAAACGATCAAATCGATCAAATCCCAGAATTCTGGGATCAGGCGGTTGCACCTCTTGACTGGAGAGGTGGCACCGCCTGGCAGAGCTCGAAGACTGAGCTCAGGCGATTGCTTCTCTCTGCCAGAGCTCGAAGACTGAGCTCGGTGATTGCATCACCTGGCAGAGCTCGAAGACTGAGCTTGGTGATTGCATCACCTGACAGAGCTCGAAACTGAGCTCGGTGGTTGCATCACCTGGCAGAGCTCCAAACTGAGCTCAGGCTGATGCACCTCTCTGCCAGAGCTCGAAGACTGAGCTCGGTGATTGCATCACCTGGCAGGGCTCGAGACTGAGCTCAGGCTGATGCACCTCTCTGCCAGAGCTCGAAGACTGAGCTCGGTGGTTGCATCGCCTGGCAGAGCTCGAAACTTGAGCTCTAGCGGTGCTACCTCTTGGCAGAGGAGGTTGCACCGCCCAGTCTAGCTCGAAGACTGAGCTCTGGGCGGTTGCACCTCTCGGCTGGGGCGGTTGCACCTCCCAGCCTCGCAGCCCTGGCGGTTGCACCTCCTGGCTGGGGCGGTTGCACCTCCCAACCCCCACAGCCCAGGCGGTTGCACCTCCTGGCTGGGGCGGTTGCACCTCCTGGTGCAATCAGGGTCCGAATGGTTCACTCCATTCGGCCCACTTTGAATCTTTTCAGGGGCCCAATTGCCCCAAGATTAAGCTAATGGGATCACCTCCCATTTTCATGCTTAATCATCATGCTAACTACGATTAACTCTAAGACAACTTCTGCAGCTTTGCTCCGATGCGTCAATCGCTTCTTCCGGCGAGTTTCCGGCCAACTTCCGTCGATCAACCGATAACCCTCGGTGATCCTTCTGCGGACATCCGGCATACTCCTGGACTTTGCGACGATCCACTTGGCGAGTTCCGACGAGCTTCGCTTGGCAAGCTTCTGGACTTCTCGGATCTGTCCTCGCTGAACCTCCGACGACCGTCCGAACTTCCGTCGAACTCTTGAACTCCCAACGTGATCATGATCTTGACTCCGGCGCAACACCTGCTGCTTGTCTTACTCTTATCGTAGTTAATCCTGCACACTTATCTCAACACTTAGATTAGATAACAAATGACAATTGACTTCATCATCAAAATCTGAGATTCAACAATCTCTCCCTTTTTGATGATGACAATCAATTGATAAAGGAGTTGTCCTTAACTCCCCCTATCTATATGCCATAGTTGAGATAAGTCAACCTTGAATTCAAGACCAAAGAATTAAAGTGACGTATTGATAAGTTAGATCAGTTAAACTTATCAATACTCTCATCATGATGCCCATCATGATGTATCTCTTCAAGAATGATGTCAAAGCATGACATATATCATCAAGTTTGTATTATGGTGTTTGTAACTGTTCATCATGTAAACATATAAAGCTACGAAGGACTTTTTACATGATGCACACATTTGAGATTTTCTAGCAAGTTTGCATTTACTTCACAAAATAGGATATCAAATCAAGATATGATGCAAACTATAGCACATGTTCACATATCTCTTGGTGATGCAAGGATGGCATAACATTGTTTATAGCATCATTCAAGTATTTGCAACTATGACATAGATATGATGATGGCAGTTCAGCTATGACATAGTGTTTATCAATTCATATGTTTCTCCCCCTTTGTCATCAACAAAAAGCATGATAGCATTTTCAAGCATATAAAGGAAGTCATGACACATATATCTTTTTATTATTTTTGCTTGACGGAGGAAAGTCATTTTTCAAAGAGTTTTCATAAGAGTGTACAAGAACATCCCATTTTTAGCATACAAACCGAAAAATGAACTTCTTACATGCATCTGGTTAAAAATATTTGTCACATAATTTGCAACATGTTATTTGATCAAGCGTTTGTCAAGGCATGTAATAGTAATAACATCCGAAAAATAATTTTAACTAGTTAAAGTATTCGGACAATTCAACATTCCTAATTCTCTTCTTATGTAATCAAATTGTTCTTCACATAGGGGTTTTGTAAAAATGTCAGCTAGTTGATGTTTAGTATCAATGAATTCTATGGTTACGTCATGATTGGTGACATGATCTCGTATAAAGTGATGTCTAATATCAATATGTTTTGTTCTTGAGTGTTGTATAGGATTTTTGGTTAAGCATATTGCACTTGTGTTATCACATTTAATTGGAATATTTGTGAGATAAACTTTATAATCTTCTAAGGTATTTTTCATCCATACAACTTGTGCACAGCATGCACTTGCTGCAATATATTCAGCTTCGGTTGTTGATAGTGCAACTGAGTTTTGTTTCTTTGATGACCAGGAAACAAGGGCATGTCCTAAAAATTGACATGATCCTGATGTGCTTTTTCTATCTAATCTACACCCAGCAAAGTCAGCATCAGCAAAAGCAATTAACTCAAAATTTTCTGATTTTGGGTACCATAATCCTAGATTTGTGGTACCATTAAGATATCTGAATATTCTTTTAACTGCTTTGAGATGAGACATCTTAGGGTTTGATTGAAATCTAGCACAAAGTCCTACACTGAACATGATGTCTGGTCTGGTTGCAGTGAGGTAAAGTAAACTTCCTATCATACCCCTATAAGTTTTTTGATCAAAGCTTTCTCCACTTTCATCAATTTCTAATTTAGTGGAGGTGCACATAGGAGTGTTACTGGCCTTTGAGTTATTCATATTAAACCTTTTTAATAAATTCATGGCATATTTAGCTTGACTAATAAAGATGCCATTGCTTAGTTGTTTGATTTGTAAACCTAAGAAGAATGTTAATTCTCCCATTAAGCTCATTTCGAATTCAAGACTCATAGTTTTACCAAACGATTCACAAAGAGATTCATTTGTAGAGCCAAAGATGATATCATCAACATAAATCTGAACAATGAGAAAATTATTTTCAAAATTCTTGATAAACAATGTAGTATCAACCTTGCCTTTTATGAAATTATTTTCAATGAGAAAAGAACTAAGTCTCTCATACCAAGCCCTTGGGGCTTGTTTTAAACCATAGAGAGCTTTAGTTAGTCTAAACACATGATTAGGGTAGCCATTATTTTCAAATCCAGGGGGTTGTTCAACATAAACTTCTTCGGAAATGAAACCATTTAGAAAAGCGCTTTTAACATCCATTTGAAATAACTTAAAATTATTGCAACTAGCATAGGCAAGGAGCATCCTTATGGCTTCCAATCGAGCCACAGGTGCGAAGGTTTCTTCGTAATCGATACCTTCTTCTTGGTTGAAACCTTTGGCCACTAATCTAGCCTTGTTTCTAACCACGATACCATTTTCATCTTGCTTGTTTCTAAAGACCCATTTAGTACCAATAACTAAATGGTCATTTGGCCTAGGAACAAGCGTCCACACCTCATTTTTCTCAAATTGATTTAATTCATCTTGCATTGCGATAATCCATGAATCATCTTTCATGGCTTCATCAACACATTTGGGTTCAATTTGGGAGAGAAAGGCGGCGTTGGCACAAAAGTTTTTAAAAGAAGATCGTGTTTGAACCCCCTTTGATGTGTCTCCTAGGATTAGCTCCTTAGGATGAGCATCTATATACTTCCAATCCTTGGGTAAGGATATTTCGGAAGTGGATGCATCCAAGTTGCTAATTGGAGACGGGGTTTCGTTTAAATTCAAGGAATCAAAATCATCATCAAGATCATTTTTCTTAATTTCTGAAATCTCATTGAAAACAACATGGATGGATTCTTCAATAACTAAGGTTCTTTTATTGAAGATGCGAAAAGCTTTAGAAACCGAAGAATAACCAAGAAAGATTCCTTCATCAGATTTAGCATCGAATTTTCCTAAGTTATCCTTTTCATTCAAGATAAAACACTTACACCCAAAGACTTTGAAATATGAGACATTGGGTTTTTTGTTATTCCATAACTCATAAGGAGTTTTGGTGAGTAAGGGTCTTACTAGGACTCTATTTAAAATATAGCATGCAGTGTTTACAGCTTCGGCCCAAAAATATTTGGGTAGGCTATGTTCATTCAACATTGTTCTTGCCATTTCTTGTAAATTTCGATTTTTTCTTTCTACTACCCCATTTTGTTGAGGATTTCTTGGAGTAGAGAAATTATGGTTATATCCGTTGAGTTCACAGAATTCTTGGAAGTCATGGTTTTGAAATTCTCCACCATGATCACTTCTAATTGACGAAATCATAGATCCTTTTTCATTTTGAACAAGTTTACAAAACTTGGTAAAATATCTAAAGCATTCATTTTTCTGTTTTAAGAAGTAGGTCCATGTATATCTGCTATAGTCATCAATAATGACAAAGGCGTATTTGCTACCTCCTAGACTCGATGTAGAGATTGGTCCGAACAAGTCCATATGGATCAATTGTAAGGGCCTAGAGGTGCTTATTTGATTCTTAGCTTTGAAGCTACCCTTAATTTGCTTACCTAATTGGCAAGCATCGCATACATTATCTTTGATGAACTTGATATGAGGAATTCCTCTTACAAGTTCTCTAGATGATACTTGAGTGATTAGTTTCATGCTAGCATGACCTAATCTTCTATGCCATAGCCAAGCATCCTCATTCATAACGGCAAGGCACATTTCATCACATAAGTCATTGATGTCAATAGTGTATACGTTGTTTTGTTTTAATGCAATCATAGATATATTTTTGTGTGGTTTTTCAATGATACAAGCATTAGATTCAAATCTTATAATATATCCTTTATCACATAATTGACTAATGCTCAAGAGGTTATGTTTTAAACCATCAACTAGTAAAACATCTTCAATAGAGAGGTTGGATTTGTTACCTATGGTTCCTTTGCCAATGATTTTACCCTTGTTGTTGTCTCCGAAGGTGACATATCCTTCGTCTATGCTAGTGAGCTTAGAGAATTGAGATGGATCTCCGGTCATATGCCTTGAGCATCCACTATCAAGGTACCATTTCTTGCTCCTAGCTTGCGATTGTTTAGTTTTCTACAAGAAAGGATGATGTTTAGGTACCCATTTGCTTTTGGGTGCCTCATAAATAGATCTACATTTCTTATCATGTTGCATAGAGTTTATCATGGTTCCTTTAGGAACCCAAATTAATTTGTTTGGACTTATTTTCTTGAATGGACAACAATGTGTCTTGTGTCCAGATTTGCAACAAAAGTTGCACTTGGTTTGGTGTTGAACATGTAAGATGGAGCCTTTTATGAAGGTGGTTGGATTTTGGTGAGGATTTCTCACAAATCCAATCCCGCTCCTGTTTGGAATGTGACCCTTGTTTGCAAGGATCATGTTTAATGACTTGCTACCAACCTCGAATTTCTTCAAGGTGTCCTTGAGTAGCAGGTTTTCTTTTTGCATAGTTTCTAAATCATGACATTTGATACATGAATTTAAACTATCATGATGTTCGACTTTTAACTTATCAAACTCACAGGTGAGACTATCATGCATCTTTTTCAGCAATTTATATTTTCTACTTATACTCTTGCATTCGTCAAATAAGTCATTGAAAGCATTTAATAATTCATCGAAAGATAAATCAGCATCTATTGAATTTGTTACCTCGTCTTTGATGGCCATTAAGGCGTAATGAGCAACTTGCTCGGTGTTGGACTCCTCTTCCTCAGATGCGCTCGAATCATCCCATGTTGCTTGGAGCGCCTTCTTCTTTGTTGTTCTTTTCTTGACTTGGGGACAATCACTTTTGTAGTGTCCCGGCTTTTTGCATTCATAGCAGATCACTTGGTCCTTTTTGGGTTCAAGTTTATTTTTTGCATCATTCTTAAATTTGTTTCTTTTAAAGAACTTTTTAAACTTTCTTGTTAGTAGTGCCAAGTCATCATCACAGTCCTCATCACTTGAGTTTTCTCTCAAGTGGCATTCTGACGTTTTGAGTGCCATATCCTTCCTGTTCTTTGGAAGGATGTCTTCTTGCTCTTCATGAGCTTTACAAGTCATTTCATAGGTCATTAGTGACCCGATTAGTTCTTCAAGAGGGAAATTTCGCAGATCTTTTGCCTCTTGAATAGCGGTGACTTTAGGATCCCAACTCTTAGGAAGGGATCTTAGTATCTTATTAACAAGCTCAAAATCCGAAAAGCTCTTTCCGAGTCCTTTTAAACCGTTGACGACATCCGTGAAACGGGTAAACATGTCGCCAATGGTTTCACTCGGTTTCATCCGAAAGAGTTCGAAAGAGTGTAATAGCAAATTGATTTTTGACTCTTTTACTCTACTTGTGCCCTCATGGGTCACTTCGAGTGTGTGCCAAATATCAAATGCAGTTTCACAAGTTGAAACACGGTTAAACTCGTTTTTATCGAGTGCACAAAATAAGGCATTCATAGCCTTTGCATTTAGAGCGAAAGCCTTCTTCTCCAAATCATTCCAGTCGATCATTGGAAGAGAAGACTTTGAAAAACCATTCTCGACAAGATTCCATAATTCAAAATCCATAGAAATAAGAAAGATCCTCATTCGGGTTTTCCAGTAGGTGTAGTCCGTCCCATTAAACATGGGTGGACGTGTAATAGAATGGCCCTCTTGGTTTCCGGCGTAAGCCATCTCTCTTGGGTTTTAATCCTTTTGAGAGTTAACCGGGCTCTGATACCAATTGTTAGGATCGAGAGCACTAAGAGGGGGGGGGGTGAATTAGTGCAGCGGAAATCTTACAGCGATTAAAAACCAAAAGCTGCGTTCGTTCAATAAAAACTATTATGATGCAAAAGCTAATTCTCAGTTTGTATCTAAGTGCAGTTTGCGTCTAAGCGCAGATTGTGTCTAAGCGCAGTTTGCGTCTGAACACAGTTTGCGTCTAAGCGCAGTTTTGCGTCTAAGCGCAGTTTACGTCTAAACTCAGATTTACGTCTAAACGCAGTTTTACGTCTAAACGCAGATTTACGTCTAAACGTAGTTTTACGTCTAAACGCAGATTTACGTCTAAACTCAGATTTACGTCTAAATGTAGTTTTGCGTCTAAAAGCAGTTTTGAACCTTGAAAAGCGTTTTACGTAGAAAGCAATTTGCAGTTATAAATGGAGTCCGAATGTAAGCGTAAACTGCAGTGTGAAGATCGTACGAAAACACGATTTACGTTTGAATGCAGATTCTGAAAGAACAGCACTTAGAACTTGTTCGTGAAAGCGCAGAGAGCAGTAGTAATGGAGGAGGTTTGCAGTAATGATAAAGTGCTCAAAAATAAACGCAAACCAGAGATTTAGAGTGGTTCGGTCAGCCTTGACCTACTCCACTTTTGGCTTCCTCCACCGACGAGGTTGCCGACGTCAACTAGCTGCCTTCCTTCAATGGGCGAAGGCTAACTGCCCTTTTACAGTTTCTCTCCTTTTGACAGGCTCAGGAGACAACCTTTACAGATCCTTTCTCTCCTCTCTTTACAACTCAAGACTTGAAGAACAGAAGGAGGAGAACTTTAGGACTTTACACAAATTTGAGCTCTTAGAATCACTGAAAAGATCAAGAATTCGGTGTAGATCTTTATCTTTTCAGTGCTGAATGGGTGGGGTATTTATAGGCCCCAACCCAGTTCAAATTTGGAGCTCAAAACGATCAAATCGATCAAATCCCAGAATTCTGGGATCAGGCGGTTGCACCTCTTGACTGGAGAGGTGGCACCGCCTGGCAGAGCTCGAAGACTAAGCTCAGGCGATTGCTTCTCTCTGCCAGAGCTCGAAGACTGAGCTCGGTGATTGCATCACCTGGCAGAGCTCGAAGACTGAGCTTGGTGATTGCATCACCTGACAGAGCTCGAAACTGAGCTCGGTGGTTGCATCACCTGGCAGAGCTCCAAACTGAGCTCAGGCTGATGCACCTCTCTGCCAGAGCTCGAAGACTGAGCTCGGTGATTGCATCACCTGGCAGGGCTCGAGACTGAGCTCAGGCTGATGCACCTCTCTGCCAGAGCTCGAAGACTGAGCTCGGTGGTTGCATCGCCTGGCAGAGCTCGAAACTTGAGCTCTGGCGGTGCTACCTCTTGGCAGAGGAGGTTGCACCGCCCAGTCTAGCTCGAAGACTGAGCTCTGGGCGGTTGCACCTCTCGGCTGGGGCGGTTGCACCTCCCAGCCTCGCAGCCCTGGCGGTTGCACCTCCTGGCTGGGGCGGTTGCACCTCCCAACCCCCACAGCCCAGGCGGTTGCACCTCCTGGCTGGGGCGGTTGCACCTCCTGGTGCAATCAGGGTCCGAATGGTTCACTCCATTCGGCCCACTTTGAATCTTTTCAGGGGCCCAAATGCCCCAAGATTAAGCTAATGGGATCACCTCCCATTTTCATGCTTAATCATCATGCTAACTACGATTAACTCTAAGACAACTTCTGCAGCTTTGCTCCGATGCGTCAATCGCTTCTTCCGGCGAGTTTCCGGCCAACTTCCGTCGATCAACCGATAACCCTCGGTGATCCTTCTGCGGACATCCGGCATACTCCTGGACTTTGCGACGATCCACTTGGCGAGTTCCGACGAGCTTCGCTTGGCAAGCTTCTGGACTTCTCGGATCTTTCCTCGCTGAACCTCCGACGACCGTCCGAACTTCCGTCGAACTCTTGAACTCCCAACGTGATCATGATCTTGACTCCGGCGCAACACCTGCTGCTTGTCTTACTCTTATCGTAGTTAATCCTGCACACTTATCTCAACACTTAGATTAGATAACAAATGACAATTGACTTCATCATCAAAATCTGAGATTCAACAGTCCGTCCTCAGCACAAATCGTGACCCGAGGAGGTAGTGTCGCCAAACTCGTAGACAGTGGATCATTGCTGTTATCTCCTTCTCATGCACTAGATACCGCCGCTCGGTCTCATTGAGTTTGTGGCTCTCGTAGGCCACCGGATGACCCTCCTGCATGAGCACCCCCCAATAGCGAAGTCCGAAGCATTTGTATGGACTTCAAAGGGCTCTCTATAGTCCGGTAATTTGAGCATCGGTTCTTCCAGAACAGCAGCCTTCAGATCTTGGAATGCTCTCTCACATTTGTTAGACCACTTCCAAGGCTGCTCCTTCTTCAGCAACTCCGTCAGTGGGGTTGCCCGCTTTGAATATCCCGCTATGAAGCGGCGATAGTAGTTGACGAAACCAAGGAAGGATCACAACTCTAGCACCTTCATTGGAGTTTGCCATTCCGCGACTGCTTGCACCTTCGACTTATCCATCCGAATGGAGCCATCACCGATTCGATGCCCAAAGAATAGGATCTCAGTTTGAGTAAAGTAGCATTTCTCCCTCTTCACGAACAAAGTGTTCTCCCTGAGAACTTTGAAAATCGTCCGAAGGTGCTTGACGTGCTCCTCGAGCGTTTAACTATAGATGACGATATCGTCCAAGTAGACGACCACGAACTTATCCAAATACTCCTTGAATAGCTGGTTTATGAGAGTACAGAATGTGGCCGGAGCGTTGGTTAAGCCGAAAGGCATCATCAAGAACTCAAACGCTCTATACTTGGTCACACAGGTAGTCTTCGCTTCGTCGCCTTCAGTAATACGCACCTACCAATACCCCGACCGAAGGTCGAGTTTTGAGAAATACTTAGCCTTGCCCAATTGATCGAACAAGTCTGTAATGAGCGGGATGGGATACGTGTTCTTCACTGTCACTTTGTTGAGGGCTCGATAGTCGACGCATAATCGGAGGCTCTCATCTTGTTTCTTCTGGAAGAGAACTGGAGCTCCGAAAGGTGCTTTAGAGCTGCGGATAAGACCACCGCTTAACAGTTCACTTAACTGCTTCCTGAGTTCTGCCAATTCTAGTGGGGGCATGCGGTAGGGTGGTCTCGCTGGAGGCTTCACTCCTGGCTCCAGCTCGATGCTGTGATCCACGCCTCTGCGTGGTGGAAGAGTCTTTGGTAACTCAGATGGCATAACGTCCTTGAACTCTTTCAGGACATTCGCTACCGTAGCAGGTTCTTGAATGGCCTTCCCGTTGAGCGGCTCTAGCTTCATAGCAGCCACGAATGTCAATTCGCCTTTTCGCACCCTTTTCTTCAGTTGTAATGCCGATATGTGTTGGGGCTCCTTGGTTCCTCTCCGATAGACGGGAACCACGCAGGGGTCATCGCCTCCCATCATACATAGGGAGTTCAAGAACGGCATTGGCACCAACTTTGCCACGTGCATAAACTTCATTCCAAGAATCACTTGGAAGTCATCCAATGGCACAACCATCATGTTGGTGTTCCCGCTCCATGTCCCGATTTTGATGGAAACACCCTTCGCCAACCCGGAGATTCGCCTGGCCTCCGAGTTCACCGCCTTCATTCGGCTTGGGCTCTTCTCCAAGATCAACCCAAGTCGCCATGCTTCTCGATCGGCTATGAAGTTGTGGGTAGCACCTGTGTCCACCATTGCACGAGTCGTTTGGCCATTTAGCTTGATGTCCACATAATCAGCTCACTACTTCCTACTTTCTGTTGTTTTGTCTTGATGTTCTCCCCCACTTGACCCTGCATAGCGTTCAACAAACGCATTGCTCCCATTCGGGGTCCTTGCGACTCCTCGTCATCGCTGCTGGATTCCGAACTGCTCGAACTAAGAGCAACAGCATTGCCCTTGTCCGATCGGGGTGGGTGGATGGAAGCCATTAAAGCATTGAGTGCCTATTTTTGTGGGAACTCCCTCACCATGTGCGGTCCTCCGCACAAGAAACATCCTCCAGGTTTTGAGGCCTTGCCTTTCGGGTTCGACCCTTTGTGGGAGCTTTTCTTCTTTTGCTCGCCCCCTTGCTCCTTCCCTCGAGAATGTTTTGGAGGGCGATTGCCTAAAGATTGTTTCCTTCTTGCTGGGTCCTTAGAGGAAACAAAGTCAGTGAGCCTTGCTGCAGCAGCAATTGCCCCGACCACATCGGTGACATTCCTTCGATTTAGCTCCTGTTGAGCCCACGGTGTCAAACCATCGAGGAAGCTGAACAACTTGTCCTTTTCGGACATGTCCTGTATGTCCAGCATTAGTGCAGAAATTTGTTTCACATAGTCTTGGATGGTGGTACTTTGGCGGAGTTGTCTCCACTTCCTCCTTGCGATGAATTCGGTGTTCTCCGGTAGGAACTGAGTTCTCAACTCCCGCTTCAAGTCCTCCCATGTGTCGACTCAACACTGACCTTGCTGGATCTCCTCCCAACGAGTTCGCCACCAAAGTTTTGTATCTCCGTTCAGATACATTGTTGCTATAGAAACTTTGGTATCTTCAGAATCGGGCCTCGTAGCTCGGAAGTATTGTTCCATGTCGAACAGAAAGTTCTTGAGCTCTTTGGCATCTCTGGCCCTTCCATATCCTTGAGGCTCAGGTGCCCTCAAGTTTTGTGGTGGTGCAACGCGGGTGTTGCCTCCTCCCGCATTTAGTGTTCTTGTGAGCATGGCCACCTTTGCAGTGAGTTCCATCACAACATCCTGTAAGTGTTGCACGGAGTCTTTGGTGTCATCAGATAGTCGATCGACTAGGGCCTCGACCTTGTCGATCCTAGACTCTGCTTCCTCTTGCGAGCTCTCTACCCCAACAAGCCTTTGTTGGCCATGGTAGAGTTCCTCCATGCTCGCTTTAAGAACATCCAGGCAGATTTCCGCCGTTGTAAGTCTCTCCTTGTGGCTCTTTTTCCCAGTTAGCACTCCAGATTGCGCTTCCTCCGCTCGCGGAGAGTAGCCACCTTCTCGCTCATCGTGTTCACTGCCGCGCTTCTCTTGAGCGGCTCAAACAGCATGAGAGCGAGTGTGCACATGCAATTCGACGAACACCTTACGTGCACAAGAGAAAAGAGGGAGAGGGAGAAAATAAGGCTTTAGAAGGATGAACGAACAGTTGCAAGCCCACAAAACAGCCGCTCACCTGGTCCCGGGTGCGAAGACAAGTTCTCGTAAAGGTCACGTGCGAACTTGCGAAAGAGAGTTCAACACCCGGTATATAACCGAAGCCCCATCCAGCCCTGTGCCACCCGGGGGGTTCAAAGGGGCTGAGATGGCTGACGTTTTGGTGAGCGGAGGCAATTCTCCGCAAGCCTCCCGCGCACGTGAAAACGGAGCTGTTTTGCTCGGTTCGATGAGCGGTCGCTTTGTAACACTGCAGCTTGTTTGAACTTACATATTTATAAGCAAAATGACCCAAAACTAAGAGAAAACATGCTGTCAGGCAACTGTACATGCAGGTGTGAGCGACGAATGGTTCGTTGAACGGAGTTGTTGCGGGTGCGCGACGACCGTTCGATGACACAACCACCGACAAGCAGTGGCACTGCTAGTATGCTTGCCTGACAAGACATTGATAGGCGGTGGCACCGCCACCGACAAGCGGTGGCACTGCCAGTCTCGGAAACCCAAGAGGAATTCAAATTTGGAGCCCAAATTTGAACCCTCTTGGGGCCTATAAATACCCCTCAATTCTCAGTTGAGAAAACACCTTCTTGCAAAGCAATAGTTTGAGATAAGAGCTTTAGAAAGGTCTTAGAAGTCTTCTTTTTCATATTGCTTGAGTGTTCATCTCCTCCCATCTTGTTGAAAAGAATTGTAAGAGTGTGAACCACTTGTAAAGGTTGTAAGAGGGATATTAGTCCTTCCCCTACAAAGAGATTTGCTAGTGGAAGTTGGGAGCCTCTTCGAAGAAGACTTCACAAATGGATGTAGGTCATTTTGACCGAACCACTTTAAAATTACTATGTTATCTGGTTTGCATCCTAATCTTGTCTTTTACATACTGCAAACTTCTTTACTTAATCGTTACGCTTCCATACGCCTCTAAGTTATCAAGCTTCCAAATCGGTACTCATCGATATTGTTTGTTATTGTGCATCAAAATGATAAGAGAAAACTATATCCAACCGATCACTAATGACTAATGAATTAATAGAATAACCGAGGATGACAAGAACCCAATAGAATGGTTTAAAATATTTTGACTAGATGTAGCATTTATAAAAGGAATACGGAGTAGAGTGAAAAATGAATAAACACCCAGCTCCAAGGCTTATCCCAATTATTTGATGAGGTTTTTTGACCCTTGACTGTACAAACCAGTGAAAGAAAAATAAACATCAAAATTTGAATCACATAATTAATCAACTAATAATAATTTTAGGAACATTATTAAGAATAAGATGGGTTTAGGAACTACTAAAGTGGAAGTAGAAACTAAGCAACTAACATAGTTAACAATATCAATTCTATAGTTAACAGAAGACATAGTTAGCAATATCTATCCGAAAAATAAAAAGAAAGAACAATATCAATTCTGGATCGAGACAAATCAACCAAAATCAAATCCTTTATATGCTAAGAATATGGTAAATAACATAATCAATAAATATTATATCCCTTTTGCATCTGTCCCATTGGCCTTGTGGATATCTACAAGTAATCTTATATCTAAGAATCTTTTTAATTTTTTAATTAATTAAAAAAAATTATTATATTAAATAGTGTACAAGATATCTACAAGTAGTCTTATTATTTAATTTTTATTCAATTAAATAACATATAAACATTAACTTAAATCTGAGATCGGTCACTTATATAATACTACTACTAACATATCTCAACAAAAATAAAAATCCGTTCGACTTATGACTCAATTTAGTAAAATCTACTTTGAGAACAACATAGATGGATATTAGGTGATATTGAAGGACACACGGATCTTGTGAAACCATCCGAAACATCACTATTTGCACCATTCTTTCAATCCACACCACAGCTCAATGATTGACTAGTGCACTCATAATGAAGGGCCACTGTTGTATCACTTGTAAGCAACCATCCGAAACATCTATTCGTACCATTCTTTCAATCCACACCACAGCCTAATGAATGATTAGTACACGCATGATGAAGGACTACTGTTGTACGACTTGTAAGCAATCTTCCGAAACATCACCATGTGCACCATTCTTTCAAACCACGCCTCAGATCAACTATTGATTAGTGCACTCATAATGAAGGATCATTGTTGTACCACTTGTAAGCAACCATCCGAAACATCACTATTCGCACCATTCTTTCAATCCACACCACAGCTTAATGATTAATTAGTACACTCATGATGAAGGACTACTGTTGTACGACTTGTAAACAACCATCCGAAACATCACCTTGTGCATCATTCTTTCAATCCACGGCGAAGCACAACGATTGATTGGTGCACTCATTGTACCACTATTGTACCACTTGTAAGCAACCATCCGAAACATCACTATTTACACCATTCATTCAAATCACACCACAGCTCAACGATTGACTAGTGCACTCATAATGAAGGGCCACTGATGTACCACTTGTAAGCAACCATCCGAAACATCACCATGTGCACCATTCTTTCAATCCACGCCACAGCACAACGATTGACTAGTGCACTCATTGTACTACTATTGTACCACTTGTACCACTTGTAAGCAACCATCCGAAACATCACTATTCGCACCATTCTTTCAATCCACGCCATAGCACAACGATTGATTAGTGCACTCGTGACGAAGGATCACTGTTGTGTTAGAAAAAAAATATGTTACGGAATAATTCGACTAGTGTTGCTAATCAAACTGCTAACTTGATAACAAAATAAAAATATCAACTAGCATAGCATAAACAATAGAATAATTAATCAATTACACAGTGAGACCAAATATTTAACGTGAAAAACGCAACGCGGAAAAAATCACGAGACCGTAGTCCACCTCAAACTTTCACTATCAATAGTAATGATAATATATTTATAGTAAATCTTCTCTTGAATAACCAGAGGATCATAATAACATTAAAAACATAGATCTTGGCTCAAGAATAGTATATCATCATCACATAGATAGATCTCGTCAAAAGAAAATTCTAGATATCACAAAGTGGGTATAGTATGAATATATCTTAGAGAGGGTAAACTATAGATCAATACCGTTAGGATTGTAGAGTTTGGATTCTTTACATAAAATTTGGGCCAAAACTAACAACGTTTGGCCATTGATCGTAAAGCAGAAAACTCAAGATCTTGATCTTTATCTCTCTCCCTATTTTGCCCTATCTCACATCTTTATCTTTTAATTGTTGATTTGGATTTCTAGCTCAAATTGTCTAAGCTCACGTATGGGCTGAACCCAACATTTACCACTCGTAAGCAACCATCCAAAACATAACCATGTGCACCATTCTTTCAATCCACACCATAGCACAACGATTGATTAGTGCACTCATAATGAAGGATCACTATTGTACCACTTGTAAGCAAATGTTAGAACTCTTATATATGCTAAACTTGGGGTTGATCTCTTTAGGGGATCGGCTTTCTTGGAACTCTATAGGGGTTTCTCCCTCCAAGTTACTGCTCAAAGGATATAGAAAAGATTTATTTATTGCTTATCAAAAGAGAATAAATACATGACTATTTATAGGGCTTCTAAACTCTAACTCCTAATAGGGCTCCTACTCAAGACTCATACTTCTAACCAACTCCTAATTCTTCTCTAAGAAATAACCTTCTAACCTTAGCTGGCCTCTTTACCTCTTTAATAGGGGTCGACTTAGGTAAATTTTACATTAATATCCCTCTCTATTAGGACTCTCTTAGCTAGAGTTTTAACAGACCTGCCCTCTTCAAATCAGACTTATCCTCGAGGATGAGATTCCATGAACTTTAGGAATTTGATCTTCAAGTCGTCGTAGTTCTCCCAAGAGACACCTTCTGCTGGTAAGTTCGCCCACTATATTAGCGCTTCAGTAGTGGGTCATCGTCGTCGGGTCACGACCTATCGATCAATCATGGCACTCGACTAGGTCTGGAGTTCTCCTTGAGTAGTCATATTTAGTGGATGACATTAGGCTGTCTCCAAGCACCTATTCACTACTTCCATTTGGTCATCGATTTGTGGGTGATACACTATACTCATTTTCAATTTAGTACCCTGCATCTGAAATAATTCTGTCCAAAATTTGCTCGTGAAGATGTAAATATAATTTGGCACAAGCACAATGTATCCTTTATAGCACAATTCTTTTGAGTCATAACTGTAATGAGCCATAGAGCTTAGTGCTTCCTCCAAATTTTTTAAGATCTTACTGGTCTCCGGATCTTCCTGTCATTTCATCTTAATATCCTCAAGGAAGTCGTTGGTTGGAAGTGAAACGACTAAAAATTCAGTTTGCTTAGGTAGTTGCGAAAAGCTTTCTCGACTTTCATCAATGTCTAACATAGTGAAAGTATATATATAATCATATAAAATATACATATAAAGTTTGAGGAAGTGCAACAAATAATCAATAACCAAAGAAAGATTACAATTTATACCATTTTTAAATAATTATAATTATACAATGAGTACATAACATGTACTACTTTATTTTGCACATGAGTGCATAAGTTGTGCCTATAAGTTTCATCATTTGAATTCCTTTCTCATCCGATTTAAAGGAGACTGGATCTGATTTATGAGGATGAGATAGGTGTAGAAACATGAAAAATTTTGACCAGTTTTCCTTGTTACTTAATAATGATGTTCTTCCTACCACATTTTACAATAGAAAAGATAAACTTTTGTAGACTTCTAAGGCTTTTCCACATGCAAGTCTATGATATTTTTTTGTTAAACAATATGATTTCTTATAATTTTATGTGTTCTTATTTGTTATTATTTCCACTTGATGTTCTTTGTATCTATTTCACCTCACTATAACATTTTGTAAGTGGCAAATTTGGAGTTCTTCTTCCAAACAACAAGTTGAGGAGAAATAACAAATGCTATTCGACTCACATGGATCTGTCCCCAACAAACTCTATGATTGCATTTGATGGTGTTGATACTATTAGGAAAAACTTATTGAAGTAGAATAATTTTTTTCCCTCTTTGTATATCAAAATGGGTTCCTCATCAAAATACCAACTTGATATCCAAATGAAAATATCAACCAGCACAGTATAAACAATAGAGCAAAAAATCAATCATACGGTGAGACCAAATCTTTTAACATGAAAAACCCAATGTGGGAAAAACCACGGGACCGTAGTCCACCTCAAACTTCCACTATCAATAATAATAATAACAAGTTTATAATAAATCTTCTCTAGAATAACTAAAGAATCAGAATAACATCAAGAACATAGATCTTAGCTCTAGCATATCATCATATAGGATGGATCTCCTCAAAAGAGAATTCTAGGTCTCACAGAATGGGTATAGCAAGAAAGTACCTCAGAGAAGGTAAATTACAGATTAATACCTTTAAGATTGTAGAGTTTGCTATAAGGATTCTCAACATAAAATTTGAGCTAAAACTGACAACGTTTGGCTATCGATCATCAAGTAAAAAACTCAGAAACCTAATCTTTTTCTCTCCTTCTCTCTCTGCGCCGCCGCTCGCTGCACACTCACCTGCACACATGCACGCTGCACTCTCTAATTTGTTGACCTCACCTTGTGCCCTTTCTATCTTAATTATTGATTTGAGCTTATGGCCCAAATTGTCCAAGCCCAGGCTGGACCCAACAATTCTCCCCCTCCAGCTCATATAGTGGGCTGTACTAAATCCATTCTTCACTTACATGCTTTAAGCTTCTCCTTAGGCAAAGACTTTGTTAACATATGTGATTTATTCTCATTAGTATGTACTTTTTCTAATTGTAATTCTTTCATCTCAAGCACATCACGAATCCAGTGATATCTCACATCAATATGCTTAGATCTAGAATGGTATGTTGAATTCTTGGAGAGGTGAATGACACTCTGACTATCATAGTAAATAGTATATCCTTCTTGTTTCAAGCCCAATTCCTGTAGAAACTTTTTCATCCATAAAGCTTCCTTGCAAGCTTCAGTAATTACTATGTATTATGCTTTTGTGGTTGATAGAGCAACACACTTTTGTAACTTAGACTTCCAAGAGATTGCTCCTCCTACAAATGTCATCAAGAACCCCGAAGTAGACTTCTTGGAATCAGTATCACTTGCCATGTTTGCATCTGTGTACCCTTCTAACACAGGTTTATCATTACTAAAACATAAACATAACATGGAAGTGCCTCTTAGATATCTTAATATCCATTTCAGTGCTGCCCAATGTTTCTTTCCAGGATTTGAGAGAAATCGGCTGACATCTCCAACTGCATGAGCTATATCTGGCTTAGTACAAACCATAGCATACATCAAACTGCCTATTGTAGATGAGTAAGGCACTTTGGACATATCTTCTTTTTCTTTCTCACTTGTAGGATATTGTTTCAAACTAAGCTTGAAATGACCTATAAGTGGAGAACAAACTGCTTTGGCTTTACTCATGCTGAATTTTTCAAGAACATTTTCAATGTAAGTCTCCTAAGATAGCCAAATCTTCTTTTTCTTCCTATCACGAAGAATCTTCATGCCATGTATTTACTTCACCAATCCTAAGTCTTTCATGGCAAAAGACTTACTTAGCTCTCTTTTAAGCTTTCAAATTTTTCCAACATCATGGCCAACAATAAGCATATCATCAACATATAGTAGTAAAATAATAAAATCATCATATGAAATTTTTTCATAAATACATAATGATCAGATGTGGTTCTATCATACCCTTGGCTCATCATAAAGGAATCAAACTTCTTATACCACTGTCTAGGTGTCTGTTTGAGTCCATATAAGCTTTTCCTAAGCTTACATACCATATTTTCTTTTCCCTTGACTTTAGAACCTTCTGGTTACTCCATGTAAATTTCTTCTTCTAAGTCACCATGAAGAAATGCTATTTTTACATCAAGTTGCTCAACTTCTAAATTCAATCGGGCAACTAAACCAAGAACAACTCAGATAGAGGATATTTTCACAATTAGAGAAAATATTTCTTCAAAGTCAATACCTTTCTTCTAACTGAATCCTTTCGCAACTAGTTGTGCCTTGTATCTTTGTTGTGAGCTATTATTTTTAGTCTTCAATTTATAAACCCACTTATTCTTGAGAGTTTTCTTCTCTTTAGGCAATTTTACCAAGTCAGAGGTGTGATTCTCAAGCAAGGATCTCATCTCTTCTTGCATGGCTTTAACCCACTCATTCTTATTCTTATGTAGAATAGCTTCTTGGTAAGTTTTTGGCTCTCACCCGTCAATAAGCATAACACACTCATGTGGAGGATATTTGGTAGATAGTTGTCGCTCTCTAGTGGATCTTAATGGAATCTCAACTGGTGGTGGAGGTGCTGGTTCAGTTGGTTCAGCATCATCAACTATAGGTGTATCATCACTGGTATTCTCACCACAATCTTCTTGTTCATCTCCCCCATGATCATCATGAACTACAGGTGAAGGAACTGGATCAAAACTCCAAGGAATATAAATAGAGGTTTCTGGCTTCTCAATATTATCACCATCATTAAACAATTGGTCTTCAAGAAACACAACATCTCTGCTTCTAATAATCTTCTTATTCATTGGATCCCATAATCTGTACCCAAACTCTTCATGATCATATTCCAAGAAGATACATGTTTTTGCTTTACTATCAAGCTTGGACCTCTCATCTTTAGGAATATGAACAAATGCTTTACACCCAAAGACTCTTAAGTGATTATAAGATATATCTTTTCCTCTCCATACTCTCTCTAGAACATCACCTTTCAAAGGAACTGATGGAGAAAGATTTATCAGATCAACTGTAGTTCTCATAGTCTCCCCCCAAAATGACTTTGGTAACTTGGCGTGAGAAAGCATACACCTAGTCCTTTCTTCAATGGTTCTGTTCATCCTTTCTGCCACACCGTTCTATTGAGGAGTTTTAGGAACTATTTTCTCAAGCCTAATACCATGGAACCTGCAATAATTTTTAAAATGACCCCTGTACTCATTACCATTATCTGATCGAATACACTTTAGTTTTCTGCCAGTTTCTTTTTCAACACTAATATGAAACTCCTTGAAAATATCGAGTACCTGGTCTTTAGATTTTAAAGCAAAAGCCCACACTTTTCTAGAATGGTCATCAATAAAAGTAACAAAATAAAGAGCACCTCTAAGAGTTCTAGTTTGCATAGTATAAACATCAGTATGAACTAAATCAATAAAATCTGATCTTCTATATGATGGATATATATGAAATACAACTCTATGTGTTTTTCCAACTAAGTAATGATCACAAGATTTAAGAGATGTACCTTGCAACTCTAGTAAGAATTGCTTTCTAGTAAGAGTTTGAAGTCTCTTCTCGTTGATATGTCTAAGCCTCTTATGCCAAAGATCTATACTTTTACCTTTTTAAATTTCATTAATCTCTCCTTTATGTAGCTTAGCTTCCAAGACATAAAAAGAGTTGAGTTTCTTTCCTCTTGCCACAATCAGATAACCTTTAGTGAGTTTCCATTTGCTTTCACCAAAATAATGTGCAAAGCCCTCATCATCTAGTCTACATGTAGATATCAAGTTAAGACGAATATCTGGAATATGCCTTACATCTTTGAGTATCAATTTGCTCCCAATACTGGTCTCCAAGCAAATATCTTCAATACCCACAATCTTAGATGTACCACTATTTCCCATTCTGACATTACCAAAATCACCAGCAGTGTAAGATCTAAAAAAGTCACCATGAGAAGTGACATGAAATGAAGCACCAGAGTCAATTACCCAATTACTGTCCTGAGCTATAAGACTAACACAACCTTCATCACAAACAACAGTGACATTACCTTCAGCAGCAAATGTATTGGTCTCTTTCTTATTTTTCTTCATTTCATTCTGTTCTCGCTTAAAAAACCTACACTCTTTATTCATGTGACCTGGCCTATTACAGTGAAAACATTTGATATCTCTTTTAGACTTAGATTTTCCTCTATATCCATGTGGGTTTCTGCTATGACTTCTTCCACGTCTTTCTTGTATTTTAGTAACAAATGCACCAAAAGAAGATTCACCCTATTCTTTCCTTCTGACATCTTCATTTAGCAAACTGGCTTTAATCATATCTATAGTTAGAGTTCCCTTTGGCGTGGAGTTGTAAATAGTCACCACATACGTTTCCCAACTTTCTAGTAAAGAGTTGAAAAGTAATAATCCTTGCATCTCATCATCTATATTCATTTTTATAGCAACCAACTTGTTGGAAGACTCTGAAATAGGCTTATGTGCTCAACAATATTACCACTATCTTTATACTTTAAATTTACAAGTCTTCTGAGAAGAGAAATTATATTTCCTACTGTCTTTTTCGCAAAGATATTTTCTAACCTTTGCTAAACAACATCAGCTCTAGTTTCATCTAAAATATGCTCATACGAGTTTATATCCATCCATCTTCTAATATAGGTAATGGCTTTTCTATGTTGAACTTTCCATTATTCAACGTCTATAGTAGAAGGTTTATCTTTAACCTTGATAGGCTTATACAAATCTTTACAATAGAGTAAATCTTCCATCAAACGCCTCCAAGTGGAATAATTTGATGAGTTTAATTTAATCATACCATTGACTGCTCCATTTCAATCACACAAGAAAAAACTAGCACCAAACAACCTGTTGCTCTAATACCACTTGTTGGGAAACACCTATTGAAGTGGAATAATTCTTTTCCCTCTTTGTGTATCAAAATTGATTCCTCATTAAAATACCAACTTGATATCCAAATGGAAATATCAACCAGCACAGTATAAACAATAGAGTAGAAAATCAATCACACAATGAGACCAAATCTTTTAACGTGAAAAACCCAATGTGGGAAAAATCATGGGACCGTAGTCCACCTCAAACTTTCACTATCAATAATAATGATAATAGGTTTACAATAAATCTTCTCTAGAATAACTAGAGAATTAGAATAACATCAAGAACATAGATCTTGGCTCTAGCATATCAACATATATGATGGATCTCCTCAAAAAAGAATCCTAGGTCTCACAAAATGGATATAGCAAGAAAGTGCATCAGAGAAGGCAAAACTGTAAATCAATACCGTTAGGTTTGTAAAGTTTGTTACAAGGATTCTTCACATAAAATTTGGGTCAAAACTAACAACGTTTGACCAATGATCATCAAGTAGAAAACTCAGAAACCTAATCTTTCTCTCACCTGCACACACTCACGCTACACTCTCTAATTTGCTGCTCTCACCTTTTGCCCTTTCTATTTTAATTATTGATTTGAGCTTATGGTCTAAATTGCCTAAGCCCATATATGAGTTGGACCTAACAGATACACATAATCTCATCTATCGATAATTGGCATGAGCCAAGAATAATAAAATATAAAATAAATTTGATGCGATGACTCATGTAATGATAGAAATTTGAGTCAGACCGGTAAGATTGATGTGCATTTGATGTATTAGGTCATTACTTCCATAGTGCAAAACATTGAAAACATGATTTGGGGTCCTCTCTAATTTTTTTTAAAAAATATGATTTTTTATTGTATATGGAATTGTAGGGACAAAAAATTGATATGTTACTTTGGATTATCTCCTCATATAAATTCCATCCTCGCTAATTAATGGTTATGCAATGATTCAATTGAAGACTATTTGTGAGGAATGTTACCCCTTATAAATACACATCAGTACCTGCCTCTCTCTAATACTTTGAGTTCAACAAGCTCACCACTTCATCCCATACTCCAAATCATATGATAGGATGATAAAATTGATAAGTCTTACTTCTTTCAGTATAGCTTACAAAGATACACTTCACACTATCGACATCTAATTTTTATTCATTTTGTGATGTAACAAGAGTAAACCCTTCCCATCTAAAAATTTTAAAGTGTTTTACCTTGGATTTAAAACATGTCCAATGTATCGTACCATTTGGTGCTTTAGTACGACTACGATTCAAGATATATACTGCAATAGATACTATAAGGTGTAATGTCATTTAGTGCTTCTTTAGAACTTCGACTCAAGTTATATGCTATTGTAGATATTACCTTAGCCCAAAATTTATTAGAAAGATTTTTTATTTTTGACTTTTGACATGCTTTTAGCTATTTCAATAAACTCATGTTCTTTCTCTCTACAGCATCATTTTATTGAGGTGTATTGCTAGCTATATTGCTAGCTATCAATTGGCTATGAATTCCACTAGTTTAACAAAAGTTTTTAAAAATTTTAGAAATAAATTCTCCCCCATGATCTATATGTTAAATTTTGATTTTGTGACCAATTTTTATCTCCACCAATTTTTTAGTAGATCTTTGGATTCTTAAATAGCAGCAACTATATGATCATATTTATCTAATATATTTTTTAATAATTTTTTATTAGAAACTATTTCCCCATATCTCATCATCTAATTTACTATCTTTATAACTCTTAAAAAATAAACTTGCATGGTCTCACTTTCGTTCATAAATAAGTTTTCAAAACTAACTTAAAAAGTTTTGAGTTTAAACGTCAATATCTTAGAGTTTAAACGTCAATATCTTAGAGTTTTCAAAACTTCTTTGTAGTATATTTCAGTATAAATTTTAAAAAAAGATAGTCTCATCAACTTCTTGTTGAAGCGAATAGAGGGTGTAGAAATCTTTTCCTTGATCTTTTGGTTTGCTCTGGTTACATCATAACTTTTTTCAATAATCTCTCTTAGATCTTGCCATCTAAATCAAGTTTTAATCTTCATGCTCTACACCAAATAATTATCTTTTCCAAAAATTAGAATTGCCAATGACAAAGATCCCATGGCAGCACTTGTACAATTGATTGCCATCACAAACAAAAAAAAATACTATATCTCTAATGTCACTTATTGAGAACTTATATCAAAAAGAGAGGAGACAAAAAAAAAAAAAAAAAAGCACAAAAAACAAACCATTATAACTCAAAATATAAAAAAGAGACCTAAATTATAAAACCTCTATTTTATAACCCCTCACCTAGTGCTCCTGTAATTTGACATCATATGGGGCAACCTCACCTCAATTTATAGCCTACAAATATAATCTTATATTTTTTACAATGGTATAGACAAGGAGAGTCTTGTTAAGTCCTCAACCTCAATTAATTATCTTCATTAAAAAGAGAGATTATTGAATCTCCAAATTTGATAATTAAATCACTTAATGAGTTTGACGAATGAATGTGATATTGAAAATGATGACATAGAAAATACTTCATTCATACTTAGTTTGCTAAGTGACTAAATGTCCAATCTAGAGAGTCAGTCATTGTTCCAAAAGATTATTTTATGCATATGCTATTCAGATTATTCAGATTATAAAATTTTGAACTCTTAAAGAGTTATTCAATTTATTGAATGATGATAAATGTTATGTGAGTAGATTAATTATGAATTGAACTATTTGATAAATGTTACATAAAATTTATTTGTTCAAATTTTTGCCTAAGTTATGAGACACTAATGTTATATCGCTTTCTCGACTTTCTATCGAGCTTAGGCCAAATATGATGTATATTAATTTTGAGTAGTTGATACCGGGGGTGATGTAGAATTGGGGGTGGGGGGGGGGGGTGGGGGAGGAGGGGGGTAAAACGGAATAGATTTTGATAGAAAACTAATAGTAGAGCTATATTTGCTGGAATAAGTATTTCATATAGAAAAGTCATAGTAGACAAGGAACGAACTTTCGAATACAAAAGGCACGAACTCACGATAAAACTTAAATAAGATCGAAAAATAGCTCATCACCAAGTTAAAACTATAAAGGGATACAGAAAGCTCAATGCTCCAAGGATTATAAATGAGGATACAAAACTGAAAATAAAAGACTAACACTCAAGAACGCATCTAAGAGATACAAAGTTTAAGGAAGTAGTCCAAAAGGGCTTCTGCCAAAATATTATCGGTTTCTGAAGTCCTTTCTAAGCCCTAAACACCAAAATAATTACTAGTGCATGAAACAACCCTTCATGCATAGGGAATTTTGAAATTAATTATTTTACAACTACTAAGCAACTCCTTTAATACATTCCTTGGTCATGAAGAAAAGTACCTTGAAACAGCTTTAACTTTGTGCAGAGAATATGTTGATTAGCTATCATATTTGAGTGGGCTGAGTTGAAGATTATGATGTAATATTATTAGCTAAAAAAAATATCATATCATTTGCAAGGTCTATATGAGCAGATTATAGCAAATTAGACACTCCCTCGTCAATCTCCCCTAGCTGAAAAAGACTTGTTCTTAAGTCCTTGTTTGTTTCATCAACATGATTATGAAAATGACTTAAATTAGTAATATTAAATATTGGAGACACTCCGTAATCTTTAGGTAGCTTGATCTTATAAGTGTTTTTGTCAATTCTCTTAAGCACTTTGAATGGACTATCAACCTTTGGTTTTAATTTTCTAAATTTGCCCAGTGGTAACCTCTCGTTCCTTAAATGAATCCAGACTAAATCACTAATATTAAATTCCATATATTTTCTATGTTTGTTGGCAGCTTCCATGTACCTCTCATTTTGCTTTTCTATATTTTCTTTAACACCCTTATGTAGCTTCTTTATCTACTTTACTCTCTTATCAGCATCTCTACTAAATTGCTTAGTTGTCGAATGAGAGAAGAAGTCTAAAGGACCAGCAAGATTAGCACCATTAACAATCTCAAAAGAACTCTTACCAATACTATGATGCATATAACGATTGTAGGCAAACTTAATTTGTGAAAGAATGAGATCCCACTACTTAATATTCTTGCCAACATAGTTTGTGGATGATGTGAGCTATTGAAATTCAAAGAAGTACCAAACTTCCTCCAAAGAGTTCTCCAAAAATAACTAAGAAATTTTGAAACTCAATCAGATGCCATAGTTCTTGGAATACCATACAATTTAATAATCTCCTTCAAATACAAATCAATAATATGAGATGCATCATTCGATTTATTACAGGGAACAAAGTGAGATATTTTTGAAAATCTGTCAACAACAACCATGATAGAATCCTTGTTCCTTTGAGTTCTTGGCAGTCCCAAAATGAAATCAAGACACACATCCTCTCATGGAGCATTTGGTACAAGCAATGGAGTATACAATCTCGAATTTTGATTTCTTATTTTTGCTAAATGATACACTTGACATTGCTTTACATATCTCTCTACATCTCTAAACATCTTAGGCTAGTAGATATTTGATTGAACAAGAGCTAGAGTCTTGTCTCTACTGTAATATCCACCCAAAACACGACCGTGAGCTTCAGCTAGAATTACTTGTCTCAAAGAACAAGATAAAACATAAAGCATTAGCTCAAAAAAGAAAACTATCAAAGATAGAAAATTATTGAAAGAAACTTGATTTGCAATTCTGTCATATTGAGCCGAAATCCACATCATTCTTATAGAGATATTCGAATATTTCAAATCCAACCACTTTGAATTCCATTGCTGATAGTAAAGAATGTTTTCTGTTCAATGCATTAGTAATTACATTTTGAACACCGGATTTGTGCTTGATTGTAAAGTTATAAGATTATAAAAACTCCACCCAAGCTGCATGCTTCTTGTTTAGCTTGTGCTGGTGATTAATGAACTGTAATGCCTTATAATCAAAATATAGGACAAATGTCTTGGCAAGAAGATATTGACTCCAATGAAATAAAGCTCAATATATGGCATAAAACTCTTTATCATAGGTAGAATATTTCTTTCTCGTATCATTCAGCTTTTCATTAAAAATGCAATGAGTTTTTCATCTTGACTCAAAACAGCACCAATTCCCACATTAGATGCATCATATTCAACCTCAAACATATTGTCAAAATTTGATAGAACTAAGATAGGAGCTTCAGTCACCTTTCTTTTTAAAAGCTCAAAAGTATCATTAGCCTCACTAATCCATTTGAATTTATTACATTTTAGACATTCGGTGATTGGAGCGACAATAGAGCTGAAACCCTTGATGAATCTTCTTTAAAAGGAAGTTAAGTCATGGAAACTCCTCATATCAAGCAATGAAGCAGGTGTTGAACAATTGAGAATAGCTTCTACCTTTCTTTGATCTATCATGATTCCATCTTTTTAAATAACATACCCAAAAAACGCAACACTAGAAGTAAAAAAATTATACTTCATTTATTTAGAATAAAGCTTTTGCTGCCTCAAAATAAGAAAGATCTCTTTCAAATGATTCATATGCTCTTCTTTAATCTTGCTATACACTAATATATCGTCAAAATAAACTACAACAAATATTCCAATTCATGACTTAAGTATATGATTCATAAATCTCCTGAAAGTACTAGGAGCATTAGATAGCCCAAATGGCATAACCAACTATTTATATAAGTCTTATCTAGTTTTAAATATTATTTTCCTCTCATTTTCGAGCCTTCTTCTTATTTTATGATAGCCACTCCTCAAATCAATTTTAGAGAAAATATAAGTACTAGACAATTGTTCAACTAAATCATTTAACCTTGGAATATGAAAACGATAGTCCTTTATAATTTTGTTGATGGTGCAATTATCCACACATATTCTCTAAAAACCATCCTTCTTAGGCACCAATAAAGTTAGGACTGCACAAGGACTCATGCTCTCCCGAATTAATCCATTTTCTATTAACTCGTCCACTTATCTTTAAAGTTCTCTATGCTTCTTGAGACTTATTCTGTAGGCTATCTTGTTAGGTAGAATAGCCCCTAGAATAAGATTAATATGATGCTAGATGTCTCTCAAAGGTGAAAGACCATGTGAAATCTCTTCTGGTATAACATCTTTAAACTCCTCTAGAATTTATTTCATGATTGCTGGTATCTCCTTGTGTTGTTTATTTTCCTCTACTACTACTAGAGCCATAATATGACCACCCTTGTTTAATTCACCTTTGCATTCACCATAGGACATAAAAGCATTAACTTCCTTCTTTGATGCACTGATTTCAGAATATTGTAATGGAGCTAAGATAATCTTCTTTTCATTCACCTTAAAAGAATAAGTATATTTGTAGTCGTTATACAACACCCTTATATCATAATACCAAGGTCTTTCCAATAGTAAATAACAAGCGTCTATAGGAGCAATATCACACCATACTTTGTCTTTATAATACTTACCAATAGAAAACGAAACTAAACATCTTTTAGTTACCTTGATGTCATTTCCTTTTTGCAACCAACATAATTAGTATAGATGTAGATGAGGGATTGTGTCCAACTTTAGCTTCTGCATCATCTCCAAAGATATCACATTCTCAAAGCTATCGTTGTCGATGATCACCAAACACACCTTGCCAAGAGAAGTGCATTTAGTGTGAAACACATTTTTTCTCACCCAACTTTCATCCTCGGCCACATAAGACACTTGTAAGCTACGTTGCAATATAAAATCATGATCTGCATAAGTAATATCTTCCTCATCTTCATCATATTTTGGTTCATCGTCGGCTTCATCTACTCCTCTATCACTATGAATTTCAACCAAAGTTACAATCCTCCTATTTGGACAATCTAAAGTAATATACCCAAAACCATGATATTTAAAGCATTTTCGGCCACTTGGGTAGAAGAATTAGGTATTTTTTTTGCTGCCAGTAGATTCTTCACCCTTTTCTTGCACCTTCAATATCATCTTGCTTTGGATAGTAGGCTTAAAATATCTTCCTTTTGTATAGTCTTTTTTTGAACCGTACCGAGAACTCTTTTCAAACTTCTATTACTTTTCAACTTTTAATGCCAACTTGCTCACATCATTAAAGACCAATATGGCTGCAATTGAATAACTTTAGTAATCTCATACTTCAGACCTCCTAAGAATCTTACAATGGTTTGCTCTTATGGTTCCACAAGCTCTCTTTTTAATATTAGATTATCGAATTCTACTATGTACTCTTCAATGCTAAGATCTTTTTACTTAAAATCATAGACTTTGAGAAATATCTCTTGTCGATAATTATTAGGTAAATATTTTCTCTTCAATCCTTTTTTAGTTTTTCCCATGTCATAATCTTACTCTTCCCCTTATGTTCTCTTTATTTTTTTAGATTTTTCCATCATAAAGATGCATTCTGTCTATGTTTAAGTGTCATAAGTTTTATCTTCTTTTGTTCTGGTGGTTTATGAAAATCAAAAATTCTTTTCTCTGTATTAAGTCAATCAATAAAATCATCAACATTAATTTTACCTTCAAACTTTGGAATATATAATCTTGGGTTGTATTTATTCTATCACTCGTTTTGGACTCCATGTCTTGCCTAAAATCTTCTTGACTCCTTTGGATGAGGAGGTGTATCATCGTCGGAAGTAAATTCATGAATATCATTTTCATGTTAGTTGTGTCTACTATGAAGTTCTTCGATTATTTCATTTTTTTCTTGTAGATTACGCATTAATCTTCATAGCTGTAGCCTCAATGACTCGGCATCATCTTCATGACAATTACCTTCACCAACTATATAGTTTTCATTTCACCTTGCCATGATCTCTAACCTTTAGCTCTGATACCAAACTGATACCGGAGTGATGCAGAATGGGGGGGGGGGTGTAAAGTAGAATAGATTTTGACAAAAAACCGACAATATATATTTGTTGGAATAAATATTTCAAATAGAAAAATCATAGTAGACAAAGAACGGAACGAACACTTGAAGAAAAGTTACAATA